>NC_054396.1:6233641-6543097 GCF_017976425.1 Toxotes jaculatrix | reverse complement strand
CGGTCAACACTATTTTGAGCCCCACTGTTCCTCAGAGAAAGAAGAACTGTGGGTGGGGACTTTTAGCAACAGAAGTCACTATATTCATGACAAGTGGTTAGCACCAGCGGAACAATATGGTCTCCAGCTGTGCTGATTCATTCAGATAGGACAGAGGTGGTTCGTCAGAGGTCGTCACATGTTTTCACATTATAGACAAACCATCTTCCTGCAGGCCTGACCATGGGACAGGCCACAACATGCTCTAAAACCAAACAAAGAGAACAGTCGCTTCACTGCAGTGAGTGACAGAGAATCAGTTAGAGGGTCAACGGGGACCTGTCCCGCTGAAAGGGAAACTCAAAATAGTGTTTCAGTCTACAAGACTATGGTAGTGAAAATCTAAAGTTTAAAATGAAAAGGACCTCCCATAAAAAAGATCA
This sequence comes from Toxotes jaculatrix, assembly GCF_017976425.1. Taxonomy (NCBI): domain Eukaryota; kingdom Metazoa; phylum Chordata; class Actinopteri; family Toxotidae; genus Toxotes; species Toxotes jaculatrix. The sequence goes on along the minus strand of NC_054396.1, from coordinate 6,542,675 downwards.
GTGTTTCTGGATCTGAGCAGTTTACTGTCTTGACTGTCTTGGTGGACTCGGGAGCTAACCTGTGTCCACTACCCAGCCTTGATTAGTCTCCAGTAAGGTTGTGCCACGTCAGAAGTAAAGGATGTGTGACTGAGCAAGACCTAAAACTGGCAGTTAGATGAATCCGGTCGACCCATTAATCCCATTAAGTTTGGGCAGACCTGCAGCATCTTGCTAACTCAGTTGGCTTCGATTCAACAAGCAAGTACAACATCCTGAGTCTGAGTCCAGCCCAGGACCTTTATCACCTGTCACGCCCATTTTTCTGACATCTTTCCTGCCTGTCAGTAGTTGGCCAATTGTTGCTTTTATAAAGAAGGAGTATTAAAAAAAACAATTAAAACAAAACTTCATGCTCCATCCATAGCTTTTTGTTTGTTTGTTTTTCCCCAGACAAAACACATTCTACACTTCTTTTCTTTTGCATTCACTTCTCTATTTTCTGCTGTTTCCTGAAAGGCAAAATACAGGAACCTGACACAGTAATCTCCTTACAAAATAAAAGGTCAAATAGAAAACAGGAAACATGTTTAACTTGCACAGTAAAGACATTTTCGCAATGTACTACAATTTGTGTTTTGATCGCAGCTGTGGTGTTAATCATCCACTACAACACACCCACAGAGTTGCCATTACTCTCTCCTGGCACGAAAATATTCATTAGCTGTTGTCATGACATTTGCTGTTAGTCCATCTTAGCCTCTTATTAACTTATAATTTAAATAATCTGATAAGTTGCTTATCAAAGTTTACATGCTCTCTCCATTTGCATCCCTCCAGGGTTCAGAGACAGGGCAACAGAGTACAGCCCCCTTTCACACATGGAATCTGTAACAGTTCTGAGCTCAATTATCAGAATGAGTTAGTGGGCTTTGTTTACAGTTTATTGTGGTTTACAAAAAGATGTGTTGAGCCTCTTTGCAGAAGACACGAGCATTTCACACGGACACGGCTGTTTTTTCTTGCCAAGGAAAGCAGCACTGCTGAGAACACCAAAGGAGGGAAGTGTTCTCATGTTCCCACAAAAGTCTGGTGAATTATAGATTTAATGGATCTTGTCGCTGTGCTGTTTTTGTCACAGCTGGTTGTCCACGGTGCTTTTGGCGTTGCAAACATGTTAGACACCACACAAATGGCATAAAAGGAGAAGTTCAGTGCTCTATATTTCCTCCCTTACCATTTTTATACTGAAATCTCCACTGTGTCCTTTATTGTGCTGCGTGTGGTGGCTTATGAGGAGGAAAAGTTTGGGAAATGACTGACTTGTAGGGAAATTCTGACTCCAGTTCCTGCTCACAAACGATGCCAACACTGATGGTGCGTACGTGGGAAAAGGGCTTAGTATCTCTATTTTGATCAGGGAGGGCCCTCAGAGACCTGGAGAGATGCAACAGAGAAGCGTGTAAACCTGCCACTAGAAGATAAAGAGTTGAGGAGAAAGACGCACAGGGAACTGTGTTTGTGTTACCAGTAGCCTCTTGAGTACCTCGCAGCTTCTTCTGCCAGTTCATCTCATTGAAAAGGTCCTCAGAGCGCAGGAAGAAGTCATTGATCTTGCTGCCCTGCTCATCCCGTTCTGTGGTGTAGTAAACACGCAACTTGGATTCTTGGGTGAGGAACTCGCAGATGTTGGGCACAGGAAATACTATCTGCTCCATGGTGCGATCTAGTCGTACAATCTGGACACAACCACAGCAGGAAGCAGTCAGTCGTCACGCACTCCCTGTCACTAACTATAAGGGTTGTTTTTTTCATTGAGCGCCCAGAGGAAAATGTGCAAACATACCAAAGGTGCTCGTCATTCTGTCAAGGTACACAATGAGACTCAAAAGCAGGCCAAGAAAAACAGTATCACATGCCTGAAGCCAATTTTAAAGCCAAAAGATCCTGGCAAATTGTCTCAAGCTAATGCAGGATTTAAAAAAAAAAATTTTTAATAGTGGCACAGTGGCAAAATGGCACTGCCCAACTCAGACATGGACCTAACAACTGACCTCGATCTGAGCTGTGTGTTTGGCGTAGAACTCGAGAGCCTCGTCACCCTCTCCGTACGTCCCGCCTGGTTTCAACATAGCCTGTAGCTCCTTGTTGTGTCGGGCTAACTGAAATGACAACCAATGCCATCACATCAATGACTCACAGTCATCACAAGGATGATTTCGGTTATTTATAAGACAGGTTTGCCTTAGATGTGTTCATGTGTGAACTTTACATGTATTTAACGGCTGGGTAGAGAGTACATGCTATTTATTCTGTCTTTGAATGTAGGAAGTTCATGTCCATTCAGTCACAAGGCTGCAGGGTGTGGACTGACAGAGGGTGGTGCACAATTATACTTGTTATCATTAACCTTAATCAGGGCTGGAGTACACACACTGCGTTTGTGCTGCACACAGCCTGAGGGCTGAAGAACAGGAGATGAGTATAGAATGGCAAGTATCACATGTCTTTAGCAGCCACAGGAAATGACACAGACCTATAACAACAGTAAACCCATTGCATTTCCATTTGTCATGTACTACATTATGTATGCATGTGCTACAGCATTTACTTATGAGTGTGACCGTCTGTACTGATTCTATGGATAGTTACCTGATGTGCCAAGATGTAGATATTATGACCAACATTGCGTGGCGACGCCGAGTGCTCCTCCTCTCCATCCTCACCCTCCTGTGGCTCCCCCACCTCTATCTCCCCCTGCATGTAGGCCTTTTTTATCACCTCCACCTGCAAGAACACAGACCGTCAGACTGCATCCACTTAATACTCTGCGATGATCTGAATGACGTCACACTCACCAGCTCTTTAGGCCTCATGTTGTACAGTATCCTCTCGGCGTTCTCGCTGTCATGGCGACTCTCCATAATCGCAAGAAGAAGCTTGGAGGCATTATTCTGCAACAAGATGAGAGAGTGCAGATAACAGCGCAAACCAAATCAGCTCACGTGTATTTACTCTACCTGATGATCAGCATTCCAGACTGACTGCAGACAGTAAATCAAGGACCATTAAAGAGGAAATTCAGCTGTGAATATTTTTACTTTGCAATGTGTCGTTTTATCTGATCTATTTTTAGCCACCATTGTTACAAGATTTTCTTCAGTACTTTTCTGTAATGACAAGAGAAAAATGTGTCTAAAGTTAAGCCAACCAGATAGCTCACAATCATTACCCTTGCACTTGCGTTGCATTATGGGTTTTTTTTTTGGCCTTCTGTCAGTGATGTAATTGGTACAGTAACTTTGCAATTTAATGACTCATTTCTAACTGTATGGATTTGAATGTCGAGTCTGATGTTTCTGTTTTAAAATTCTCACCAATTTTAATTTCAAGTTTGCTTTTTTTTTTTAACAGAAATCGTCAGTGATGTCTTGCCAACATGAGAACCATTTTCCACAGGAATAAAAAAAAATACACCATCCATACGTAAAGGAAAGACAACCAAATCTGTTACATAACACTGGATGTATTTTGTTTTTTTCCCCTCTTCAGTGATTAAACCAAAATCACTCACTTTGAGTTCCAGCACCAGATCCATCCTCTTCTTGCCAAGGGGGTTGATGTCATTGAGGATGAGAGCAATGATGATATCAATACCATTGCATTCGTGAGTGGCGATGCAGTTCTGAGGAGCAAAATCAAACGAAAGTAAATGAATGTATAGAATGGGACAGGAGAGTTACCAAGTTTTAACCAGTAGCAGTTTGTGTTTTCTGAGGCAACTTGAATTTTGATGACATCATCTATAAATGCAGCAGCACAGGAGATAAATAAAATCTGTAATCAATCAATCCAGAAGTCAAATTCCTCAGTTCTCATTATTTACTCACAATTTATACTGATGCAAAACTACTGACATTATCTTTCATTAACTGAAGTCACCATGCAGATGCTCGTGTTGGCCAGTTATCAAACAGTTCTCAAACTGGTATCTGAACAGCAGTGAAATACACACACTAGCTGAGTTTTGGATCGGTTAACTGTAGCCGTGATCAAGCTGACTTACGACATCTATCCAGGAGAGCATGCTAAATTTGTATCTGGCAAACAAAGAACAAATATTTAACAAACTGGCTTTTTGCCTTCTGTTGTGCCACATACGGATGAAACTCCCTTAGGTTTACCAACCTGCCACGGTCATGTGCAAATGAGGTGGCTCACATTTCACCATTACTGGTCATGTTTGATGTTATTGACTTTGTACTCACAATTGACAAGTGTTTATTATGCCAAACACGTGCCACACCCCAAAACTAAACAGTAGGCTGCGGCAGCCAAATGGTTTGGAGCAAGTATGTTGATACCATTTAACCAAGATACTTAATACCACACAAACAAAACACGAGCAAAAGTAATTCCAGCTCTTGTGCCTCTCTTTTCCCTCTCAGTAGACATGAACAAAGAGCTTTGTTTAGTCTGGCAGTCCCCCTTCTAGCACTGTTTGAAGGAATTGAAATCAGTTCAAACAGTAACTGCATTTAGCCAGTTGCTTATTTAGTCATGCCAGTTTCACACTTGCCATAGAATGACCCCAAAGCAGCAGGAACAGAGGATGGCACCATCATGTGAGAAGACCAAGCAACGCTAATCCCTGCCAAAGAACAAACACAGGCACACTGCCCGCAGTAGGCTGGTGTTACACTGCTGAAGAAAGACAAGCGATGGCGTAGCTTCAGTTGCAGCAGCCGAGTGCCGGGCATGAAAAGAGAAACGCTCAGGACTAATTACAGTACCACCCAAACAAAACCACCAGTATGATTACTAAAAAGAAAAGGTCACGCTGACATAGACCGAGGCTGATTTGATGAAGTGTTAGAAGAAATTCATATTAGACCATCCAAATGAGAAATCGCTTTATACAATTACTAAAGACTAAATACACTGTAAAGAGGACATTTTAAGTTTGAGCTTCCACAGTCAAGTTCTGTTTGTACATGTATCACCTGGTTCTCATGACAGGGTCCTTGGCAGTACTCAGTCAGGCTCTCCACAGTCTGGTTGATGAGTCCTACGTTCTTCTCATTGATGTAAAGTCCCAGCAGCCCCAGTCCTCCTGTTGTACTGCCACAAATACAGTCCAAGAACTGGAGAGTCTCGCACACCAGATTATAGTTGTTCTTGTTATTCTGGTTGCGCAGAAAGTTCTGGAGATGGACAGAGATAAAATAAAGACTAACTTGGCAAATCTTTCTTTCTCGAGACTCAAGTCATAACCATGCACTTGGCCAGCTTTGTCAACATGGGTATGTTTCTGTTAAAATTACAAATAAGGAAGCAGAAAGACTGAGGCATGTGCTCCAACAGAGTTGATACAAGGTGACTAGTCCTGGTCTCAGGGTCTGCAAGAGACAGTTGGTACCAGAAACCAGCTTCTACTCAAGAATCTAAAAATTTTAAATTCCTTTATTTTAAGTATGAACTGAATAGATCGTGGCCTGTTCTGCTTTTGTCTTCTTTTTAAGCATGCAGACCTATACAGCAGCTAGACAATCACTGCAGCGATGTCTCTGCAAGGAACAAATGAACTGAATCAATGAATTGATCATCTGTGCTGCATGGCTGGTAGTAGATCAATATCTTGCACTCACGCTAGGTCAGAATAGGCAAGACAGAGCGATTCATCACCGCGCCAACTATCATTTAAAGAAGACCTGCCTAGTTCTGAGGTGTGAACAGAATCAGTGCAAGAAGGAAGTCTTCTGTCTGGGCTGCTGGAGCTAGCCAGTACTAAACACAAACACACTCCTCATAGTGAAACCAGACCAAGACACCCCAGATATGGAAACAGCTGCATCAGGAAGTTCTGCAAATGGTGCCTTTTTTCGACATGGTTTCATTTCTGTATAAGTGAGTGTGGTGATTGAAATTCAGAACACAGGTCAAGAAAAGTCAGCACCACGTCATGGGCCATGGAGGTGTTTGTATGTGTGTGTGTGTGTGTGTGTGTGTTGGGGGGGTGCAAATTAAAGGCCCTACAAGGACAAACTGATGTGGTGGCTGACCTGGAGATCTCTGTTGTGGTTCTCACAGAGTAGCTGCATGAGGCGCAAGATAGGCTGCATGATGGTGATGATGACGCTCATCTCGCCTTCCTCCTGGCTCTTATCAGTGGCTGGGACCGGAGTGCCATCAGTGGCTGCTTGGTTCTCTTCGGCCTCAGCCTCACGGCGGTAGGTTGTGAAGGCCTTCTTGGTGACTGCGGAGGCCTCCACCAGCTGCTCCTTCACCTCCTCGGTCACCACGGCCACCACCGGCACGTCTTTGACTAACCACAGGTATAGGAGAGTGAGTCAAACACAAACCATTCTTTACACTGTGTTGAAAAGAATGTTTGAAAAGAAGAGTCATATTTTCATGTACTGATCCTTCACATGATAATCATTCACATGCATATAGGTAAATATGTTCTTGTAACATGTCCTCATTTAAGAAGATTTTACTGCTTAATACTGTATTAAATGACTTCAAATCAATGCCTTGAGAAAAGGCAGAAGAAAAAATAAATGAAGTGGAAGTTTCTGTTTCAACAAAGAGGGAATTTAAAACACAAAAGGCCACAGAGGTTTATTTTGCGAGTGGATCTCAAACTGGGGATGGGCCCCCCTGGGGGGGGTGGCGCAGACTCACTGCAGGGGGGGGGGGGGGCGTGAAGCTGCTGCATGACCAGGGGCAAGACCTGGATGATGCTACCGTACCAACTTTTATTCGACTCCAATTCTCCTTGGATCCTTTTTTATTAGTTGCTTACTCTATCATTGTTAATGATAAAAATTGTGGAGGAGCGTGTGTGAACTTTTTACAGCCTTAAAAAGGGGGGGAAGAGGGGGGAGTGAAGAGAGAGAACCACTGCCTTAGGAATATGATCTAACAACTACTCATGTTGGTGATCTAAACTCCTGACCCCCCAACCTTTCTTGCGTGCTGGTGTGTCTTTGTCTGGTGGCTCCTCATCCTTCTTCTTGCTGCCCAGGTCACTAGTATTGACCGTTACAGTGGCTTTGATCTCCTGCTGGGCCAGCTTCATGCGCTCGTAAAACACCTTGAAGAATTTCTCAGACTTGTTGTCTCCTGTTAAACGATGGTAGAATGACCGCTGAAGAAAAATAAAGAGAAAGAGGACAATGAGTCTGTGTTAGAATGGTTACTTGTTGGTTGCACCAGGTGGAGAGGTTTACACACCACTTTCTGCTGTCTTCATTTTTTTATAAACTAATCTTATGCCAAAGTGCTGATTCAAGCTTAACACCAGGATATGTACCAACAAAATACCAGTGCTGTTTCTTTTTAAAATTCACCTTGATCAGAGAACAAGGTCTTCAAGCTGTCCAAGGTCAGAGGACATCTGTTATTTAGTAACCTCTTACCTCTAATCATTGTCTTATTGCCTCTTTTACAGTTTCTGCTCAGTGCTGAGAGCCAGAGGTTTGGTTAGACGCAGTTACATAAGCCTCTTCTCACAGTGGCTGTAAGGCCTCATCGTGCTCACCTGATTTTACACCGTCTGCTCTCAGATGCCCTCTGGGCGCAACATGGTTCGGACACCCTGAAGACTACGCTGGGTGTTAACACTTACAGACAGGCAACAGCAAAAACAAAGATTAAAATTTGGAATTTACACGCAGCCAAATTCAAAGGCATGCAGACACCAAGAAGTAGCTACACAACCAGTCACACACTCTGCTCTGCATGCATCTACTGTAGATGTGTATATGCGTAAACACAAAGGCACGCCGACACAACACACTGACACCTGCAGGTAAACACACACAGCTGTAAAAACATGTTCTTGGAAAGGGCTCACTTGTGCTGCAATAGAAATGACAATTGTGTGATTGCAACAGACCACACATTTCTGCTTTTGTGAGCTTTTGAACTATGCAACAGTGAAAGTCTGCTCCAGAGCGAGTAAGAGATTTGCAAAGTCAACATACGGGAGAAAATGCTCTGCCTATAGGAACCACACAAAGAGCAATCTTGTCTGAAAGCCTTGTGTGCACGGAGCTGTTGTTTTTCTGCAACGGGCTCATATGTTCTGTCCCATTTTCCTCTCGACAATCCCTCCTTACATAAGACCTGTAATCAGCTGAGTGGTTACAGTGAGGGCACACAGCGCCTTGGCTCTAACACTGTTACATCAGCCTACAGAGGGCAGGCAGTGGAAACAGGCAAAGGGAGAGGGAGAGAGGAAAACCCTGCCCTACTTTTCAGTGCCAGAACGGCACGGAGTGAGTGTGTGGTGTGAGAGGCAGGAGGGAGGGTCCGAAAAGTGGGAAAGTGGGCGGAGAGGTGGGGGGTGGTGGTGGTGGGGGTGTTCAATGCAAGCAGCAGTTATCACATACATAGATTCTGGGGCAGTTTTGAAAGCCTGTTACATAAGACACTTTCCAGGTTTAGCTCAACTTTTTTAAGTTTCTCACAGAGGGGAAAGACATGTCAACAGTGAAGCAACATGCAAGTGCATTCCACAGCACAGAGGTGACTTTATCTGTACAGAAAACAACAATGAAGCCTACTTAGTCACCTGACTCAAGACCTCAAGGATGCAGAACACTAAATGCATTAACAAATCTGAGTTGTTTTCCTCCCGTCTTTTATGCAACAGTTTGTTCTTGCTTGTTTTCCAAGCTTTTGACATCATGTTGTTGACAAGATAGGGTCATTCACTGATAGTAATCGGATTAAGAGTCAGACTTATGCAAGCAGGCCGATTCCTCCAGACAGACACAACAGCTCCAGGACAGCAGCTTTACAAGATTACCATATTAAATACACCTTATGACTGTGGTCATAAAAACTCACCGATGCACAGGGAATAATTTTGAAAAACACTTGTCTGTCACACATGGTTTAAATCAGTTTTGTCACATTCGGACTGTATTTCGTTTTGGCTTTTTGAAGTTTGACTTTTTTTTTTTATATAGAAAAATGTGTCTTTATTTCTCAGAGTAAGGTACTGGGGAAAAAAACCCCAACAACCTAAACTTAAGAAGTCACTATGAAATGACAACATGGTTTATCTGCAATTTACTCAACATATTTGGATCCCAGGCCTCAGTCAGGTAAATTAATAAATACCTAGTTAGTGAGTAAGAGTACAGGTCCGGCCACATGCTCCATGAAGTGCTTCATGTTCCTTGTTGTTACTTTTGTGTTTATTCAAAATATGATTTTACTTCCTGGCAGAGCAGATGAGGCACCATGATGTGATAAGTCTGAATTTAATCTCACGTAAGGAAACAAGTACAGATAACAACTTAAAAGATCCCTCTGAACAATGGGCACCAAATTTAGTCACCGATCGACTGCTGAGTCATTCTTCAAAGAAAATGGTCAGCCAACCTCAGCTTTTCCCCCGAGGCGGCTTAGCCGTCTACGTTACCACTAAGCCTCCTGGGACCTCTGCTGATCCTGCTGCTGTCAGTCATGTTCAGCACAGCAGGTTTAGTTCGACTCCTAATTCACTGTCTTATTCTACAGATTCAACACGGTGGCACAGCAGGGCCTCCTTTCTGATTATTCTGCGCTTCTACTCTTCTCTCCCTTCCCCGTCAGCTGCCACCCCGGCTCCTGGCATCAACACGGGCCAGTTATGTAAGGCCTGTTTACACCACCAGCTCTCGTTCTTTTTATCCATCTCCCGCCTTTCCAGCCTGACACCTTGGCGAGTGACAAAGCCATCTCTGTGCTTATTGGAGAGATTCGGTGGCGTACTCCACCACCGCCCAGCTGGTAACCAAGGAGATATGCTCTTTGAAGCTAAGACAAGATTTCCAGATAGGAGGTCAAAATGAAAGTGAAATACACGAGTGCGTGTTCACAAGATTCTGTTCAGGCAACAAGCCAAGCAAAGTCAACCAGAATCCAGTGACTTCAACAACAAAACATGTGGATGGTCTGACCGAAAAGCTGCAGAGGCCTGGACTGAAATAATTAAACTTCCATAAACTATAAACTGGGATTTAAAAGGAAAATCCCCTGCCCACCCTGTAGTTAGAGCTGGTATGTTGATGACACTGATGCCTGGAAACTCACTCTGCAGAATCTTTTTAAAGCTTTCCAAGAGGTTGCTGAAAAGTGAACCTGAACCAAGACGAGAGGGGGGGGGCTTTGAAGGGGCACAGGGTAGTGGCGTGCCACAACAAGCCTATTGAGTAAGAGTGGTGGCACCTGTTCGCTCCTGTGACAGTTAAGGATCTGGGGTCACGACAGCAGTGTTGAGTAGATGGATGGTGGGCTGGGAGGAGCAGAGCTTCTACACTTCTTCTGTTACATAACACACGCAAACACACACACACACACACACACACACACACACACACACACACACGCACGCACACACACACACACACATACGCTCTCTCTCTCTCTCTCTCTCTCTCTCTCTCTCTCTCTAAGGACTGTTTTTGGAATAAGCTTTCTACCCTCTAAGTATATCCTGGAGTGCGTGTGTGTGTGTGTGCGTGTGCTAATGGGGTGTACAGATGAGTACACAAGAGTGTAGCTTTATGCTATGATACACTATGTGTGCTACGTGTCTGCTTAAGTTACCCGAGCGGTGTCACAGTGTCACAGTATCACTTCTTGTCACTGAACAACAACCTGGAGGATGTGAGCATACGTGTGATACAACATGTCATGTAGTCCATGACGATCTACGCAGGTTTTGGTTATTTATGGCAAGTTATGTAGGTCAGTAATTAATGTTTGACATATATGTGTGACATTGTGTAAGTTAAGTGTCATTCATTGCCAAATTTTTCTTTTTCAAAGCACAAATTTGTCAAAAGGTCAGTACAGGATTTTCTGTTAAAACAGTGTCACCATACTGCTGGCTTTAGCTTTATTTAATGTATTACAAGTCAAGACGTAATTCTCACTTTGACTAACTAATTGAGAATTTCTACTACGTGACTGCTTAAAATAAGTAATGCAGTGAACACATTGCTGAAGACACTGAGGGTGTGAGGGGCTGGTTTTCGCTGGTGATAGTTACACCCTTTCAAACAAGCTTGCATTTGAGTTATGACGTGTTAAGCGAACCACAATAGAAGATGCCTAGATGAGCAATTGCAAAAAAACAAACAAAAAAAAAACCCTTTTAAGTTTAAAGCAAGTATTGAGCTGGCATCAAAAACATTTCTTGTTCACCCACCACTGACTGCGTATTGATGAGCCGTCTGATTTTAAATGTTCAAAGTTATCATATCCCCGCACAGCTAGACAGGCTCTCATAACTCACATCACAGATTAGCACGACGGGTGAGATTTCCAGTTTCTGAAACTCAGTGTGTGGCCTGTACTAACATCAGCTGTATTTAGTCCAGATATCACTGTGACTGTAACTGCTTTGTATACGCAAGGAAGGGGATTTTTACAAGTGAATGGACAAATAAGCGCAATTTGTGACAAGTACATGTGTGAGAGAAACCTAAGCGACAGTCTGCTGTTACAGCCAACAGAAGTCTTTGAACATGTTTGTAGCTGTAAAGGATGTGGCTACAAATGCAATTATTAGGATTTCATTGAAAGGATAAATAAGAAAATCCTGAATCCTTCAATTCAGGTCACAAGTTTAATAGTCTTCACCTGATGTTCCAGCATGTGGTGTCATGAGCAACTCTCCACTTATTTTGGCCAAAAGGTAAACATCTCTAAGAAGAGAAGCAAGGTGGGGCTGTTCATCGTGCTAGTCTTACGCATCATGCAAGACAAAAACCAGGAAAAGGCTGTGTCCTGACCCATATCTTTGACTGTTCACTAACACACTTACCATGTCCCCCAGCACTGCCACATCAAGTCTAGCTGTGGGCCATGGATGGATTCATTCTGAAGCAAACCAACAGCCCTCCATCTCCCTCACTGATGCTCGCTTTTTCCCAGAAATTTTGTTGGCTAGGCTACGACCCTGGATTACCTCAAAAACAAACAAACAGACTGCCTGGAGAAATCTGTGGGCATGTTTTTGTCCTGCTTTTCATTTAGACAACAAGAACCCTTCTGTCCTAAAAAGGGGGCAGGCAACCCATCGTTATATAAGACAGGGAAATGTGATGCATCTGCTGATATGTTGTAAATTTTCTCTGGACCATACATAGCCCTCAACAAAGCTCACTTGTCCCTGCATCATGCCAAAGGAGGAGAAAAACACCTAACTTAAATTCTGAAACAAGAAGCTTCTTTATAATTGTGCCTCATTCTTGTTTATGCTCTTAAGTGCTCTGCTTATCAAGTTCACTTTGAGGTTCTTTTCTGCCTTGTTACAGCAGGAGTCAGAAATTCAGACATTTGCTGTAGATTTTATATAATTCACACAAATAACTTTGGCGCACTTTCCCTAGATTGTATATACCATTTACATTCAAAACTGTGACTCAAACCAGACTGGATTAAAATATATTATGAGGCTGGACCACATAGGCATACAGTCAATGTGAAAAATTGCAGACGTAGTTTAAAACTGTTGTGAGATCTCTGTGAATTAGCATATTCATGATGTCATTGAGTAGTATTTGCATTCCACCTAGTCTCAGCTGGTTTCAGCCCTTTGTTTGTTTTTCTCCAACTCTGTGGCAATAGTGGCAACTCTCTTCTACAGAAACTAGCCAAGGTTTGTTGCTAGTTTTGTAGCTAGGTGTAAGTTAGCAACACTGTCTGTAAATGCCCCCCTGACGACGTAATAGAAACTGTGCCAATTAATTTTGAAAGAGCAACAACCAATAGGGAAACTCCAACACTCGGCCACTTCATCACTCAGTCAGTCAGTGACAGACATCTGATTTTACAGGGCTGGCCCCTGCTGCTGCAGTCCAGCCAAAAACTGCAAACATTTACAATGGCCTGGGGCACATAAAACAAACACACACACCCAGTGCAACATGCATGCCACAGGCTACTTTCAGCTGTGGACACTGAGCCTTTCAATCATGCCCTGACCTCAAAAAGATCAATCTGCACATAAAGTGACAGCTATAGATCTGTCCTGAGGGAGTAGCGTCTCCTCAGGTACCAGTAGAGAGCTACTGAAATCTATTGGATCTCTCCTGAGGCCTCCAAGGGGTCGTCCCTTTTATTGCCCTCTTTCCACCAGCAAAGAATGACCCAGTTAAAAGTCCAGTTGGAATGTTAGGAGGCCCAGGGCTCAGGGCGTCATTCAGCCAGGCAGAGAGGCAGGCAGCAGCTTATGTAACAGGAGTCATGTGAGTGCCTTTGTGTACACTCTGGGAAGTCAAGCCTTGTCAGGTAACGACACTATGCAAATAAGAGCCTATTATGCAACGGGCCTGTTTATGCAAGACAACACACAAAAGCACGCATACACAAACCACAAAACCAGAATACACTCATAAACAGCATACAAGCAGCACACAGTTGGTCACAAACACATGCATACACATATTTTGATACATGCATGCAGACACACACACACCCTGCAAATCTGAAATAATGCAGTTGCAAACACAGCAGCTCTCTCCCCTATCAACCTGCTCGCTGCGAGGTTCGCAAAGAGTTAGTGTTGCCGTAGCAACCCCTGGCTGGCTATGGGGAGGCAATGACGTGTTTGGCTGCACAGCCTGGACCTCTCCCAGCAGACTACTGATCCTCTTCCTTTCTGACTATCCACGGCCCAAACCCATTTTCCCTTTACTCCCCGATTTAAAATGTCAATAAGTTCAAACATGTCACGATGCTTTCTGCACCCAACTGTGAAGTCTCGCTTTCTCAACACGCACTGGTTTCTACACTTTAAACTGAGCACCCTTCCTTTTCCCTTTTGAAGTCATTCTCGGTCACTTCATTTTGTTGTGTTCACAGCAGTGAAGCTTCAGGGCAATAACTAAAATTCTTGACACTGCCGCTGTGAACTCTTGAGATAACATCTTTGTGTTGAGATTCTGCTCATGCCTCTCTGAAGGGAATGCCTTTAGTAGTTCCAAATATTTGCAGGCAAGACGTGTGAGGGCCTCATTAACACTTCACATCCACCCTCGCCTGCACTTGTGTACTATTAAACCCTGTAAACCCCAACTTACCTGGATGACCGTGTTTCCACCCTCCAGCAGTGCGATGGCTAACAGTATGCTCTCCTGGAAGATCCTGTCGCTGGTAGCGTTCATGATGAGGTCAATGACCAGATCAGATGCCCCTTCTTTGTCCAGGTGACACTGGACCTCTGCCAAACTCAGCTCCCCTCGACCTCCGACCCCGGAGCTGACAACTACGGTCAAAGACGTGATATCATTATCATCTACATTATTACAGATATGTTCGGATTTCAGGCAGTTCACATAATGGAACAAACATATCAATGCATTTTCAACTTAAAAAATAGTATAGTAAATAGTAAAAGTACAGTATTTGAATTGCAAGAACATGCTAAGCTAGCTTAGCTAACAAAGAGAGTGGGATACTGAAAAGTTAATACTTGGGGTTATTCTGGTAAATTGTCACATGTCCAGCCACGTGTCGGAAAACAGCGATAGAAAAATGAAGACATATGCTGATAAATCAACATGTTTCTTTGATCTGTGCAAAAATTAAGTTAGGTGTTACTAGCAAGTGCTACCGCAGTTACCATGACAACGGAAAATGGCTGCTACATCACTAACAAACAAACCAAAAAATAAAGAAAGTGAACAGCATGACCATGTCTGCCTGAGCGAAGTTAAACAACAGCAATTTCAGCAGGCTATATTTTTGAGAGAATAAAGGAAGATTTATCAAATGAGAAGTGTAAGGACTATAAAGTACTTTTAAAGCCACTATGTATAGTTTCTCACTTTGATACCCTCCAGTGGCCTGTAGCAAACACTATACAAAAAATATACAACTGTAGTAGACAGCAATGCAAGCTGCCACCTCTCCTCTATGAATCAAACCCAGTGAAACTGATATAAAAGAACTGCAAACATCTTTTACGCTGCACCAACCTCCAAAATTTTATTTTTACACAAAGCAAAGCCATCAGAAAAATCAGACAGATACTATTGTCACATAAAAAATTCAACTTCAGTGGCGTTAATGAAGAGTCCAGAGGATACTGGTAATGCATGGAATGAGCCACAAGTATATTTTCTGTTCATCCAGCCATTGCACAGAAATAACAATCCAACATTAGATATCTCTTTAATCCATGGAGATTCTTTTACTTTGCTGCTGCTGGCTGCTGCAGCCAGCCAGGGAAGCAGTGGTGAGATAACAGCACCCATCAGAGCCATCTCTGGCCGGGTGAGCCACTGAATCAACAACACATCCCATTCTAGACAGAGCTCAACTCTCTGGTCGCCTGGCAACAACACGACCTATGTTATGCTGAGGAGAGAGCCGGCATGCTCAGTAGCAGCGCCGAGGTTCAAGGGCTTAAAAGGAGCACAAGGCCATGGCTGTGAATAAGATCTAATTTTTTCTCTCAGCACTAAAGCATTAGAGATGAACGATGAGTCACCTCTGTGATGACAGACACAGAGCAACTCGCTGAATGTCAGTTGTGGACAATCTATTCAATTTGTGAATGTCAGAACTGCTGAAAGATTGAGTTTCTGTTTGTAATTACACTGTCTTCTGTACAAAGGAATGGTCTTCTGTAAACGTCTTACTATGAGCCTAATGGAAATGTGCACAAAAAACATTCTGCTGTAGACCACAGTGTGGTCCAGATGCCAACACATGTGAAAGTTATCTTGTGTTTGCTGATACACAATGGAAACCGCCAGTGACTTGTGTCACTATGACCTTTCTTTGTAATCTGTGTAACTAAAACACAAACATTTCCTGCATAAGTGGAACTTCCATATAATCTGTAAACACTTTCTACAATTCCTGCAATGATTTTAAATGAACTACTGATCGAATGTTTACCCTGCAAAACTCTCATTACTGCCAAAGTAAGATGCAGATTTTTTTTTTGTGAACAGATTTTATGTGCATCAACATCTGCTTGTAAAGAGTTTGTGTATCAATCTACCATCAAACTAACAAATTAAAAAAAAATATATATATATAAAAAAATATATATATATATATAAAAAATATATATATAAAAAAAATATATTAAAAAAAAAAAAAAAAAATATATATATATATATATATATATATATATATATATATAGCAGTGAATACCTTGTATGGGTAAGATTTGTGCCCTGTATACTGTAGAAACTCCTATCATCTATTACCATGAAGATCATAATTACACTTATTACACCATAGAAAAGGTTTTTGAACTTTGGTTAAGATTATATAGTACATGGGCATTTGCCCAACTTAAATAGGACTTATTTTGTATACAGTACATAAGTTCCTCTGATTCTTTTTTGAACACTACTTCTTTATGAATTGAATTTTAGTAATGGTCCAAAAAAGCTAATCTGTTCCTGACTACCATATAGCAGCGGACAGCTATAAACTAAACTATTTTCTTGCCTGATCTTTTTTTTTTTTTTGTGATGCACAATTAGCTTGATGCAGCACTGACCCAGTTTCCCAGAGTAAATCATTGGAAATCACGAAATCTTATCTTTATGAGCATACCATATAAACACACAGATACTGGACTGTTACACACACCTGTAGGTGATTTCCCCTGTGCGGCAGAAGTGAGTGGTCCGTTGCTGAAGGTTGTGAGGCTATCTCTCCTCTGTCCAGGTTTGACATTCCCATAGTATCGATTAACCAAGATCTGCCGCAGAGCTTCTCCCTATCAGTGAAAGTGGATGTTAGAAGATTAGGTCCGGTTACAGATACACCATGACACAGAAACGAAGCTAGAACCCGAAGTAAGTGTGACTGCACTAACGTAGCAGCACAAGATTACAAAAATAATGCAAGAGCACACTTAATCATGCTAATAGTTTTTAGTCTCACATCAGAAAGAAGACAATACAAAGAAAAAAGAATGAAGAAGAAAAAAGAAGCTTCTTATAAAAATGGATTTTCGAATTTTTGATCATCTTGCATTTCCTCTTAAGGTTACATTTGTTCCACTTGAGAGCTTTTCCTTTTCATTTTCATACTGTTTTGCTTCTTTTAATCAATTTTGCTTCTTTTGCTCAAGGAAATTCAATAAAAGCGTTAAAATGACTGCAGTTGTACAGAAATTGGGTGTGAATAAAAACAATAAAAATAGAAATAAAAAAATAAAACACAAACAAACAAGTGCCCAAGAACTTCTTATTTGACCTTTGCCCTCTGACCTCAGTCAGTGATGTTCAAAGGCCGCTCTGTGCCCTCTCCCATCGTAACATATGCTGACATTCAGTGTTGCCCCATACTGGTTTGGTATAAATCAGTGCAGCACAGTGACCTACACGCTCCCTCTGGTTCAAATACGACACAAGCCATCAAAGACGAGATGAACAGCCAAAGTTAATGTCCATCTGTGGATCTGCCTCACATGTTACATATCACATAACTAATAGGGGAGTGAGCGAGTGAGTGAGTGAGTGAGTGCCATGCTGGGGAAGCAGTGTGACTGTGAGGGCTTCACGACAGTCAGTTTTCAACCATCAATGAGATGGAGGCCCGGACCAGACCGCAGCAGACCGAACTCAGTACCTACCCTCCTTTGATCCTCCAGTTGCTTCTGTGGCTGGTTGGGATCAAGCTCCTTAAAGGTGAGGTGAGTTAGCAGAAAGCAATAAAATAAAAATAAATAAATAAATAAATAATAAAATAAATAAAAAGATTGGAAGGGAAATTTGGAAAAGAAATTAGAAAACAAAACAGGGTGTTAATACAGTGCAAATTAGTTACTTTACTAGCATGCGAGAAACTGGGTGTAAATTAGATCATGCAGTTAAGAGGGAAGTGGTTGTGTCAGAAAAGATGTGAGGTTGAGTCAAAATCATGCAAGGGTTTGTGGAGGGGAACACTGATATTCACTCTAAAACATCATAGAAATACACTTAACAACAATTAAGTATTTGACAGTTTATCTCAAACATCTAAATTTAATGTCAACACCATTTTTGCACACCACTGTACTCTTTGGCATGTGCTGACTCCCTCATTACTTTACAGTCACAGTGGCAAAAGTGCCTAAATTATTTACATAAGAGAATCACAAGCTGCCGGAGGGGGAGAAACACAAGCCATGAGAATGAGGGGGGAGAGAAAAAGGAAAAAAAAAAAAAAGCTCTGTCCAGGTTACATAATGGAGCCATGAGCTACTGACACACACTGTAAGCACCAATCTGGCATGGAAAAACACCTCACCCATGACATCAACCCCCCCACCCCACTGAAAGAAAGTCAGGAAATTGGACTTTGCTCAAAATGCAAGAGGTGGAAGGAAAAATGAACAGAAGGCAGGAGGGATGAATGGATGGGTGAACGGGTGGGAGGCAGTACACATACAAGGGCCGATATGTAGCATAATTTCCACAGAGGGAGAAATATGCACAAGGGGGCCATTTAAAATGGAAATGAATGGAAACGGGTTGTGACTCTTTTCTATTTGGATAAATAGATATAAAACAATGAGTACAATAAGTGTAATGGGACGGGGTTAGTATATAAATATGACATATGATTTCTGATCAGCAGTGACCCATATTAGTGTGAAGCGGGCCAATATGGGTCTTAAACACACCTCGGCAGGGACTTCAGGCTCGGGTGGAGGTGCCAGCTGATTGGAAACAAAAGGCTGATGTTAGTCAAAGTTAGAATATGTAGAGTTAGTCATGTTGCTTCTGCCTCCAAAGAGCAGCACCCTCCCTAAAATTGCTTGAGGTGAACATCATAACTATGGTTGACTTAAAGAGCCAGGGGCAGAAAGAAAGATGACAAAAAAAACATGTTCTCTGATAATGGATTGCTCACAGTGTGCATGTTAGGTGTATTCATGAAGCTAGCCTAATGGTGGTATAGCATTGATGATCTGCAGTGGTAACCTATTGCAGCAAGGAAGCAGAAGCTCTGCGTACAAAATAAAGAAGCAGTGAATTCGCCACACAATAGACCACTGGCTACAACACTACGCTGTGGTGTGTTTAGTATTCTGTGGTTCCCTGTTAACTTCTTGCAAAGTGTTGCTGCCTATCCCCTATATGACACGGCATTTACAGAAAGAATGGTAAGAGCAAAGATAAGCCTACCCACCTGAGCACCAATATGCACATTTATATTGCTTAATGTAAAGGAAAAGCCAGAATTATTTTTGCGATTTTTAAAATTTTTTTGGATATTTTTAGACCTGGTGGTATCACACAGCAAAAAGTTTAGTTTAGTATATTGCCTTTTCTCCAAAAGGCAATATACTAAACTACAACTAAATTTTGAACAGTAAATGATGGCTTGTTTAGACAGAGCAGCATTGGCTGGAACAAACAAAACAGGTTTAACAATTGAGCAATAAGTGGGTTATAAGGAAACATAAATAAAAGCATTAACATTACATTTTATGGTTAGCTACTGTAGCTAATGGCAGTTCATTTATATCATCTGAGCAAAGTAAAATAAAATGAAAAAGATTAAAATAATAATAAAAAATTAAATTCAAATTGGCAACCAAGTATGAAGAATAAAGAAAAGGACTTTACAATTTATTGACCCAATAATACTAAGCCCATTAATATTCACACAATTTAAATGAATTAATTTAGCATTATAAAACAGAATTAAGACTTGTTAAAATTTGATGATACAGAGCATAGGGGCCTTCAATTTCCAGTTGTTCAAGAAACAAAAAATACGCACTTGCACACAAAATCTAACAGCACAGCGGGCAGAAACTGTGAGAAACTACACAACAAATATGCAAACTACTGTAACATGGGCAAATGTCTCCCTCTGTGACCCAGTCATGCTGGTTTATGCTGATTAAATGGAATTTCCCTATGTCAAGCCTACTTTTACGCCAACACATTTATTTCCACCGAAAAATGGTGATGCATCACACATCATTGAAGCTATATTCAACATCTGTTTCTAATGTCTTGTAATTGATTTCAAAAATAAACTCTGTCTCGGTTCGGGGAACATAATAACCGCCAAATGTGTAATCTGACCTAATTTGCAACATTAACTCTTGTCAACAGCTCACCTGTAATTTTTCTAGTTTACAAAAAGATGGATCCGCCGGACGGCTTGACCCCATAATTATCAGCATCAGTTCGTCCGTGTTATGCTTTCCAGAACGTGTGATAACATCTTCATAGAGGCAACGCCAGACAAACAAACATGATGAGATTCAGGGGATTTGTGCATAAAGAGACAGTTGAGGCCGGATGAGCTCAATGATGAGCCACATCTGTAGACTCTCCTCTGTAGATGCTGCACCTTCCCTGAGGCGCTGCCAGTAGTCGAACCATGCCTCTGTTTAGAATAACGTATCTAAGAGCCTAAATCCGCATCACAAAACAGCCAGACACAGAGAGCACTGCTATACCTCATCTCAAAGGGAAGTTATAAAGGACACTGACTGTTCATAATGAAAGAAAAAGGAAAAGAGAAAAAGTCTTAAGGGAAAAGGCCAGATGGGTGTTTTTGTATAGCACTCTGCTGACAGTATAAAATTGGCCTTCTGCCCTGTAACAGAGGCAGACCATAAACAATTGACAGGTGTTACATTGGCTGAAGTGCACAGAGTGCAAAGTCAAACCCCAACCTTCCCATGCCACCCCCTGCCTACCCTAGGTTGCCTAGACTGAGGTGCACCACTGCTACTGTCTCCTGGAAGACATCTCTGCTGCACTTTTGTTGCCAATTACCCCTGAAGGTCACACATCAGTGGAGAGTTTAAAATTCCAGGAAAACGGAGGAAAAAAAAAAAAGAAAGAAAATTGTTGACTCTTATGTAACTGCCGCCTGAGAGCTGGCAGGAGCCCAAGAATCGTGCAGCATTAAGTTAAGGAAACTGGGACAGTGCTGCATGTTGCTGAGGAACGTCAGCAGCTCCCCCTGCTGTTGGAGAAAAAAAACAGCAGCCTGGAGTCTCCTGACTTCACCCATGGTAGCAGATAGGAGGATAAACAAGGACAAGCAGAGTCTATCTGAGGTAACTTGGCAGAGGCAGTGATAGGGGTGGTAACTGTTGCACACTGGTAGAGTTAGAGACCAAACACTGGAGAGGGAAAAAAACATGGCAGAGAAAGTGAAAGTGACAAAGACAACGTTATATTATATTTGTAAAAGGTGTGACGGGGATGTGGTCAGAAAAAACGCGTGAGAACAAAGAGGAAACAGTAATCTGGAAATCTCCAGCTCAACAAACAATAACTGGTCAGGATAATGAGGAGATTGTGATGGGCTGGCATAACACAAACGGACGGAGAGATTCACAGACACGTTCACACACCCTTGCATAGATAGACAGACCACACTTCATGTATGGGTTACGCACTCAGCCGCATCCTCAACAAGGAGTCTTCATCTCCATCTGACCCCTTCAACCTCTTGTAGTCTCACAAAGAAAGATGTTCACATGCACGACAAGGAAACACAGACACATGCAGTGGATGATATGATCAGGCCTGACAATGAGGGTGGCAGGCTGGTCATGTCTTGTTTTCCCCTGGCTCACATTTATCACGTTTCTATTTCTGGAAGAATGAGATAACCTCTGCTAATGGGTGAACCGTCACTCTGCTTTATCCCACTCTCTCATCACTCTCCCAGGATACGCAAAAAATCCAGCCCACAGACTTGGCATGCAACAAATAGAAGTATGATGGGGTCTGTCAAACAGTAGTGAAGCTGACAGCTGAACTCATTCAAAGAGACCTTTGGATGGGTGTGTTGGGAGAGGGGGATGTTGTGGTAGGTCAGAGAGCAGAAGAAGGGGTTACATAACAGCTATCATGGCCGTTTATCTTGCTGCTGCTGCTGCTGCTAAGGGGAAGTTGAGGTTTTGGCCTGTCTGCCATCTGAATGGGATCCACACACATGCTGCCAGCCGTGGGTCAGGGCACTGTGTGCTGCTGTTAACATGAGCGCGTGCATGAATGAGTGACATCCAGCATGTGCTGGGGTTAAGGGAGTGTGTGTACATTCTTGAGATACTGCATATGGGAGGAGTCGATGAAACAAAGCACTGGTCTCTGAGAAGAACAGCTCTGTTTTTGTGGAAGCCGGGGATTTCCATTGCTACAGTACCAGGCGGCGTGTATAAGGAGGGAGCGAAGGAAGGAAAATAAGAAAGAAAGACATAACAGAGAAACTGAGAGCACACTGCTTCCTGGCAACTCTGGAAAGACCCTTTCTGACAATTTCTCCATTTCCCCAAATAACATCATTGTTCACTTCCCTTGCACTCACCACAACCTTGATTAAGTTACTCCTGCCTGCCTGTTTTTCACCCTTCAGTTATTTTCCTGATGCCACAGATTCTCTTCCTCCTCCTCCCCCTCCGACAATGTGCACTTCACAGTTTTGACAAATTTAATGATTTCAAGAGAAGCCCAACACACGGGCTGCAAATATCAATATGTGCTAAGCCAAACAAGGTCAGGAAAACAATCCCAACTCAAGGTCCATTTACTTGCTTTTTTTCCCCAGAGTTTTCAACCACACCACACAGTCCACACAGTGGATGGAGGTGTTAAGGAGATGAATCTGATCAAGTGTAAGCTCAGTAAAGGCTATGATTTTATACAAAGCACCTTCAGGACTTCTTGTCTAAAAAGCTCCCAAAAAAAACTTGAGTTGAGACTGTTTTGTCAAACTACCATCTGAAAGGTCATCAAATTAACTCATTTGCTTAACTCTAAGCAAACACGGACAGGAAAGTCCTATTAGTGCTACGGAGGAAATCGTAAAAGCTAATGGGTTTACATGTCAACTTTAACCTCTGTTGAAGATCTAGTGATAAATCTGAAAGTTCTAGTAAAAAAAAAAAGCAGTTGAAACTGCTTCATCAAATTGTATAGTACATTTCTAAATAAAAAAAGTAAATGCTTACTATAAAAACATCAGTTTAAAGAGCAAAGTAAGAAAAACATAAAATAAAGCAATAAAAGCAAAGATTCAAAAAAGACTACAATGGCAGAGGGACCTGATGAACCATAAAAAAAGATAATTGTTTTAATTTTGGCTCCACTGAGTTGCTCAGATACACGTTCTAAAGCTCAGGGGCACAGACCAAAAAGGCTCTGTCACCCCTGGTAATCAAAAGAGTTGTTGGAACAACCAAGGGACCCTGACAGGATCTCAGACTGTGCTACCTGGGAGCCTGACATTACAGTGCCAGTTACAAACTCATGGGCAGACAGTGAAGAGGGACACGTGTGAAGCCAATCTGTTCTTATCTCCTACAAATGGTCAGAAGACCCGTGGCTACTTTGACTAAGCCAAAGGTAGATGGACTAACCTCTGATAAAGAGAACTGAAGTAGCATAAATGAGAGGAGATAGAAACATGGACTACTTTCTCAAGATCAGTGGGTGATAACATGTCTTAGATAAAGTCTACCAGTGGTTGTTAGAATTGTCTGTCCTTTAAAAAAACAACTAAAAACTATAAGCAGATCTGTGTAGCCCCATCTGAGGATATCAGTCAGCAGTGATGTGTCAGATATGGTTCCTCTGCAGTTAGACCCATACTGTAATCCCTGTGATGTTCACGATCACAATCAGAAATGATAAACCATTTTTATTTATAATCTTAAGGCCCCAGGTTGTGACCACACACATATTTTCGCAATGAATACACACAGCACCGCACACTGCCCGGCCCCCTGTGATCTGTTAGATGGAATATCCCCAGCTATATATACACTCACACCTGCTCTTGTAATATGTGGCAAATGGCTTAGAGGAAGAATATGCTCTCACACCACCATCCATCATAAAGGGGCTGTGTGGCTTGTAGACGCAATGACCAGTAAAACAGAAACAGCTCTGTGACGTACTGCAATGTAACACAATAACCCTAATAAATAACACATTACCATGTTCAATTTTTTTATTGAGACTACCAGGTTGTTAATGTGTTGAGTGAGTATGATGGTACAGTTAGCAGCATCATAGCTACCACTGGGAACACTGCGATTATGTCCTGTTATATTTTCTGAGAATTTCTTGTGTTTTAACAAACTGGGAATAAGTTACACACGATGAGTGTTATTGTGTAACATGATTTAAATGAAACTACTTTTGGAACATAAATAAATAAATGATTAAAATTTAATAATAAATTTGTGGCAGTGTGTCAAAAACATTACCATATTTCTAGAAAAAAAAAATTATTGTCTACAGGTGTTTCAATTTTTCTGGTCACTCAGTACGCTACCACCACTTTCAGTGCTCCACTGTTTTTTTCACCTCCTGTAATTTCACTGATCTATTTTCAGATCTGCAGGTCAAGATGAAAAATTAGACGGTGTGATTACAAAGGTACAAATGTCCTTCATGAAACAAGGGTATGAAGTTTAAAGAGATGCCAACTGGTTGTTACAGCATGAACGAAGTATGTGACATGGTTTAAATGAAAAATAGAGTGGAAAAAAAAAAAACAAAACCCTCCAATGGAATGGAAATTCCAGCGCCCAAAAGTCCCACACAATTTGTGATGAGCAATCTTAGCTGCATAAAGGTGCACATTGTACAACCAGTCTGTTATAAACTGGCTCTCTAAAAAAGCTGGTAAAAAGGAGTAAGAATTGTACGCTGAAATTAGGTTAAGACGCTTCACTGGTAAAATGTCGTAATGTTGTATGTCTACATATAGAACGTATTCAGTGAATTAGTGTTCCTCTAAAATGTCATCTCTTCCTTAAAGCAAGTGCACAACCATATAAGGCACAACAGACAAGCATATTGCATGACATGCTAGCACTATGCTACGTTTTAACATGGAGATCAGGGACAGCTCTTAACAGGCACGCAGAAGGGACGGATGGACTGAGCTGAGTATGTGATGCTAGAGAGTCTACTCGCAGCACAAGCACATCTATGCTGTTAGTTGGAGACAAATCAAATGTACATCACAATAGTAAGTAAAATGATCAACCTCAGCCACATCCATTTCATCATCAAAGGCAATCAGCTGCAAGAGAAAAAGTATAGGGGGCAGAGAGTTAGTAGAGCTAGATTGGTGAGTTAAAGCTCGGTAACAAGTGTGCAAATGTACAGCTCGTCACAAAAACACACACGCACAGTGAAACAGTGAAAGGACAGCATGATAAAGCTCAAAACCAAAACAAACTAGTAATAGTAAAAACACCCTCCCACCTTCATGTTTCATCGTTTTCCAACACTGAAATCACAGACAATACCAAGCTCGTCTGACACTGATCAACAGAAACAAGATTTCATTGTTTTTACATTTACACATATTCCTCCATCTTTTCGGTAAACATTTGCATTCTTTCTATGATTTTTTTTTTTAACAGAGGCTGTCTCTTTAAAACTGCAACAACAAAAGTTACTGTATTGGTTTCAAATCTCAGTCATGGAGCCCTGTAAATTCCAGGGTTAGAGTCTTTCTTACCGTGACACACACAACATTTTCGAGAACAACCTGTAATTCACCTAACTTTACTTACAAGGGTGTTCAAAACCTTTTCTTGCAGCCATTCTCTGATTGAAACTTGCAGATGCAGATGTATTAATTCTAAACGGACTTGACTGCACATAGACATTTCTTTCTTTCACATTTCAGTCTTATTCCTGCTGATCAGTGTACAATAAAACCCCAGTTTCATCAGTTGTGGTTCAGCGTTGCTACACAACAAAACATTAAAGAGTCCATGGGAGGTGAATGTTTTACTAGGCACTATACGTAACGTTGGAAAATGGAATTAAAAAAAATTGTTTTCAATCTTCACAACACTCCACAGCAAACCTTTGTTTGGACTCAGTCTACTGTCATAACAAAGACGAACATGTAAATTTTTCTTTTTAAAGCGGGCTGAGTCCATGGTAACAGACACACAAAATGGATTCAGGAAACAGTGGCTTTGCCTAAACCATAACAACAATCATAGATGCAGCTCCTGGTCTGATCATACATGTTGAAACACGTGCAAATAGAGCTTTGGATTTTCTCATGACTAAACATAAGTCTACAGGTGGTGTTTCCTACAAAAGCTTCACAAAAAATGTGTGATCATTTTGCTCCACCTTTTCTAACATATGCTGATGTAGTATGGGGCTACTCCTGTCTTCATGTTGTCCTTTACTTAGATATTATTTGGGTGAAGGCAAATATTACACAACAGTGTATATATTTTAAAGCTGATATGCCCTTCAGCATTTTTTTTGTGATTTCAGTGTTGAGGAGTGACATGAAAATAAATGCTATTCTGTCATTCTGTGGGTAAGAAACTTACCTAGTGGAGTGTTTTCATAAACAAATGCTTCATTTTTTTTAAATATCCCCTAACACTATTATTAACACCCACCTACATAACTTTTCTCACTTAACTGTTGCTCTGTAGCCTTTCTTGCCACATAACTACCACAAATGTTTTGCAGTTCAACCTGTGAAGCCTCAGTTCTATTGTTGATTTAGCCTTATAGTGGAAAACAAGCAGACAGAGTTGATCATCAATTAGAGATTAGTACAAGAGAGCATTAGTAGCCAGTGAATGTTGTGTAAAGTAGCTGAGCAAGAGAGTTGGAGCATGCATGTTGTTAGTGTGTAGTATTAACAGCGTTGATATTACTTTGATCTTTCGGATTTAAAGTGTGATAGTAAGCATTTCTGGGAGAAAGCAATGAGGGAATCTGTTTTTAGTGCGTATGTGCCAGAGTCTTCCAAACATAAAGTCAGACGTGACAGTGAGAATTCACAAACTGCTCTGACTGAAGTGATCACAAATAAAAGACCTTGTGACATCCAGATCATTTCCGTTCATTGTGCTCTACAGGCCCCAGAGACAAATAAAGAGAACTCTGCCTCTTATTTCATTTTAGTGCTCTTTGGTCTCATGTCTTCCAGTAAGCTTTGGTGAAGAGAGGACAGGAACACTGTATCCTGAGATGTGAGCGAAGTCTTTTATCTCATGTGTGGGTGAATCTTGGGCATAACTACAAGCAGATAATGAGAAACAGGAAACACAGAAGGTACCTACCTTCTCCCCATAGCCCCGGTCTTTTGTCATCATTTCCCTCAGTGTCTGCAGTACTTTGATGCACAGACGCTCCTCGTTCTCCTCCAGCAACTGCTTGGTGTGTTTGATCAGTCTGGTCAGAAGAAGAAAAAGCAAAATGAGCACATACAAAATGGACGGGTGAAAGTTGTTGTTCTGAACATACCCATGATAATCACACAAAATAATTTTCCATCACAGAATGATCTTCTTTTAGCCTAAAAGGCCTGGCAGCATGTTTAAGTGTTTTTGTCCATGAAAAAGACAGAAAACCATAAAAAGGGGTTATTCATCAGTGAATAAACTACTCCTACACATTATGTCAGGTGTTTTGAGAGCGTGTAACTGTGTAGAGCCCAGTGAGCTCTCACCAGGCATAACACCAAATTTATATATGTGCTCGTGTGCATGTGTATATACTATATCATCAAGAAAAAAGAAATCCCTGATTCATAACTATGGCAGAGAGGTAAATTCCTCTAAATGACTGCCTGTACTCGGGTTACAAGCTGATTGCTGAAGGAAAAACAAACGTGTGCATAAGAGACTCTGGGGCTGTCTAATCTCCACCACTGGGGCAAATTCTAACCTTAACTATGTTTTATCTAAACTGTCTGTTCAAGAAAGTCCCTTAACCCAGCTCTGACCTTTGTGGTTGGATGTTTAGACTCACTTTGATATGAATCCTCCACTTTCACATTTCTTGCGAGCTTCTGTGTTCTCAGGGAAGAGCAGCTCTGGACGATGCAGGACATCCACTAGCACCGAGAGCTCCGCTTGGACCAGCGGCCTCAGACGGTCCTCCAGCGCTGACACTATGTCCTACAGAGCAAAGTGATGCGTAGCCAGCGGTTAGAAATGACTCTCAACTGTGGTTTTACTACAAAAGACAAAAGCATGTTCTTTGAAGAGTTCACTGACTTCCTGTTCAACGACAAAAAAAGACAAAGTGATTCTGTCTTCTCGGGTTAATAATCCCTACATTTACATGCCTAACGGAATCCAGGCCTTGGATATTTCTAACACATCCATTGTTATG
Organism: Toxotes jaculatrix; assembly: GCF_017976425.1. NCBI lineage: Eukaryota > Metazoa > Chordata > Actinopteri > Toxotidae > Toxotes > Toxotes jaculatrix. The sequence goes on along the minus strand of NC_054396.1, from coordinate 6,514,572 downwards.
AAGTTTTTATTCACACGTAAATAAACTAATTTATTTATTACTACTATTCTTTCATTTTAAATACTAAGAGTTAAAATTCTTTAACGCCGTAGGAGTAATTCTTTAACTCTGCGTAACAGTCTAGCTAATCTTAAAGAAATAATAAATGTATTTCTTTAAGTTAGCTCAACTGCAGACTTAAATTATTACTCCCACAGCATTTCAGCCTCTGACTTATATCAGTCAATATCCATTGTACATGCATCCAAATCAGTTATTTCCTCAAAGAAATCCAGCTATGGCAAACATCAAAACAACTGTGTGATTGCTTAAATTCAACAGAAACAGAAGGTGACACATCCAGTACACTACATTTTGTGCGTAAACAAATCAGACCATGTATGATGCACTCCCACATCCCACTTCTCTATGCACTTCCTGTCACGTCTGGTAAAGACTAACGTGAAAATATGCAAATGAGTGAAGTTGCATCATGAAGAGTGCTAGACTGGTAGTGATTATAGTACTGTGTGGGATGTTCAGTGGGGAGGAGACAATGAACAGTATGTGAGAAATTCTTTTCCCTAAATTAAGGCAAGACAAAAAAAAAACAAAAAAAAACAAACAGAAAGGAACCCATTTTGGGAACCACATTACTCTGTCTGGGGACAGGTTGGTGAATAACCCACAAACAACCACTGGAAACTGTATAACAATATTTTGACTGATGGTCTGTTAATTAGAGTTCATTAAAGAAAAAAAATAGTATTAACATTAAAGCCAAACCTCTGAGCTTCCTGTGTGACTAGAGGTAACAGCTGAACCGAAAAAAAAAATAGGTCAGTGATTTTTCAGACTTCCACTGAACACTGAGTCATGCGTTATTGGGTGTAACCACTTGACCTATTGCAGAAAAAACACATTTTATTCCAGGATGCAATTAGGAACCACTTCTACAGTACTTTGTTTGCAACACAGTTACCAAAAGCATTACATCACTCTTGGCATATTACCAGAAATTAATGACACTGCCGGGGGGTCTCGACTAGCCCATGGTGATCACACCACATTTTCATGCCTATGATATGCAAATTATCGTCATGATGTAAAGGCAGACTGAGTTTCACACACTTCACGCTTGTATTCACTGAGCACTGTCAAGTTTAGATTTTTACACATCAGGGTGTAGCGTTACTTGTTTAAAATGTACTGTAGCTATAGCTTTTACAAGTGTGAAGTTCAGGGAGGAAGTGGAAATGTACTGCTCTTCTCCCGCTGTCTAACAGGTCATATGTATATATATATATGTTGGGTGTGTGTGTGTGTGTGTGTGTATAGTTCAAATACACCACAGGCCTAGATAAGGTAGAGAAACTCTGTAGCTGAAACATATATGTCCCAGACACCCTATCTGATCTGTACAATGAAACAAATGAGGCGTTTCACCATAATTCTCTCTGTCTGTTACCAGTTACAGCATTTGATCTTCATCAATCCACTGAAGAATATGATTTTTATCATGTGCTTCTCATTCCACTGAAACACAGAACAGAAGCAATATAACTGTAAAAATTATTTTATGAATGATTATTATTTTTTATTTTTCAGTGAAAAATCAGGGGCGGCACAGTGGTGCAGTGGTTATCACTGTCACCTCGGGTTCCGGGTTCGAACCCTCCAGCTCCCCCACGACCCTGACGGATCGAGCGATCAAGACTGGCTATGGCACAAATGACCATCTTACCACTGCTGAAAGAACTTTGTTGTAGACTGTACCACTCTGCCATTAGACGTGTTTATAAAAGCCATTACTTCTTCCTGTTCTCCATCATGAATTGACTTTCTTTATACACACAGCTGACAGATACATGGATTTTAAGAAGATAAAAAACAAAGAATAAAGAACATTTTAATTAGCATTTGCAGTTGCTTTTCAACCAACTAAATCATTTTAACAATGTTCTATTTAACCTGTGTTTTGAAATTACTTAATTAGAATTAATTACACCAAAACTGTGGGAAAAAGAAATAAAAATACAGTATCTCTAGCTACTGACCTGTAGCCTCTCAATGATGTTTCTGTAGTCTTTGGAGGTAGTCAGGCCAGAGTCTCGTCTGGAGGTGTTCTTAGCCGATAGTCTCCAGTTGAGGATGCTCTTCTGCACAACGTTATTGGACTTGACAAACAAGTTGTTCACCTGACTATCCAGGTCAACTGGGATGGCAATGGCTCTGCTTTTAGCTGGACAGAGGAAAGGTGACGATATAGATATTTAATGTTTTTAACTTGTGCCACAGTTTCTAATGTAACACCAGAGGCTGGTGGTGTGTGTTCGCCCAGTATCTTACCCACGTCAGAGAGGACTTTAATGCAAGCCTCCACTGAGGCCTTCTGAACAGGGTTCAGCCAGTTACAGTGGTATACCCTGAACACTCCCTGAAGCAGTTGTACAAATACTGGCTGACGAGTCTGTAAGACAGGGAAAAACAAATAAGTAAAAAAAAAAAAAAAACAGAGGAAAAAAATGGTGAATTTAACAATCAGTGAAGAACTACTTTGTTCAATCACTGGACTGAAGTCAAAACCCCATTTGTGCTCAATATGTCAGTGTGAGGACACTATAGTACCTATGGTTGGGGGGTCAGGGGTTTCAGGTCCCGCCAGTTGTTTAGAATCATGTGCAATCCCAAGATAACAATCCAAACCAGTGCTTAACAGAGAGTACAACTGATTTCTACCACCATGGTGAAAGACCAATCTATCAGCTGGCCACAGCCCTAGAGTACAATAAATACCTCTGTTATCTTTCCAAGAATGGTGGCCTGTTGCAGGAGAAAGAGGGTCGTGATGTCATCATGTATCGGTTAAACGTCAGCAAGCAGATTTCTCAGAATGAGCAAGTGGTTACATAAAAGAAAATCAACACTTTGTACGGAAGAGAACTTGAAACAAAACAGCTCCACATAACAGAAAATGGTGGGTCGAGAAGGCAACTGCATGCAACTACACCACAAAGATGCTGCACAAGGGATCTGACAATCTACGAAGGGTCAGTGGTCATGATTTATTGGGAAAGTTGTGAGCAACACGACACAGCTACACCAAGGTCTAACAAGAGTGACCACGTTGCAACAGTATATCATCTGCACCATGTCCCGGCAAAACCTTGTGCAACACACCCACAGATCTGGGAACAACGGAGTCTGTGTGCTGACTAAGCTATGAAAATATTGAAACCCACACAGCGAAGACATGTCTTAGCATTCAGAGCCTCTTGGTAAGTAACACAACCAAAGGTTGGGAAACAAATGTGGGGGAGAGTCTCCTTTACTTACATACATATGGTGAGCCATCTATGCAAAGGGAAGAATGTCAGAAATTGTAGTATACGTATGTATGTGAGGAGGGTTCCTCTATTTCAAACAACTAACCTCAAGCATACATGTGCTTTATAGACTTTAAATAGCAACTGCAAGGCTGTTTGTAATATGCATACATTACACTTCACAGTCCAGATTACCTGCAGGCTTGTGCTCTGGTCAGAGAAAGGAGAGCTGAAGAAACATGTGACAATGCTCATGACCGTCTCAGTTACATAACGCTCGAGCATGGTATCCGCATGCTTCCTGTCACTGGTGTTGTTGCACACCTAAGCAAGGACAGAAAAGATATCAGCATGATGCACAGTCACTGGATCACACTTCCTGCATTTGGGTGGCAGGTAACATATGTTTGCTGCATGCTGTGTTGATATAATCACCCAAACCCAGGCCACAGCATAGCGATCGATCACACTGTCAGATACATTGTGGCTTACCCTACAAATGTCCACCAGGAAGTTCTCAAACAGTTTCCACATGTGGTTGGATGTATAAATCTCCTTCATCTCCACCTCTGTGTCGACGTAGCAGTGGTTGAGGAAATTGATATAGGCAATCTTAACCTGGCAGAATGCAAACAAACAAACTTAATGAGCCACTTTTACTGTTTCAGGGTTAGACTGGTGATACACGGACAGAAACTTAGCTGTCAAAACACCGGCTGTAAACAAATCTGGCACACAGCATGAACGTAGCAACATGTGTCAGCTCCAAATTGTTTTATCAGTCTGGTCAAAACCTACAACACTGTTATCTGGCACACCTGCCTACTTCATGTTGAGACCCTTATTTGTATTCATACGGTGCAGGAAATGTTTTCTCTTGTAAGTTTTGGCCCATGCTGACTCAACACCATGATATGATTCATGCAGACATTTGACGGCACATTCATGCTGCTGCCTTTCACAGCACCGCAATTGTGCGCAAGCTGTTAAGAGAACACTGAAACTTGGTTCAGCCCAACACATCAAAAACTAAGAGTAAGACTATAGATGTTAGACAGACGTCCACTGCCAACAGTGTATCTTTGCTGTTGCTATTTGCTGTCCTTGAGTTCACCTGGATGTTTTCTTGCTTCTTAAAAATGTCTTTTTGACTCAATAAATAAAACTCGAACTTATCTAAATAAAATGTAATTAATTTTAAAATGAATAAAACTCATTATTCAAACCTCAGGGATGCAGTCCTCATGGGTGACGACCCGCACAATATCATCCAGGGGCAGCAGGGAGTTACACTTGATCTCAGTGTACACGTTCTTGCCCTCAGTGCACACAGCCAGCAGCTCCACCAGGTGGATGTGGTACATTAGAGGGCTGTTTTCGTCCATGCGGTCCCGCTCTGAACGCATCATTTGGACTAGCGTTTGAAAGGAGGCGCGATCGTTGTAGAAGACGAGAACATCCTCACCTGAGTTCACCAGCTGAGCGAAGAAATCAAGACGTCCAGTTAGTACTGGTGTAATTGACATTTACATTTCACATTTCCTTCTCTATCAGTAAGTGTCACCAACACGTCTTTCTTTCTGCTGGTATTACTAAAAATACTAACAACGCTAACTGTTTTTCTGATGGTATAAAGATCCTAGAACAGACCTCAGCCATGACGATGTCCTGACATTTCTTAATGAACTTGTTCTCGGCCTTCACTATGGTCTGCAGGAACTTCAGATACTGGACATGACGGCCATGAGTCTCAGTGCAGTGGACAAAGTGCTGAACCACACGCTCATTGATCTCACTGCACAGCTGGAAGTTATTCATGAAGATGTGCTGCATGGTGACTGCCTCTAAGATCTGAGAGATTTGGACAAAAGGGAGGACAAAAAGGACAGTCTGTCAAAATTAGCAATGATGTGTGAATTTCAGATTTGATTTCCCCAAAAATATTAAACAATCCCTCAGAATAACCCTGTACTACTCACCCCTGGGTTAAGAAACAAGTTGATGTGCTTGTGGAGAAGAGCCTGGTTCTGTTGATTGCCTGCGCAGAAATTCTGCAGAAACTCGTGAGCCAGTTTCATGATCTCCTGCATTCGGACATCCTCACCCTAACGCAGAGAACACAGTAAAAGTTACATGATGCTTTTAGAGCATACTAATTATTCTGCATGTGATGCAGTATTTGGTTCCAGTGTTTCACCTTCTCATAGGGGATCTGCAGGAGCTCAAGCACCACACTGTGAGCTCCCATGTTCCTCAGCAGCCTCTGCTGTTGTTTCTTACTCTTCTTCCCTGAGCTCCCCTCCTGGACACACAGCTTACTGAGACGCAGCAGGATCTGAAGACAAACAAACAGCAGGAGGATTTTATTACTTATATTATATACTTATTATATTTATTATTTAATTACAGATAACAGGTCACAAACATGAAAATATAAGATTAACAAACAAATGACAATACCTCTTTAACAACCCTGTAATTGTAACTGCTGGTGCTTTCTGTCTTCTTTTTGTCAGAGCCAAGTGAATCTCCCTGCAAAACAATAAGCAATAAGGAGAAGAAGTCTTCTAAATTTTATAGCATTACTATAATATGATCTGTACTGAGGTGTATTAGACTTTTAATAAACTGTTCCTGTTCATCAGTTCAACATATGTTTCATGTTTTCAGGTTATTGTACAATTTACCTTCTTTTTGTTGTCAGACTCTGAAGGTCCGTCTCCATCCATCCCATCCTCTCCTTGCCTCTTGTACACCCACAGTTCAGACTTCTCCACAATAGACCGCAGCTGGTCGAGATCTGACTTGATCTGCTTGTAGTTATCCACATCCTGACTTGTCACCAGCAGCTGGACCTAAAGTGAGGGGAATGGAGATGTGGACAAAGTTAAACTTCATATCAGAGATCCCTATATTTCCCTATATTTCTAGTGCTGCACTAAAACATAGACAAGTGCATGGTCAGATATTAAGATGGAGTGTTAAAGAGTGGTGCGCCTTACCTGTTTGAAGGCCATGAGGACCTCCTGCCTCTGGCTGAAGTGTCTAAAGAGCAGATGAAGTGCTCCAGACACGAGTGGAGGGTAGTCATGCATGGTCAGGTGCAGAAGGACCCTGAGGAAGGTACGGCCACCATGGTCATCCAGGTCTAGTGGAGTGTTCTCCTCGCTGGGGAACAACAGTGGAACAAAAATGACATAAACTTTAATCTTTCTTTATCTTGCGTCAAAAAAGCTTTGGAAAAACTCTCAATCTTTTATTACCTTCCTCCAAAGATCCCCTCTGCCTGTTCCTCGATGTTCTCAAAGTCAAGATTTCCTAATCAAAACAATTTTAAGAATAAATACATTAAAAATCAGTGTTAGTAATCATTTGGGACAAAATGGTAAATAATAACACATTTTACATTTTTATCATTAAATCATGTGGTTTCATACCTGGCATCTGACCTGTGACATTATTGGTTCCATTCTGACTGGCAGTGTTGTCTCCTTGTGGGTTGTTCTCATCAAACTCACGTTTGAAAATACAGAGCAGGCAGGAGATCCTGTAGTCCAGTCGTACATTCAAAATAAACTGAAGGGAAAGAAAACAAAGTGTTAAAACACGGGAGAAAAGGGCCAAGTGTTTGGGTTGAAGGAGGAACCAGCGTTCCTGTGCCCTACCTGCAGAATCTCAATGATCTTGAGCTTGGTGTCCATGACCATGATGTCTTCTCTCTCTGGTTCAGTCTGGGTTTTAACCACATCTCCCTCAGGCTGATGAGTGGGTGTGGTGGGCAACAAGCCGCCTCCACGTAGCACCACCTGGGTCATCAGCTCCCCCACTCCATGAATGGACTTCATCACGTTGCTGCCAGCTGCAGCACATAAACAGAGGAGTAGCATTTAAATTCATGGAAATGGTGGATATTTGTGCGGAAGGATCTCACCTGTTTTTACAAAACTTAAAAAAAAAGTGTGTCAGATTCAGTTTTTTGTTATTTTGCCTTTTAATACACACTCATGAAGATTCAGCTTTTTTTTCCTTAAATGACTTGCAGTTATTTTAACTGAACAGAACTTAACCAGAGGTTAACCAGTGTTTAACTGAATAAAGCTGTCCTTCAATAATGTTTTCAGGCAAGAGAAGTTAGACTAAGAGAAAGGCTGAGCGAGTTAAGCCTATGGAGATGGATCCTTACCTTTGTTTTCCTCTCCCTTCTCCAACTTGTTGATGGGGTATATGGTACTGACATGTACACAGTCTAAAATGTTTAATAAGATCTTTGTCAGCCGAAGCAGGTCGCTAAAGTTGTAGAAACCAAAGTATATGAGGTTTCTTGCCAGGTTCACCACCTACAGACAAGAGAATTCAAAATCATGATTTATAATTGAATTAAACCAATGTGACGACTGCTCCGTTCATACCATCCACAGAGAGGCAGTACCTCAAAGGTAAGCTTGTTTTTCTCCTTGTCAGAGAAGGGAATGTTCTGCGACACCACCTCTCTCAGGTAGTTCTCTACAAAATCCATTGTGAGGCAGAACCGCTCTTTGATCTCATCTCTGGTGGTTCCATCATTGTCATAGCTGGATAATTGAAGGAGAATCACATGTAAGAGATGCACTGACATCTCAGGAATGGAAGTACAAGTCAATTAGATGCATTCCTGAGACAAACTCACTCATCAATAGCGATCTTAGAAGGAATCTCAGACCACAGACGAGCGTATTTGACAGGGGTAACCTGCTCCTGAGGGTCGCGGTCTACGTGCATGTGCAGCATCAGGCGGCAGAAAGACGCCCGCAAGTCATAGGGCAGGTCCTCGTCGGACATACAGCGCAGGATCAAATCCACATCCAGCTGACCAGAAATCTTGTTGATGGCCAGGTACTGACGATCCAGACACATCCGGGCAAAGAGGTTCAGCTGGCACCTGAGAGGAAATATTACATGAATTTGGAATTATTAGAGTTGTGCCATTTTATTATATTCATTACTATTGTTTTAGAAAAGTTAAATATGTAAAAAATAAAGGCAGAAGATCAGATACTTAGTTTAAAGGTGTAATATTCCAAAATAACATTTGAACTTGTTATAAAAGAAAATCAAAGCTTGCTATTTGAACCAGATGTGGTTGTTTTGGATTCTAATGCACCACACAGCTTTACATTAACAAGTGGTCCTTTCAGATTAAAGTTAAAATGAGTCTAATATTATTTTACAGCAGCATATACACATTCACGTGCCTAATTAAAGACATCTCACCTGTAGTAGCTGACCACCTCCTGATCCTCCTTCTGGCCCTCTTTTGCATCCTGGGCCAACTCCCTGATGCTCTTACTCCTGATTTCCTTACAGTTGTCTTTCCAGAACAGCCACACCTCCTCCTCATCCTCTGCCTCCATTGGGTTCTCTCCATTTGCTGTCATCTCGATCTCAAACCTCGACAGGACCAACCTGGCGAACAGAGCAAAAGTTACTCCAAAATGATCATTTCAGCTTCGCAAAGATTCAGATGCTGAAGAAAAATGAGGAGCTCACTTGGTTTCAATGAGGATGTCAGCATTGGTAGGGTCCAGTACTGCATTGCAGATCAGTTCCTGTGTCACAGGGATGGACTTATTCATGGACACGCAGAGATCAGACAGGTAGTCCAGAAACCTGGATACAGATCACAAAGCATGAAAAACTTTTCATGGACACTTTGACAGTTAAGAGATATGATTGGTCAAACTCAGATTATATTACAGTACAAAGTCAGAATGTAAAGTGAATAAAAATAAAAAAGTACATTGAAATAGCAATGTTTGTTAAACTTCTCTTTTACTATAAAAACTGTCTCAGCCTGGTTCACATATCATTAAAAACCTTTGACAGGACTTAAACTCAGCCCAAGCACACATTAACTCTCAGCAAATTACCTGCTGTGCCAAGGTCATGCACAAGCAGTTACTCTCACACCGCTCTGCTCTGCACACATTTGAATACATTTACATAGATTTAAATTCCTTAGGAGTTGTTATATAAACAAATCTGACCCAAACTGGCGTCAGCTCTTACTGCTACGCCAGTTTTACGATACCACAGCAAGGGCCTGTCCCTTCCTGTGGGCCTCACCTCGGCTCCCGGTTCTTCCTCACTAGAGTGACAAAGGTGTCTATCTCAGCAGCAGTGATGTGTTTCTCCAGCAGCTTCCGGTTGTTGTGGAGAAGAGCTGTTATTGTGTCTTCTGCTAAGACATCATATCCTATCTGCTTCTGCATAAAGCGAAATTGTTTTGCTATGTATTCCTGTAAATACGGGGGAAAGAGAGGATTGTTAGGACAAAGAGAAAAACTCAGTATCAGGGTCAGAGTGGCCATGTTGTGTCCCACCCACCTGGTTCTTCCTGTAATCCTGCTGGGAATGGCGTAACACTCTGTAGCAAAGCCTGCAAATGTGTCTAAAAGGAGCGTGGCGCTGGTCTCCAAGTTCTTCCAATCGAAGCATGGGACCATCACCACTGTCTGTGAAAGGGGCTTGGAGAAGTTTGAAAATCTGCAATGGAAATGGAGAATTTGAATACACAAAAATATAGTTAGACGTAAACTTGTGATGCAGTTACTGTGTCCGGGGTTTGAGGCAAACCTGTTTAAGGATATTCTGTTCTCTCATGAGTTTCTGTCTTTCTCTGTTGGGTTTGTTAACCATGATTTCCAAAACATCCTGCCCACTGTTGGGGATGTCCACCACAAAGAAAACTAGATCTTCAAGAAGCTTGGTCACAAACCTGGAAAGTGTACATACGAAAGTCAAAACATATGCCGCCAAACATAACACAGCACTTTAAAAACCAGATATTTACAACAAACAATAATAATGATTTTAAAATTCCTGGTGTTTATATTTTTCCCCACATACCTCCTTTCATTTTGTGTTATGGTTCCCTTTTCCAACTTGCCAGCAATAGACGCTAACACTTTACTTGCATCATTAGCAAAGTCTAAATCACGCACTTCTGCTGGCGGCACTGGTACAATGGCAAAAGCTTCCTTGTCTTCTTTTACTGCTGATGTTCCAATCTGGAAAAATCAGTAGTTTTTATTATACCGGTTCAGAAAACCTCTGCCGTGCTACACATCTGGTCCTAGTCAACAACTACTCACTCGTAACATAACAGGTTTCTCCTCCTCTTTGTCGATGGGGTTGTTGGTGCTGTGGACCCACGTGTTGGTGCACAAGTGTCTTAGCCTCACGTAGGAGCTCCTAGAAGTAACAGTGGAAAGCGTCTGAGATGACAAAACCAGAAATCAAGCTACAGGGCACAGGACAAGTGTCGCCGCACTTTAAAAACCTGAAAGGCCATCAACAGCCACCATAGTCCTATCAAAGTGTCTTTTTTGACATGAAACTACTTTGGACTTGGGCTTAACAGGCTCAGGTGAGCTCTTTTCACTTTGAACACTCCATGAGCTCTCCTCTACAGACACCCTCAGGCTAAAACGTCAACTTTAGCATACAACACATCTCAAAATATGTCACACTGGAATAGCACATTCATGTTCCCAAGGGAATAAAACCTTTTAATTTTAATGAACCCATGGCCTGTTTTTCTCTTGTGTCATATTCAGAACATATTAATGTGCATGAAAACTTGAAGTACTAGATGAAAGAAGAAAACTTGAACTATTACCAGAAGCAGTGGTAGCAGTATGTGTTGGTAATACCAGTAACATCTGAGATGATAGTATTCGTATAGAGTTCAGAAAGACTTAACCAGCTGCTAGTCTTCAAATAGTTATACAAAGGCTACCAGTGTCTGCGTATCTGTGCTTACACGTGTGTGTGAGTGTATGTGTGTTGTACTTTTATCTTTGTGAGAAAAAGAATTATAGACCTTATGAAGTGAAGACAGTTTAGCCGATCCTCAATTTCTGACACACGTTCAAAGGGCTGCTTAAAGGTTAGGACATCCCTAGGAGCTGTGCTGGTTAAGGTTAGAGTAATAGGCTATGGAATGAATGATGTCAATGAGTGTCCTCACAAAGACAGAAGTACAAGTTTGTGTGTGTCTGCGTATCTCAAAGGTGCAGAATGTGACTATAGAGCACCTCAGAGACTTACAGTAAGAGTTGGCTGAAACACGATATCTATGATGTCTCATTTTTTCCTCCTAGCGGTTTTGTCAGACTTACTAGCAACCAGCTTTATAATCTTCACTTACTTTTCTTTATTTTCAAAACAAGTACTGTAACTACAACACAATCATCCTAGTTACATACTTCCAGTGGAAGAATATCATATCACAGTCCAAGAATTCACCAGCATTTTCTAAGGCCTCATCAATCAGCATCTCTATGAAACCACAAACAGGAGATTGTGTATGTCAGAAAGACAGGATTTACTGCCCTTTGTATTGTGATACAGGTGTACTGAGTACAGTGATAAATCTGTGTATATTACTGTATCACTTTCTATCTTTGTTACTCACACAAGTGAGCAAGGTATGTAAATAAACTGCCTGGGTAGGGAAGAGACTGCTTACAATGACTGCTTAGCCAAGTGAGTGGCATGACTACAGATTAGCCAGCAGTGACCTGTACAGTATCATCTCTCCTCCATTAAACACAAACCCTTTACACATACTGTAATAAAGCCTGAGCCAACTACGTCCTTCATTCTTAAAGCATTCAGCCAGCTCCACCACGTGTGTGTGTGTGTGTGTGCGTGTGTCTGTGCGAGTGTGTGTGTGTGTCTGTGTGTGCAGCTTGTCAGGCCTTCAGCACAGACATCACACAGTAGCCATTTTCTTGGCAGGCGTTACGTAACCGCCCACTAACGCTAACAGGCTTACCTTTGTGTACCGGTTCTCTGCGGTATTAATTAGTCCCCTGGCTAAAGTCTGAGGGACAGGGTTATTTCAGGTGGGGATGGGAGGCGCTACAGCAGCATCCTGCAGCATGCAGGCACATACCTGACGCTGTGACACAATAGGGGCTTTGACACGAAGGTGGAGAGGTTCTGTTCTTATCTGGTGTGCGGTGACAGGAACAAATACGCTATTGTAATTTTAGAACTATACGTTCCCTCTCACACAACACTGTCAACAAGAATAAAGGAACAAACCAGAGGCTGATTATAGATAAAATATACACTAGGTACGCGGGTCACACAACACATCATGACAAAGAACCTGCTTTTATCTGAAAGTACATGAAATATCACATAATTTAGTAAGAAGGGGGAGCAAAGAGATTTCCAGCATTTCTCTACGAGATGATGTGTGAAGGTGTAAGATGTTCACTCAACATCTGGTTTGTGGTTTTAGCTTCGACACATTTCAAGGATTTTCTGTCCACTTCTTCTTACTATAGTTATTTCTTTTTACATGCCATGCAGGGACTTTCCTTGCTATCCTTGACTAGTTATTGTACAATCTAAAGGTGAGCAGTACCCTGAAATTCACACAAAGGTGATGATTATTTTACGAGTGAATGAAAGGACAAGGCGTTCTAACTTTCCACATTTCACCTTTCTGTATCTCAGGGAAAATGAACAGTGCTGAATTATCCATACACGGGGCAAAGTCTGCATAAAAGCAAAACAGAAAACACACACACACACAAAAGCCCTTTGCCTAACAGTCCCCTCTCCTGCTATCTGTCATTCCAAACATAAGAGAGCACGCACAACAAAAAAGTTTTGTCCATAGTTGCAAAACCGAACAAACTCTCATCACTTCAGAAAATCCCTACCTACTGATGCTCAGAATTCCCCTTCAACTCTACACATGAGTCAAATGTCTACTGCTGCCACTGTTTGATTTGTGGTAGTCTTGACATCACTGTGGTCTTTTTGATTAGACAGTGTGGTGTTGAGATATTTGTCATTCCACCCATTTCCCCCCATATTTTCCAATATCCCTGATGTTATTTTTCCATTAAAGAGCAGAAACAACATTTTCCCTTGAGGGGGTGTCTGTCATTATCTTTGCCTCTGATAGTTTATTATCACCATCTCACTTCACACTGATAGTCTTGAACATTTTTACACACATGCACATCATGTTCTTCCTCTGTGACATCCTCTGAACATTATGTGAATTCTAATGAATTCAGGAGCGAAAGAGGATTTGATTTTTGTAGTGTGTGCGTATACGCATGGTTGTGTTTACGTATGTTATACCTGGGCACCATGGAGTCCCCGCCTCTCAGCGTGGTAGGATCCAGCTCAAAGATGGAGGAGATATCCATGCCGTCCGGAACTGGCACCAGAGTGTACATGATTTTCTCCTGCGGAGCTCGCAGACGACCTCGTAATGCTTCATTATCTGCATCCAGCTAGAGCAAGAGAACATACAGTGAGAGGGTGCAGAGCACAGGGTACAAACAGCAAAACATATGAATGAATCAAACCCATGGTGAGGCAGAGGAGTACGCAGTACTAACCCCCACTAAAGCTGATCTTACTTATTAGTTCATACTCTTGATTCAAGCTGTACATATCAGAGAGATCAGCTTTACTGAGCACTGTTGGGCCTTGTTGGGCCTTGTATCAGAGCTGTGTGGTACACACACAGCTCTGATAAGGTTAGTATTGGTTTGTACAACACTGCCACCTAATGGTGATTTACAGTGAGACTACCATACACCTTGTTGTTATGCACTGAAATGAGGGTGCATGCAACTTGGTGCCAAAAGAGACTCTGGATGACAAAGCAGCAAGTACAGCATGACGTATATGTGCAGACATGACAGTGACAGATGCTTGTGCAGCCAAATAAAGATTATATGACAGTACCTGGAAATTAAATGGCGTGAAGTCCACCACCTAGAGCAGAAAGCAAAGATCCACCACAACAGTGAACAGATTAGATCAATAGCAATGAGGCAACCAGCGTGACGCTGCTAAGCATTCAGACGGAGGGACGTCAGGTTGACTTACCGAAGACCGCTGTTCGGCATTCTCCTCCTCAAAGTCTGGGTTCACCTGAGAAATGTACCCACATGTCAAATATCCTCCCCAGGATTATTGATTTCACATTCTGGTCTACATGTTATGGTTCTGAACCAACCACATCAGAGTATTTTGCTGATTTAAACTAAAATACATTCTTCTATGTCAGATACATGTGAAATCCCATGAACCTGGATAAGGAATTGTATCAATATCAGATAAGAAGGCAAGGAGGTCGACACACACCTCACCCACCTCAGCAGCCAAATAACACCCTGTGGCCAAGTGTTTAAACCTGAACAGGCTGTTCCAGTAGCCAGCACCTCCCCGACATGGGTCATGGTGGACCACCTGGTAAAGGCAGAAGACATGAAAATAAAATAAAAATATAATGTATATATATATATAATTCTTTCTCTCTTCCATGATTGGGTCACTTGCATTTACTATAGTCAGTTACAAAAGCATAATAACAGACAGGTTCATCTGGAGAACGTGCTGTGCTAACCTCTACTTCCCACAATGCTTTGCTGCTGGTTGCAGAGGTGGCAGACTGCCGGCCGGTGGTTCTAAGAAAAACATACTGCTTCTTCCTGTGATCGTCACATGTGAGGAACTTCTCCTGTTCAGCGTGAAACAACCGAACTACATCACCCTGCAATTACACAAGCACACACACACACACACACACACACACACAAACACACACACACAGTTTTTATTGAAATTTAAGCAGCTGAAATTCAGTGAATAACCTTAAATGCTACAAAGATCAGTGGTAAAAAAAAAAAATCAGATGTCATAGAAAACAGGTCTTTTCAGGGATTAAGAAATTGGTTAACTTATAGTTTTCCTGCAGCAATGGAAATAAATGAAGCCTTAAAAGTTGTGCAAACAATTCCTACAGGTGACCCAACTTTTGATCACGTTCAAACCTTATGTCTTTACAAAAGCAGTGTCGGAACAAACTATACTGATGCATTACCAAGAAAATACTGTACTGCAGGAAGTAGTACTGTATATTTCTACCAGAATGGTGAGAAAACAGGCAGGTAACAAAGAAGCCAGACTGGTCGATCAAGGTTTCATCCTACAGCAAGATAATGATCCAAAGTATTAAAAGTACAGAACTAGATGGTGTGTCCATATGATGAAGACCAGCACAGTCTCTGGACTTAAACCCCATGAAGCCGGTTTGTTATGAACTGGACAAAAAGTAAAAGCAAAGTAACCTACAAGTGCACCGCTTTGCCAGTTAACAAAGGCATATGTAAATATTGCTTATTATAAATAAGCATTATATACAACTGCTTATTATAAATTGAAGTTGTACCTACCCCTTTGAGTATTGTTTCCTTGTTGTCACTCCATTTCATGAACAGAACAACTTTCCAACTTGTGTTGCAATTTACAGAATTAACCTGATAGGAGAGAAAAAGAGAAATTTAAAAGGGTAAGACCAGTAATTTCATCTTGGATTTTTATGTCCTGTCAATAACACTTGCTTTTAAACCTATGTTTCAGATTCCATTTTAATTAGGCGAATGTTTAACCCATCAGGTTCCTGTACCTCATTGCATCCTGGGTTGTCAACTAGCTGGTGGCTGCTGGCATGTAGAGGCTGTCCTGCATTCACTGGGTTAAGAACCACTTTATCTCCAATCACCACCTGCAGGAGCAACAAATATAAACAGAACATAATGAGTACATAGTTGAGATAAACGAAATTTAACCAGAATCTTACATCAGAAGAAAGTGATATATCAGTACATTAACAACTATGATACAAGTGTCCTTTCAATTAACATTTTCAAATACAGACTCATCTAGTGAAGGGCAATAAAAAAAAATCTTGAAACAAAATGGAATGCTGCTGCTCTAAGGGGCCACTGTGTGGGATTGAGCGATCCATTTCAATTCTAAACCATAACTATGTCACTTCCCAAGATATCAGCCATCATTCTTCAACACTGCTATTCTCTGTCCTCACAAGGTGAACATAACACGCAGGTATGGGAGCTCTGGGTGCACTGGATCATGCAAGCCTCCACATAAACACTAGGGGGAGTAGTGGGCCACTGTGAGTTCGAGAGAACTGGATCAGACAGAATTATTAAGGTGCTGCCCTGAGCATCACTCACTAACCACTAAGAAATATGTGGAGGCCTATGCAAGAATCAATAAAAAAAAGGTTTTGGTCGAAACATCAGTAATCACACCATGTCTTTCTTACTTTTTGCAATTACTACTGCAACGACTGATACAAAGGTATAAATTAAATGTAATTTATTTCTTGATGTCATCAGCACAAACTTATGTAAGACTATAGGTTTGCTGTGGCTGTTTCATATTCTCTTGCATTGTTGGCCAGGTATAATACAAAATGTTAACCAAACTCAAGCATCTGAAAATGACACTGCAAATACACTGTATCTTATCAAGCCGCCAATAACATCTCACAAACATGGATTTACATGAGCATTACTAAACAAAAGGAAGGACTAACTGTGGCCTGATTTGGTGCTTGTCTTTTATTTTTAATTCGCCCTGTCTTATAAAACCAAGTTTCATGTCAGTCCATGTGACTTCTGTTTTCAAACCCTGTGAAAAGTCTAAAAATACATCTTTAATTTTTCCTGCCGAGCACAATTCACTTGAATCCCACACCCCTCTCTACCCACACTGTCTCCCAGGGATCGTAGCTTATAGAAGGGCTGGATGTAGAACCAGGATCCCTCATTTCCCGCCGAGTCCAGAGTCACTCTCATGGCATTCTTCTCCAACAGCGCAGGTAGGCGCTTGTTCACTGTCAGGTATTTATTGCTTTTCAAATGCAGCAGCTGTTGGCAAAACAAAAAAATGAGTTACATAGTTACGAGTCACATACCGACTATTAATGACATAATGCAAACAGTGGAAAGAATTACAGAGGTTAGAACAAAGACGGAGGTATGTCACAGACTAGCACTACAGGACCTGAGGAAACATTTCACTGAAAATGTGCATCTCTGGAACGATTTGGTATCTTTATGTCTTAAAGTTTAAATCATTTGAGTACCTAAAGTCCAAAATATGCTTCTCATGACCTCTGCGGTCCAAAATAATCTATTACTACCCGCCTTTAAACGTTTAGGCTCTACAGATCTCCAATATATTCTTGAAATTATTTCCTACTGGAAACTAGGAACAAATTTGTGTTCACTTCATTATCACTTTTTTTACTGGTCTATTGCAACTAGGACTCTCTTCACCAAATGCCTCTTCCTTGTGAACATCACATAGCAAGAATGCATGACCATTCTTGGATTCAGATGATCTCATGCATGTGTGCAAACCATTCCTGAGCAACGACAAAAAAAAAAGATAAGACCTCACAACAGACAACCTCACTGCACACGTTTATGCTGTACCAATTATTTAAAACTGACTGATTAAAACAGCATTACAGTTAATATTATCAGGGCGCACAGTGTCATACATGGTGTTATATACTGCAACTGTTCTGTTAACCAAAACACCTTATCTCATGGGTTGCTTAACGCACCTGAATAACATTTCCATACTGGATGACTGTTCCCAGCAGCTTGCGGTTTTCAGACTCATTCTGCTTCTTCTCCAGGTCAGCAGCATGCTAACACAGAACAGGGCACAGAGGTGCTCAAGAAAGAACTCATACAGCGTAGTATTCTTTCCATAGTACAGTTTTTATAAAGAGGTTTTCTACACAACACTTCAGTATTCAATATTTCTGGAAAGAATGACGGTATACCTACATGGAGTTTGTTAAGGAGGACTGTGTCGGTGGTGCTGTTGCCTCCAGGTTTTGCCGCTTTCCAGAACTGTTTCTGTGCTGAGTATCTGTTCATAGGACACAGTTTGAAAAGGCAGTCTGGGGAAAGAAGACAAGAAGAGAAAAGTGAAAAGTCAAACCTCATCATATGATATTAATGCTCATTTCATTACAGGCAATTGTTCCAGCGTGAAAACACACATCAAGATCACCAAAGTTTTCCTCACTTTGATACTTCAAAGTCTAAGTGTTAACTTCATGTTAACACACTTGTTACTTCTAACTAGAGGACTAGAAGGCCACTTGCATTATTTCAATTGTCACAAACAAATTTGTGACAGTTGAGTACAGCTTATAAAACAGGCCATAAATTTAAAATATATGTGATTTATTTTGCTTATTGGGATTGAAAAGAAGAAAAACCTTTTTGAGATGAAAACATATTCTAATGAAAACAATACTCTTAATTAGCCAAACCTGAGGCTTCAGGAAACCCCCAAAATATCTGACTTTTAGCATTAATGGTACTCGACCTGCTTCACCTGAGCTTCTACAAGATCCATTTTGTCCAAAACAATATCCGTATATTAGATGACATTATTGTATAATATTTATAATAAACCAGCAGCGGGCCTGAACCCTTACAGGGATTGTAATGTTAGTCAGACCGTTGGTCAGTTCTGGTAACTATTGGCCACACTGCCTTGAAATGTGCTGTAGACATTCATGTGTTGTTGATAAATCTTTTTATCTTTGGGCTCTGTGGGCTTTCTTCTTGTGCTTACTTCAGGCCAAAACATTGCTGCAAACATTATGCTCCTCTGTGCTACAATGAAAAAATACAGTATGAAATGGTACATATGTGGTGGCAGCAGCTGCAGAGATCATTAAGGCTGGAAAACCAAACAAGCAGAGCAGGTAGCTGTCCCTTCAGGGGGCCCACCAGCCCTGTAGGGCTGAGGAGCTCAATTGGGCAAGAGCAAATTTTTGCCCCAGGGCCACCTCGCAGGGTAAGCCCAGGCACTGTGGCTGAAACAGATTCCTGTTCCAAATACCTCATCAATTTGCACGTTTTACTGCTTGTAAATGTGTCAGTGTTGTGTCCTAATCAATGATTTAATATGTTATTAAACATGACAAAATACATAGTCATTTGAGAGGTAGTAGGATAATAACAATGACAACATCTTTGATGAGGTTCAGCATCTGAACAACACCAACAAAAACTTTGTGGGTTAACCGAGACAGCTGCTGGGTAAGCTAATTTGCACTGTTGATGCTTTCAGACACACTACCCACAGTCAGTCCAAACTTCCTGCCAAAACCTCAGTCCTCAACTCACACATGCACATTTTAACAATGGGCAGTGAGCCAGCAAAAGCATCCAGTATTAAGTATTCCTAGTTGCTCAGATGTCCGGCAATACTATGCTGCTTTAAACAGACAATTACAGTTAGAAAGACAGAAATATGCACATACAGGGTGTCCTCTTTGTTTAGTTCTACATTTTCTTTCAACAGGAAGAGAAGGTGCTGGGAATCAGTGCTGCTGAAAATGACCACACAGGATATGAATATGTTAAAAATGTTTCATTAATCAGTATGGCTATATGTTAACCAGAACAGGGGACCTGATGAGCCATGACCAGGGTAAAAATAGCCACTCTGGCATCCTCTGCTGAAAATGCAGCCAACACAGGAGCGCCCAGGGTTCAGACATCAAGAGGCACAGGGCGGAAGAAGGAGGACAGGATGAGAGGAGGCCAAGGACTAATGGAGAAAATTGGGCACTGGGAGAACATCTGTCTGACGGGGATGAGAAAATGGGGTTAGGGAGAAAAGAAGAAAATAAATAAGGAGAGGACAATTATAGCACTGATCAGGGGATAAAGGATGGAGGGGAAGCCCAGGTTAATTCATGTATTCTTTAAATAGCACAATGCATAAATGTTCATGGTCTATTAACAACAATACTCTTTTTATGGCTCACCTAGTTTAACAAATAAAAGCCATATGATCCAGTAGAGGAAACACTAAAATGTCACTAATAACAACCTGATGCTGCTCTGGTGTCAAGTTATTCTGCTGCTGTTCTGCTATATCCACCGTTCTTCATTTTATTTACGTGTCCAAACTCTGGGTGTGAAACTCCCAGACTGTGACGTGACAAACTTCCAACTATGGAGTGAAAAGGGTAGCATCCAAGATGTGTACACTACTTCCTGCTCACCATCCCACAATATATCGTGTCACATTTCAAAGAAGTGATGTCAGTGATGAGTGTTTCTGATATAGGGAGTGGAAAATAAGTGAACAAAGGGAGTGACACTGGGCAAAGCCAGAGTTTGTAAATCTAACACTCAGGGTCCTCCCGTCCTGCAATTTTTGGCTCTCGCTGTACAACTAATTAAACGAATGAATACAATTTTGAAGACTTCTAAACTGTACCAGGCGTCATTATGATGTGATCAAATACACTGTGCCCTCACGCATGACGCTTTCGAGCTTGTGAGAGGGCAGGTGCGTTGTTTTGTACACCTAAAAACCTCCCCCTGTTCTTCCATCGGTCACAACCACTCTATCTTGCATCAATCAGTCACTGTTACAGGCCACTGACTGGACTCATTGCATCTGACTTTAACAGATACTTCCCCTATGAAACAAAACACCAACCTCATGGCAGCAAGTTCTTCACATCTGACTTACTTTTCATTCATTTCTCTTCATCTTCACTAAGTTTGTGATGGTAAAATTCTGCTCAGCCGTGCGCTGTTTTGTTTATCAGGAGTAAATGACACTAAACCATTCATTAGCAATGAAGTGTGCACAACAGTTCATAGACATGGGTCATGTTAGAATCCTGTTTATTTCCTAACCACCAACACCCACTCTAACAACTTCCCTTCTTTGTTTTGTTCTTTTTTTTGTAACTGTGAAATGATTTTGAAATCTCTGAAAACAACAGAGCTGTCTGCACAACTTTAGCACTTAGAATAAAAGGCTTTTTTTGTATTTTGATGAACTGTTGGTGGACTTTTGATGTTAATCTGTTCTTAAGATAAAAACAGCTAGAAACGATGTGGTAGTATCTAGCCTTGTTATCAGGCTTCAGACAGAGATGATGTATAAAGCTGTAAGGTGACGTTCACCCTTAAACATTCCTTGATGGTATCTCTGCCAAACTTTATCAACAAGGAATCACTAGGAACAAACTAACATATTCTTACACAAAACATATGTAGTCCATTGTCTAGATGACAGGGCAGCTAATTTTGGTTTTCCACCTGATAGACACACATCCCT
The DNA here is from genome assembly GCF_017976425.1 of Toxotes jaculatrix. Classification (NCBI taxonomy): domain Eukaryota; kingdom Metazoa; phylum Chordata; class Actinopteri; family Toxotidae; genus Toxotes; species Toxotes jaculatrix. Next base: position 6,493,255 of record NC_054396.1, on the reverse strand, counting down.
TTTTAGTGAGATAAAAATGTATTGTGTTTCAAGCAAGCTACATTTTTAGTAATTTACGTCCTCTAGAAAAATCTGGTAACTGTGAAGAATGAATATGTTTAATCTTTTGAATTTTGTTTGGTCTTTTGTTGAAAAGCGATAGAAGCTGGAACAATAATCCTGAGTGATGCCGTCATTTTGTTTTATTTATTTAATGACAAATGTATGTACTGTATGATTCAAATACTTAATGTAACTGCTTTGAAAAATTCAGCAACAATGTACATACCAAAGAAATTGTCCTTATTTTGTATTTTATGAGCCTTTTATGTATCTCTGTAATGTGCTGCCAAAATTCTGCGAGCTAAGTGATGAATTTGAGCAAACAGAGACATGCAAAGATCTTTCACCTGCACAGTCCCACTTTATCTCTAAAAGCTTGTGTGCATAGATAAAAACGGGAAACAAACTTCCAACAAAACAATCGGTACGTGAGTACACACACACACACACTCACACACACAAATGTACACTTGCACATTTCATTTCATATCTCGGCCACTCAGGCCACACAGATCAGAGAGAAAGAAGGAAGGTTTAACATGCTGAGCTACAGTACAGCACAATACAGACTTTTTAAATAGCTTAAGTGCGCTATTAATACTCAACAGGGATGTTAGGATTTAGCCCTGGTACACTTTGCTTCTGTTTAACACCAGCCTTAATAAGAGGGGAGAATCTACAGCCTGTGGTTGACTTAAACATAACCTTAGAAAACTGACTCATAAAAGCTCATAAAATGTGCATGGTCATGGTTTAACTAAAAGCTGCCACAGCTTGATACCAATGGCACATTTAGTTTAGTCAGTGTCACTCTGCTGTTACTGCAGTTCTGTGGTGTTAAGCCACAGCTTTGAATATAATTTGAATGGCTCAGTTAGAAACTGACAAGTGAAGTTCTCTTTGCATCCTCAACTGAAAAAGCAGCGGCTTATTTAATTCCATATAATACGGTTACCTATCTGCTGTTCACTCAATCTATAAAGTATTTGCTGATACAGGTGAGTGGAACAAAAGCTGCTGAATGCACGGCCAGTGAGGCAAATAACACAGCGGCATATAGCTAACGTGAATATCTTACAGGAATGGGGTTTACATCTGAAGTAATGTAATCACAATTACATTAGTTACATTGTTTTTTAATAAATACGAGGCAGCTCAAAAAGGTTCATGTTTCCAAATCATCTATGCTTGAAAACCAGCACACGCAGGCATCTTAAACTATTTAATCAAATTAAAATTTACAACTTTTAAGCTTTAAGTCATACATTTGTCTTATTACTGAACCCATATCTGAATTTCAGCATCATCAGCAACAGTTTAACAGATGACGTTTTAAACAGATGAAATAGAATCTGGACATTTGTTTGTGTCCATCACTTAAAAAAAAAAAATCTTGAATTACAGCTCACATGCCTCTTTCTCAATACATGCTTCACCCCAGGATGTCATGTTTATTTTGTGTGTGCATTACACGCACAATCTCCTCTTGTCACTTAAGACTATAATTGTAGTGGCTTGAGCAATTCTACGCTGATTTGAAAATTATACCCGTGTATGAAACATAATACGACCCACCTTTGCAGCAGGGTGTGCAATGGTGACTTAGTTACTTCAAAGGTAAAGAGAGATTTTGTTTCTGGTAATTTAATCAGCTCCAAACTGCTCCACAGTGTTATACCTCCAATTCACTCTTGTTCTAAATTCTTGTTCTTATTTTAATTTGCAGCCTCTGTGAGGTAGACCTTTAATTTGTCTGGACATAAAAAAATCTTCTTAATTTACATGAAAACTCAAAGACTGTTCTAGATCAAATAAATCTTTATTGGTCATGTATTTATCAAGCTCCAGCAGGGCACACTGTGCTGTTCAAACATCAAGGTTGTCTTTTGGTCTGGCAGACATGTTAGTGTTGTCTCACCTCTAGGAAAAATCCATGCGTTATAATCCTGCTTCCGTTGAACAGCAATACCTGCTGGGCACACCCTGACATACTGTCCAACAAACAGTGTTGGATAAAGAACAATCAATACAACAACTGCCTCACCACAAATCACTATTTCCAGATATACACAGAGTGACCAGAAAATCAGAAACACCTGTGAGATGTAATGTGATGCAGTACAACAGCCCTGCAAAAAGCAAAAGCTCTCATAAGTGATGGCTATGACTCAGACTTCTACTTCTTACTTCTGTACTGATACATTTCTGTGGCATGTTTTGGGGCTGTACTTTGTGGTGGTGTTGTAATGGACCACAATACGCTGAAAACTTTGAGTAGCTTTCATCCTGTAAAAACCCCACAAAACTACATAACACACCCTAAAAAAAATAACCCTTCAGGTCAGCGTGTTTCTGAAACAGTCTCAGTAACAGTTTGAAAACTAAATTTCACAAAGGTTGTTTTTTATTCCATGACGTCTGCTATTCTCCTCTTCACCTGAGGCAGTGTCTTCATCAGATACTTGCCATCCATCACCCATCACATTTGCAATGTATGTCTTGAAACCTGTATAAACTTTACTGGCTGACGATGTTTACCTGCACCAACACACCTTAAGGCAACTTGGGAACCACTGACAACTTGTCATTTCAAAGACATATGTGAACTGTGAGCCTGTACAGTAGTTTGAATGGTAAACAATGTTGAGACACATAATCAACAACACAACTGCACTTGATCTTCACAAAAGACAAAAGATATTGTTTTATTTTCGGCCACATAGCTGCTAGCTAATCTGTGTTGACATCGTGTTAACATCAAGCTTGTACTGTCAGGTTAGAGTCTGTTATTAGATTTTGAGATATAATGGCAGGTTGCAGTCATGGAGCCTGGTGTGTAGCTCTGTCTGGCATTCTGCCTGAAAGAAACCATTCATTCTGAGATCGACGAATACAAACAAAAATACTACATGAGGTAGACAGAAGACTGTTATTACACCGATCAGGCATAACATTATGACCACCTGTCTAATATTGTGTCAGGCCATCAATACCGTTTCCATGAAAGGGTGTACATGTTCTGCAGCAATGCTTAGGTAGGTGGTACGTGTCAAAGTAACATGTATGGCAGGACCCAGGGTTTCCCAGCAGAACATTCCCCAAAGCATCATGCTCCCTCCGCCAGCTTGCCTTCTTCCCATAGTGCATCCTGGTGCCATGTGTTCTCCAGGTAAGCCATACACAACCAACTGTGATGCACTGTGTATCCTGACACCTTTCTATCATAACCAGCATTAACTTCTTCAGCAATTTGAGCAACAGTACCTCGTCTGCTGGATCGGACCACATGGGCCAGCCTTCGCTCCCCACGTGCATCAACGAACCTTGGCCGCATATGACCCTGTCCCTTCCTTGGACCACTTTTGATAGATACACTTGCCCATTTTTCCTGCTTCTAACATCAATATTGAGGACAAAATGTTCACCTGCTGCCTAATATATCCCGCCCACTAACAGGTGCCTTGTTGAAGTGATAATCAGTGTTATTCACTTCACCTGTCAATGGTCATAATGTTATGCCTGAATGGTGTATGTTTGGACAACGTGGCTGAGTCTTGCTAGACTAGAAGAGCTATATCAGTCTAAAAAGGTCTGGCCTGTGGTTGGGAAACTGCTCACAATGGACCCTAAAATAAAAATTTCCATCTTTATCGAAAGCAGTTTAACTGTCAATAAACTTACAAAGAAGAGATTCTGCTGTTTCTTGCTTCATGGTACAGGAGATATGTTTTATAAATGCAGTACATTACAGGGTTGTAATGATAATATTGAGATTTTCAGTTTAGTTCATTTGTCGTTTAGAGACTGAAAATTCCTCAACTCTCAAGAGGAGAGCAAGTGGAGTGTTGATATATGTCCCACTGATAAACAACGTTAGTAAGCACGTTGTCAAAAATGGCTTCTCTTCAAAGTCATTCTCTTTTTTGGCCTTATTAAACTAAAATATCTTTTGCGAGTATTATCTGTTTTACTATGCATGAATGGCTTCATATTGTAAAATTCAGATATTCAATTCAGATTGTGACCAAAATGAATAAATGTTACATGATATGAAATAATGTGCACATTTACTGATAAATAAACGGACAGTAAAAGGAGCTAAGAGAACAAAGTCCTCTACAGTCAGTGAGTCTGTCTGCTTTATCTTCGTCCTGGTTATCATCGCTCAAGGATGACATCAGTTAAGTCAATGACTGGGACATGTTAAATAAGGTCCTACAAGGCTTCCCATATAGAAAAAAAAGGTCAATTGAATTTATTCAATTTGGAAGGAACACTGTTCCAAGTAGATGGAACTGACATTGGCAATTGTGCCGTTTCACTCTTAATTAATTTACTAAAGAACACACCAGGAAACCTGCCAAAACATCTAGAAAAGTATTTGCAAGGAAGTGGCAGCCAATTTGGAAATACACATAGTGGCTGTTACATCAGCTTCACTTGTTGTCCCCTGGTTAGTTGACTGTCTGAGACACACTCATGACAGGGTCAGAATTAAACATAATTTATGGCTCCAGCCTGTTAAGTGTCTAATGGTCATTTAATGGTGTGTCAGATGTTTTATTAGGCCATTTTCTACCAAATGAGCATATCTGAATGAGACAATACCCACAGGCAGTGTTGCTAACCAGGTGATCATAACTACAGATGCTACAAAGCAGACGATATGCTAATAAAACTACTACCATGTGAAAACGCTTTCAGGAACACAACAATGACTTCACATTACTCCAGTGACCTGCACAGGCTCCAAATTTAAACTGAGTACAGCACCTTTTGATGGAGGACGAGGTTCACAGCATGAATACATGGTTAAAAATCTCCAAGCACCATTGAACCAACAATATTGAAACTGCATGAAGGAAAATCACTACAGAGCATTTTAAACACCTTGCTAACAAGAGCTGCCTGAAAGAATTCAAGCTGTTCTGAAGACAAAAGGGGCTCTTACCCAACACGGCCTTACGCTACATCTTCTGAATGGATTTTTAGTAAAGATCTAACAGCATGAGAAAACAATATCAGGAGAGAACTACGATACAAAGAACAGCTTAAGAAAGAATCATTTAACCAACACTTAACAAGCTAAAAAAAAAGTAACACAATATGCCCAGACAAAAGTAAATAAAAACAAAGCACAAGACATACAACTGCAAACTGAAAAGACTGATACAAGCCAGTGCCTATCCCATCTACCTGAATAGCCTCAGTTGCCTTGGATACTTTTATCAAATACTGATACAACACTTCTATCTAGGTTTCTATACAATAAAATGATGCCACTAATCTACGTCTCAGCTGGCAGCAAAGAATAATTTGTTATAATACATTAAAACTGCCAGCAACCCTGACTTAAAATATCAATATGCCGTTAAGTACGAGACAAATGAGGGTCTTACCTCTGAATTTCTTGGGTGGGTTGTTGAGGTCGCCAGTGTCTGGTTGTACCACACAACGATCATCCACAAGCCTGGGGACACAGCCATCATTGTGATGAATAAAATTATTTGAGACACATGCAACTTAAAAAGACTTTAAACCTCAATACACATTTTCAAAGGTTTCATTTTCCATGTATAAACAATCAGAATGACATTTCCATTATAACATCATCCTTATGCTAATGAGGGTCATAATTGAGCTGCATTATGCAGCTTGTGTACCCAAAATCTAACACAATCATTAAAATCTGATACAATCATCTTCTTTTTGTTAAGACAGAAGAAAGAAGGTACACAATTGAATTTCTACCAGTAAGTATGTTCACAAAAATGTATGCAATTCCAGAGATTCAAAAATAGACACCATTACAACTACTCCCCAGAAACACAGTGGACAAACTCCCACATATCACAGCAGGAAAATCACAGATGTAATTAATAAGATTATTTAACGGCTGCATTCCATTTAGACGTGTCTGTCCCAGGGGCCTGTTGTTGTGGATGCTCACTCACTGGCCTCAATTAAAATGACAAACATAACAGGTTTATGCTGCATTCTAGTGCTGCACGATTTGATGAAAACGTGCGATTGCGATTATTGTGGACAATATTGCGATTTGCGATTGCGATTACGATATTATAAATAAATGGTGTCATGAGTCCACTTGCTTGAATATCAGGGACAACACATAATAATGATAGTTTGTGTATTTCGCAACTCAAAACACACGACATACAAAAAATACAAAACCTTAAGATTACACTGTTTGTTCCAAATAACGTAATATAAAAAAATAAATAAAAGTTTGAAAATAAAGCTAATTTCAAAATGTATCCGTGATTGTTCGTTGTGGTTCTTTCAGGCGGTTTTCAGTTTTATCTTTCACGTTACTTGGTTGGGCTTTTATTTGCATGCACTCGTCGAATTTTTCTGTGTTGTCTCAAATGTTGATAGAGATTGGTCGTATTACCTCGGGACGCAGCGACTTTAGCTTTGCAGGTTTTACACAGCACGTCTTGCTGTTCAGGGTCGTCATGCCTGAATCCAAAGTATCGCCATACAACAGAAGTAGCATTTTTATTTCCGCCACCAACTCTGCTTGTCCCTCGTGTTCCTCATCAGCGTCCAACGTTACTGCTGCTTGCGGAAAGCCGGGTAGTCACGTGACCATACCTGCGGCTGCCCACAGCGTGTGGATGTGGCGTCAATTACTCCACATTGGTTTACATTAAACATGACATTAAATCGCAAATCGCAGTCTTTTATGCGGTTACGTAATCGCACAGCGTGACATCGCGATTGCGATTAGATTAATCGTGCAGCACTTCTGCATTCCTGCCTGAAATTAACATGTCAGAGTGTATTATGAAGAGAAATATGTGGTGGAGCGGAAGCTATCGACCAAGGACTGAGAGAACGGAAACATAGATTTCTGAACTGGGGCACCCGTGATAGATTGTACTATCACTGTACCTGTGAACTAGAGGGGGAACCACGGCCTTTCCTTAGTTCAGCACCAGTGCTTCCTCATTACTCTCGGCTGTAGAACTATTATTCCAACTTGTCGTGCAATTTCTCCAAACAACGTTCAAGGTGTGCTGGTGAAACACCTTTTTGAACTTGACAGCATTATAATACACGGGAATACTCGGGAAACCCCTGGGAATACTACGAGATAGTAGATCAGCACAAATACAACACTTCAGTAGGATGCTCTGGCCGGTCCAGTCAGTCGCATCTTTTTATAGCTCATGCAGTATACACTGCACCGCAGGAGCACTGTCAGGATAAAGGAAGAAAGCACATGGTGTGAGATTCGCTTCTGCAGGAATGAAGAGCCACAGCCTTGATCACACTGATGCACTAACGGGCCATGGTCCAACAAGAGCAGAGGAAGTTTCAAGGGTCATCGTTACCCAAGGTCAAGAACAGACCGCCTCTTGCAGTCTGGGAGTCAGCATCAAGATGCTGGGTGCCACCCTCTCTGAGCTAGCAGTGGTCCAGGTGGTTGCAGGCATCTCTCAGGGGTCACATTCACTATGCTGACACCAAAAGCAATACATAATACAATAATGCTATTTATAGTTACGTCCTCTAAGTTCCCCTCTTTAACAGAGCTCTCACAGCAGCATGGGGGGGCGTACGTGTGCGTGTGTGTGAAGTGTGTGTATGTAATGGGGTGAGCGGGCTAAATTTGAGATGGTAAATTTGACAAATGAGCTCTGTCATGCTGCCAGTCTTCAAAGCTGTGCACACATTTGTTGCCATGGTGGGTGACGCACAACACTAAACTGTGAAAGCATGGCTTCTGAGAGGTGGAAAGGAGGAAGGCTTGGCACGGCCTCTGGTGAGCGGCAAATAGTCTAGTGACATGGCAAGAAGAGGAAGATTGCAGCCCTTAAAAAGGAGAGGTGGAGGAGGAGGAGGAGAGGACAACACAGATGCTGCGCTCATTTCCACCTTGGGGAGAAGAACAACAAACACCCCGGGGTAGAAAATAGAAAAGAAGCAGAGGAGAGAGACAGGCTTGATGCAAAAGGATAAAGTCCAGTACAGTCCAAGTACAGAAATCTAACATCAGATAAGCTGTCTCACACGCTGGACATGGACATTCACAGGAGTGATCACCCTTTGTTCTTCTTTTGGCCTTTTGTTATTTCTGTGACTGTCAACTGTACAACTGTCAACAAGATTTGCTCAATTTGCACATGAAATGCACGTTTAACCCGTTGCCTACAATTAGGGAGGAGGGATAATGTCAAGTGCTTAAATAAATGGTGTTCAGCATGAAACAGGAAGAGACAGGGTAATTTGAGGCCAGAGTACCAACAGAGCACAGAATGTCAAGGAAACAAAAGAGAGAGAAATGACTTATACAAGTGTTCAGACTGCTTTAGCCTTTCCATTCATAACATGTGGTTATTCAGAGGGACACACAACGCTGCTCCACGTTCATAAGAGAAAACCATCAGATTACGGGGAAATAGATATTTGATTGCCATCAGTCATCACACTGACTGGACAACCATAGATAATAAAGAGGTACCTGTATGTCTCTGGCATTATCTTTGAAGCTGGAAAAACAGGCCTCATCTGGTTCTTGTACAGGTTTCTACTTAAACGGGTTTGTGAGGCAATGAAAAGCAAACTCCGTGTATGGAGCTGCAAACTGTATAATACAAGAAAGTGTGAAGAAGATTCACAAATTTTACAATCTGTACAACAGAAGACATGTTTCCTCTGTTTCGCTGAAATTAGGCGACTTATTATTCACCATAAAATGTGGACAACGATTGGGCAATGCATCTCATGACAATAACTGCCACCAGACAAACAGAGGAATTAAATCCATCCACTATATGAATCCTTCCATTATACTGCTCCATCTGCAACCATGTAAATCATTACATGAGTTACTCTGTTCATTTGGTAGCCTATGCTGCGTTGTGGTTGTGTCTTCTGTCTTCTGTACTGTTGGACAGCACCGTCTGAAGCTCCATCTATCTAGTACCCTCACCCGGAATTATGCAACATGAGACAGAAGGCAAAGTGGACTTGTGAAAAGTCAAGAAAAACCTCATTAAAAAAAATAAAAAATAAAAAAAATAAACAGACTTACCCTAAAGTGCTGATAAATCCACTGGTGGAGCCCTCTGCATACAGGGAACAAATGTCCCCAATATGGAGGAAGCTGGACATCTTGTCCGACATGGTTGCTCAGGGTTGACTACACCTGCAAAAGATTGACAACACAGCTTATTCAAGCATCCTGACATACAGCAGGACCCAATCAAATCACACAACTAGAATCATTTTGAACAGATTACCTGAAAAAAATCACATTTTTCCATATTTCTTATACTGTATAAATCACTTTAAGTAAAAACACTGAACATTATTTTTTTTACAGGTTATGTTTCTAACAGGTGGTCAATGGCTAATTTTGTTGTGAATAAACTGTAACCAGTAGTGGTCATGATCATCCAGGGGAACTATTACTTCTACGATATTAACTTTGCTGTCGCTAGGCTTTGTGGTTATTGGGGTCCAGACCATCCTCATTTCTTTAGCTCATTCTCGGAGCACCACCCACTGTGAAATCCTCCGTAAAATTTAAAACACAAATTTAAAAGACACAAATACCATGAATGAGTGGAGCTGAGAAATTGCTTAACTTTAGCGCTTATTGAAGTCGCACATTTGTGGAAACCACAAGTAAAGAATTATTAAAAATGAAACAAAAATATAGAATACAGTTTTCACGTGCACTGTGCTCTTGTCAGCTGCATGAGGCCAGTGCATACTGAATTTAGGTCACCATCCTTTAGTCTGTTCTCAGGTACAGAGAATATATAAGCCTGTGCTACACAACCCAACAGCACTTACAGAGGTGGGCTTTGTGGTCTGTCCTTTTGCTGTTAACAAGGATGTTGTTCTGGGTAAGAAAAAAAAAGAAAAAGAAAAAAACAACCTAAACTGTTTCAGTCATTACAGCTTGAGATATTGGATATGTGCATATCCATGACAGTTTTCATTAAATAGGCTAATACTTATTGGTGCGGATGATGATACAGCTGAAGGTTATATTTACTGTTCACCCAGATTTAATGTCCCACACAACTGAGAAACACACAGCATCAAGTTTGTATTTTGTGTTATTCTGCATAGCCTAATGCCAAAACGTGTAAAGTAACTGGTGACTCATTTTAAACGTTTTCTGAAACGCCAAATGGGACACACACATTTCGACTTAAATGTCAAGTCGCCACATTTTTTTTTTTTCCATCGCACGAGCTACAGCAACAAATGAGCGCGTGGGCTACTTCCTTGACAGGGATGCTTACAGCCAAGCGACAAGACGAACAATAACCCTTGCTGGGAAAACTACAGACAGATAAGGACTTTACCTGGCAGAAATAAGAGAAGGCGTCAAAGATGGAGAGGCAGAGAAACGTGTGAAGAAGTGGGTCAGCACAGGATAATTTCCACAGCGCTATCCTCGGTTAAGTCCATGGCAGTGAAACTCCAGGTAAGAGCAGGCTGAGCGGCGTTATCTCTGACAGCTGAATGCGTCCTCGGCAACAATCCGCTTCTTACCTCCTCCACATGTCACTGAGGGAACGCCCCTTTCGTTACTATTTATACGGCACCAGAGCCCTCTGGGTAATGTAGTTCTTTAGGCATTTCAATTGCCGTGTTTTCACAATGTGAAACTGAAACTCCAGTTCAAAGTCATTGTTGTCGTGACCGAATAAAGACGTTTTTTTTTGTTAATGAATTATTATCAATAGTGGTAGTAGTACTATAATAGCAGCAGTGGTAGTAGTAATAGTCGTAGTAGTAGTAGTATTTTTCAACTATTACATTTAATTCAATTTAATAACTTTATTCATCCCAAACACACACACATATCTCAATAAAACACATAGCACAAAGTACTATGGTTAATACATAAAACAATGCTTATTTGCAAGTAGCTAACTAATAAAATCATAGAAATTATAAAATGAAATTCTGCATTTTTATTCAGTGAACATGTCTCTGAATGATTAAATCCATGTGACTGGAGGTTTTTGTCAATGTCTACATTAATTGATGTATATAATGTCAAAAACAGAAGCACACACACTGCCTCACAAAGACGGGGTCATGCTGTGCGTGTCAAAGTGTGAAAGGACATGAGATAAAGACCTCAGTTGTGTGTGCAGTCTCCTGTCAGAAACACTGACTCGGCTCCTGGCAGACAGATTCCTGGGTTTGTATTGACGACACACCTTCAGAGGCTGTTTAGTAGAAGCCACGTTTGTGTATATGTTTTTTCTTTTTGTTTCAAAGAGACTGTTGTTGAATGTTGCCAGGTCTTTAAACCATACTCATATCATACTCATATAGACAGATAGCATTTTGTGGTTTTGGCCCGTGGACCACCAGGTTTCCATGTTTGTAATGTAAATTTTGGAAAACTTAGTCTCACAACTTTGAGTGATCTGGTTGTGAGTGCAGTTGACCCATTAAAATCACAGTGTGACGTTTTCAGTTACAGGAATTGGAACAGACTTTTCCATGGGCTGAAACAGTCAGAGGCATTGTACAATACAAAACTCAAAAATAATTAGGTGTATAACTAAAATAAAGAACAGGCAGACCACCCTCACAGTGAGGCAGGTATTTTTTCCAAAACAGTGAAGAAGCCCACCTCCAATTTCTCCATTAAAGTCTGCATACAGTACATGGTTACATTTGAAAATGTGTAAAAGCTTGATTATTCATACTTAATTGCAACATGAATGAGAGACAGACAGACACCGGAAGAGAAAGAGCACTTTCATCTCTAAAATGGCATCACACAAACCCGCTGATTAGCTGTTAATTTGGTTTCTTAGCTACAGAACCTAGAGGGATAATAAGAGTGGAGTGAGTGGGGATACACAAGTGTTAAGAGTCCATTACCATGAAAGTGCTTCTCTTCATTTTCTACATTCCTAATCTTCTTTTCACTGGGCACAGTGAGGTCTTTAAGAGGTAAATGGCTGCAGATTGCTATGTTATAAAGTACTCTGAGGCCAAAAAAAGCCCTGTACACTGTATTTATAGTGCTGACATAAAATCCAGCTGTGGAATGATGCAGTGGGAAAAAAACACTTATTATGCATGTGACGCCACTTTCTGTACTGCCAGACACTCTCCTGTCTTACTGGTTATACAATTAGTCATCATTATGAAATTATATCCCAAACGATATCAAAATTACACTCAGAACCACAGACTATGCTACTGTCTTTGTCGAATCATTATCAGTGTGAAAGGAAGCATGGAAGATGAGTGCTGCGTCCTCAGAGCATCGTTGAGTTTGTGCATCAAATTCATGACATCGACAAATCTGAGAGAATTTCCACTAAGTGTTTCCAGGCTTTCGTTAAATCTGTCATGAAGTGAAGTTGAATACAGATCGCTGAGTACTCAGTTGTCATGGTTACACTGTACAGACAACTGCCTTCCATTCTACCACAGAGCAGAAGATGGGTTTTACATATATAAATATATAAAACTGGACATAACACAATTGCTGCTGTGTTTGCGAACTGCGGCAGCTGTGATGTCAGAAACGGTTTGATTTGTAGCTTGGTAAACATAATGCTTTCTTTATTCTCTGAATATCTTTTATTATAGTACCCTGCTTGAACCTGAAGAGCTTGTTAGCTGCGAGAAGGTTTTTTCCCCACACAGAGCATGACCGCAACAGAGCCATTGATATAGATACATATGAGATGGGATGGGTGTGGAGACAGATTGCTTTCTCATGGGGTCATGAACAAGAGCACAAGTTTGGTGGGAGGGAGGAGTGATTCATCCCAATTGATAGTCTGACTTGTTGCTGACTTAGAGACATGGAGCTGCTTTCTCTAACAGAATCAACAAATGACTAACAAATAAATGAATACAGCATCTGCATGCTTGGAATGTACGAGAGACAGAGGGATGACAAAATGCAGCGACCATCTGTGTGGGTGCACAGATTGTGAGATTCATCGTTGTGCATGCGTTAGAGTGAGTATTCTCATGTGCAGATTCAGGCCTTCCCTTAGCAGCGATGAGTGGGCACAATGGTTGGTAGTTTTCTTGTCTGAGGCCCCGATAGTCCTCTGTGTGGGCCATGCCTGCAAACCAATCCCCACATTCATCAGAAATGTCAGAGTGGAGCTAAATATACTAGCAATAAAGAGTCTCTTGTGTTTCTCATTGTTCCTCCAGGAATGAATTTTCAATTTTGATTTCAGAGAAGAGATTGAGTTCCAAAGTCCAGAACACATCTTAGTCTTGTTAAAAGGAGAGATGGAGGTCTCTGTAACTCTGTAACTCTATAAACAATGTGGTGGCCTCTAACTGGTGTTCTGGATCTGGGACAGTGAACCACTGAAGACATGATACCACTGGGAGCAAGAACCATAGATAATGACTTATTAGCAATTCCAAACTAAATGTAGAATACAGACAGAACTTCTTTTAACTTCAGCAGCCTCACATCCAGCCTCTCTCCTCTCTAAACCTATTTCAGCTGACAATTTAAACTCTATGATTGGAGCTTCGAGAACTGGAGTAATGAGTCAGGCTTTCTCAGGATCAGTATGTGACGTACACAACTGGAGAACAGAACTGTGAGGTGTGAACAAATGTGGTGTAAAACCACACTTTGACATTATTAACCGATTACAGGACCTTCTGGCATAGTGTGAAAAGAAGGTCATACAAACACCAGTCTATTATCCTGTCACTGTCTGTCAGCCGCTTTCGCTCTGTGATGTATGCAGACTGTTAATGACATCAAGGTCCCTGTTGAGTCAAATCAGCTGCACAGACAAAGGTTTACCTTTCTTCAGTGTATTCAGATCACACACACACAGGACTCAGACATGGACAAGTAGACTGCCACATCCGCACATCAGAAGAAACCAGGTTTCTCAAATAAGCTTCTTCCTGCCGAATCATCATGCGTTATATAAGCATATAATGACGACTTTTTGTGCGCCTCGGTTCTTTTTATAAGCTCGTAGCCTTTTGGTTGATGTTAATGTTGATGCCCTTTGAAAAAGAGGTCCCGCCTCTTGTCTTGTTGCAAGACAACAGGTATTGGTATGGCACCCAAGTATAAGGAGATCTACCTCACTAAAAATAAAAGACAATTATGCTGGTATAATGACCTGCATATTCCCAATGGAAATAGTCTGATTAGACCAGCTGCAGAGATATTCTAATTAGGCCTTGTGATTTTGTGGTATGACTTGTTACCAATGTAGGAAAAATAAGTCCTTGGCTGCATCTTTGATTCTGTCTGACATTGTGTGCTAACCTCTCAGTTGGTGATAGATGGTGACCCTTGGGTTCATGTTTTTCAGAGATTAATTTTCTGTCAGGCTCTTAGAACAGGTTTTCTATAGAAAACAGAAGTGATCAAATATGCGGCCACATTCAGCTAACCCCCCTCTTCATAAACACTGTCCACAGAGTAGAGGATCACTTCACCACACCCCCTTGGTTACGGCATAATCAATATGACAGGCCCTACACATACGCCAGGGAAAATTATCTGCCAGGTGTTTGGTTTGAAGAGACAGATATGTGTTCAGTAGAGTTTTGTGAACTACGGTAACCAAGAAGGCAGTGGTCTGAAGTCACCTATTTAACCTGCATAACATGGTCTGTAAGCTGCTTTAACTGCAGGTAATCCACTAGGATCAGTAGGATGGGAAAACTCCAAGCCTCACTTTCACTACATGTTATGACCTACCTGTTTTACCTAAATCAACCTGTGTACATATGTGTTGAAGTGTTCATTATATATTTAAAAAAGAAATCTTTAGATGGATAAAATTTGCTCTGGCTTCGAGCCACACGTGATAATTATAATACAACTGGTAGGCTTTTTTTGCACAACTAACCATTAAACAAATCTAACAATAAATTGTAGCTGCCTTGTTAACATTAACTGAACAGTTCTGTGCACATTTCCAGAATGTAAACAAAGCCTGCTGGATGTTGCAAAGGTGAGACAGGACTGGTAATGAGATTGTCACAGCTTAGCTTGCACAGAATCACTTGGGATCGACTATTTGTCAGTGAGCTGTTACACAAGGTTTAAAAATCCTGAAGTGTAAAAGCTCACACAATTAGTCTCAGCCTGACGTGTGCAGGAAGCGTCTTCCATAATTGTAACCCCGATGCCGAGTATGTAACATGCCCCAACAAGTATGTAGACACAAAGAGGTCAGATTGGGTCATTATGCAAGTTGGTTATACCGGTGGGAAATAATTACAGTAATTAAATCCGGGTGAATCTTGAAGATACCTTAGGATATCTTAGGTTATGATCAAACCCATCATTACCAGGCTCTTTAGAAAACAATACCTTGTAATAAGTTTTACCAGGGTTTCCCTTTTTAGCTACATCTTCAAAATATTCCGTTCAAATTCCACTCAGCCACCTTCAATCATATCGAAGACCTCAGATGTACACTCCAAAACTACTTAGCTCAGAATCTGTGCACTGTATATGCAGTGTAGGTGTATGTATGTGCAGGTCTGATCAGTGGTGAGAGCAGCAAGGGAAGCGGGGGCTTCCTGGGCTTCAGAACTTCCTGCTGAGCCCGCTGCAGGTGTCCTGTGCCAAATTTAACTTAACATCTGTGATGGGAGGAGTTGATGTGAAAACCCCCACTGACATTCCATTCCTTTAAAGCTGAAATTAAGATGTAAAATACAACCTACTCCATTATACACACTGTTGGAACAGGACTGAACATAGTAAAAAAAAAAAAATGTGCTGGTGAATGTCACGAACATTTCTGTTTCGAAGAACAATCAGCTTCTCTGCAGAGCACTTGTTTTGACAGACTTTGGCAGTTTGACTATTTTCTGGTGACTGAGCAATTTAATGAGCTAGTTTCAATCTGTTGATATGTAGTTGATACAACAGAACAAATAATTGAAAATGTACAACATCACATGGTTCAAAGAAGCAAGTGATTCGTACATTCAATAACATTCATTGTTTAAGCATAAAGACCTCAGCAAGGTGAGTTTATGTATTCTGATACAATCCAGTGACATTGTTTTTCATTGTACACAGACATTGACTGTTTTAAATCCAATTTGACTAAACAGACTGGTGCCAGTATCTTCTCTTATCAGCCAACATCAAAACAAAGTCAAGAGTTACAAAAATGCTTGAAATTGGACTTTGAAATGCCTTTGGCAGCTGAGGCATGGCAGAAAGCTGCTGTTTCTTTTTTCTTTTTCTTTTTTTTTTTTTTTTTTTGATTTGGCTGTGGGATTCAAGGCAAGGACATCTGCTCCCTCATCAGAGAGGTGCTCCATTTCTGAACAAATGGACTGCCAGTTGTAATTTCTCCACTGGTCACTCACCCCGAAACAGTGCAGTGTCTCCCTCCTTTATCAGTGTGATGCATGGCTCTCATAACTTTGTGCCTTTTGTCCTTTCAAGCTATGCTTGGCAAGACATTTAGATAAAAGTCTAAAAACATGTTTAAATTTGTTTAAATCAAAGGGGAACCAACAAACCATATTGAGAACACAGGCTATGTAGGAAAACAAAAATCAGTTCTTAAAGCTAACTATGTAGCAAGTGGCAATTAGATCATTATAGTCCATTGTTTTTCCTCTCAGTTTTTTCTCTGTCAGAGTTACACAGTAGTGACAGTCTAGAGCTTGCCTCTAATAGCCAAGGTTTGCTACAATTTCAACATACTAGCTAGTTCAACTTTTGTAAGGGTTGAACTAGCTTATGTTTCTTCTTTCAGTTACATATTCTTGCTTTAAGTGGTGTTTGCATCTGCTAGAAGCAACAAAAAAAACATAAAAGTGGGATACATGTTTAAAGGAGGTCTCTTATAAAATGGCCTAAACTCAACAAGCTCTGGGCACAGCATCATGCTACAATATTTTTGGGGTATTCCAATTGTTCAAACATTTTGCTTTGTGTAGTTGAAGCCACCTCTGAAGCCACAATGATTCCAGTATAACTTAAATATGATCAAACACTGGGGACAACAACCTTCTAAAACCATTTTATTCATTTATTTATATATTTCCCTTCAGACAATTCATTTTTGGGATGCTAGATGCACAGTCTGTTGCCACTCTCAAAACACAATCACAAGATGACATAAGAGGCTCCTGCATCGTAAGGCATCCTTGTCATGTTTGTTTTTCTGTGGAGGGCGGGGGGGTTGAGGGTTTCGGTGGGGAAGTTCACCTCATGTGATTAACTGGTGGTTGCTAGGTGACCGTCCTGGAAAAGAGCCATTCATTCGCAGCCCAGCTCTTCAACAGTCAGGATTTGAGAACAGCCTTCATGTACCTCCGAACCAACCACTGCTGTCCAAATCGCCTCCTGTACACATAGCCGGTTGCCATGGGGATTCCAGGGACATCTGATTCAAAAATGACATGAGTCATGTATTTGAAGAGAGACTGTTTTCTCCTTATACTTGTAGTAGGTTTGTTAAGAAGACAGTGGAATATGATTTATCACAAAGGCACAACAAAGAGGGTCATAGATTGAGACGACTAAAGGCTTCTTGTCATCAAATTAAATGTAGAATATACTGTTAGCAGAGGTAAAATATCAACCCGTTGCACACACACGATTTAGCTGATGGCTGTGAGAAACCCTGTCCCACAACTTTCTATAAATTTCTATCCTTTTGCCTGAGAAATGCCTAGCTATTTTTTTCTTCTGCATAATCTGTGTCCTACTTTTCTCCAAGGCCATGGACACAGCTAACATCCAGTCACATTCCTCCACCTTTCTGACTGTTCTTTCTCTCAGACTGAAGGCGCATCATGCACTTTGCAGATGTCAAATGATAAACTTTGGCTTGACTTATTTTTGGTGCATTATACTACTCCTCTGTATGTCAGATCACGGTCAACTGCAATCCGATGAGTAGTTTGACATTTTTGGAAATATCCTTATTTACTTTCTTTCTCACTTAGATGAGAAGATCAAGACCACTCTCATGTCTATTCCTTTACAAGAACAATGTGTAGGATTTAGGGACATATATTGGCAGAAATGGAAATATTCTAAATTATGTTTTCATTACTGTATAGTCACCTGACACTAACAAATGTGTTTTCTTTAAAACGAGCTCTTCATATCTACACAGGGAGAATGTCCTCTTCCACTGAGTCCACCACATTTCTACTGTAGCCCAGAACAAGGGCCTTTTGCGTTATGTGAAGTCCACTGTAGGTTCTCCTACACACTTGGAAACAGAAGGGAGGGGCATTCAGTTGGTTGCAATCTGCAACCTCACCACAAGGTGCCACTAAATTCTACGATCCTTTAATGTGAAGCTACTGTTAGCAGCCAGTTTAGGTTTAGGTTAACATAAAACGTTGAAACAGTGGGAAACAGCTAGTGAGGCTCTGTTCAAAGGTTTAAAAAAAAAACGCTGCCCCTAAAGTTCCATAAGTAACATATTGTTTGTGATTCCTTGCTGACGTTTTGTCTGCTCAAGAAGCAGAACACTACATCACGTGAAGTGTTAAAAGTGTTGATTGGTGAACTGCTGTTTCTCCTTGCTTTCAGTCTTTGTGCTAAGCTAAGCTAAGCTAACATGGCTACAGCTATGAGAGAGTAGCCGATCTTCTCATCTAACTCTTTGCAAGTGAATAACCATAGTTCCCAAAATGCCAAACTGTTCCTTTAAGTTTGCTTTTAAATTCCTGTGTGTGGATCACACCATTCTGAACAGAAGGAATCCAGGTAACCCTCACAGAGGAGAAAATATAGGTCAATACAACAACATTGTGTGACATTCGCCTCTCCACCGGGTGACACAAAAACCAATCAACTTGACAGCAGTCTCCGATCGGCAGAGGGCTTCCGTCTCCCCACCACCACCATCTAGTTTCTCTCTCTCAGCCCCAGTGTGGCTGGAGCATTGATCCCAATTCTGGATGAAACATGGTCTCCATCCTAATTAACCCAGATGTGGATATTAATAAGATGAAAGCAGGTCTAGACTAGAAACGGGGCAGATTGAGAGGAGGTCCTGATTTCAGAATGGTCACACTAAAGTGGGACACCTTCGCCCCTCCTTTGACAGGGGAATAAAGCCTGGTTCTATATAAAAATACCCCCTGGCCCTTTTTAATTGGTCCCACCCCTCTTGAGGTTTGAGTGCGATGAGAAGCTGAGAATATCTACACGGGGAGGCTGCATCGCATGAACACAGAAAAGAAATGTCAAGTTGATGGAGACGACAGTTGACAGTTGAGATGACAGTTATTACTTTATATATGAATTTTGCTTTTTGAAATGACATAATATTTTCTCTAGGAACAAAGCTTTGACATCTGTATGGGTGTAAAGATCAATCGTGTAGCCTTTGTAGCTATTGAAAGAAACCTATTAAACATCATTACTTCCAATGTCTGCCAGAGCCAATGATACTCCCGCTCCTTCAAGATTCATGAGTTGTGTGAGATATGGGACTTCAATGTGCCAGGACAAGATGACAGCTGCAAGACTGTAAATCCAATGGGACAAGTCCTATACAGACCAAACCTCCCCTGAAAGATGAAATTGATTATACATGTGAACAGACAGGAATATCAACAAGTTTAACCAAAGAAAAATAAAACTCTTTTCTTGACTTGAGATTTAGTTTTTATAACATCAACAGCATTAAGACAGCGGAGGATCAGGAGACACCATGGGGACTAAACAGGAAACAATGACGAGTGCAGACGTGACTCATCCAGCTGACTTGTTTTTATGGAACCACCAACGTGTTGCATTGTGTTCTACTGAGTGGCTGACTTAACCGAGAGTTTAGGGAAACTGAAAATACATCAAGACATAACTAAATAGACATAGTTTAAAAGGAAAAACTAGAGGAAAAGGGAAAATCTTTTCTCTGACATTCAGGAATCAGTCGATCTCTTGACATTCAGATAAAAACGAATGTGATATGAAATTTATTTTGGATTATTTCAGTTGAGAACAGATAAATCCAGTGGAAGGAACAGTGTGCACTTGTTGGCACCACAGAGACACGCTTTTCTCTGAAGTCCATCTGTCCTACTGGCCTGTGTGGCAGCGTTACTTTGTGTGGACAGCAGCTCTACGGGAGGTTGGTTACTGTATCCTCCTGAGTAGTCAAACGTCAGCTCCTCTTGTGCATCGATGTACCGACCAGCAAACAGCGCCAGCCGAGGAACTACAGAGTGCACACGAACAGGCAGCATGAACAGGTTGGGCTGACAGGAATGGTTGAGAAAGCGGCCTACGTTTCCCACCACAGCTGGGTCCACAAACGTCTCCATAATGGAGCCTGTGCCTGCATGCTCCCTCACAGCGATGATGTAATTATTGTCTTCAGATCTCTGGGTGAGCTGTCTGCGTCTGGCCTCCTCAAAGCTGATCACCTCTCCTGCATACTCGCATACAAATGTCCCCTGTGGGATTGCCTCCAGTGTCCGTACTCCCCAGCCCCTGTTCCCGGTGCAGTAAACCTCCAGCCTGAGTCTAAGTCCTCTCTGGACAACACGGTTAGAGCAGGTGTCACTGCAGGTGCAAAGGGCATGACACTCAAACACAGGTGAGCAGTAACCAGAGTCTGCTCGGGTAAGATTCAGCAGAGTGCCGGTGCTGTCGTATGCCCGGCCATGAGTCTGCAGGCAGGAGCAGCTCTCAGTGCAGCAGGAGAGGGAAAGGCAGGAACATCCAGGAAGGCTGACTTCACTGGGGTCAACGGTGCATCCTGGTCCCTCAACATTATCTGGGGAATACTGAAAAATTAAGGGTAGTTCAAAAAAACAAACAGCTGATAAGGTTGCCCATAATAATAGCAAATATTCAAATTTGTGCTTAAAAAAAATTGTTGATTAGTTGACTGACACAAAATTAGCCTGCAACTATTATGATAACAGATCCTTTTCAGTAAAAGTGCCAAACATTCACCGGTTCCAGATTCTCAGTTGTGAGATTTTGCTGCTTGTCTTTGTATTTTGTGGTAGTAAACTGATTATCTTTGGGTTTTGGACTTCTTGCACAATTAAAAACAAAACAAAACAAAACAAAACACACACACACACACACACGACACCTTAAGTTGACACAAAGAGCTTCAGAAAATTGTGGCAGGTGTTTTTTCATTTTCTGACATTTTATAAACCAAACAATGAACCTTTGAAATAATCTGCATCTGATAAAACCCATCAACCTACTTTTGACAGCCGCAAAATATAGTTTTGCCACATTAATGCTTTATGACTTACACGTCCTAAGGAATCTGTACAATCTTCTAGAGCAACCTGAGCAAGGAGTGTAAAGTAGGACAACTCCTTTGTTCTAGAGAGGCAGTTATTTTTTGATTCCCCATACTGCAGTCAGGTGATGTGGATGTAGCCTTTTAATGATTTGCTGCCATCTGCTGGTAAAACAACATATTGTTATTTGACAGAGTTTATAATCCCAACAAGGTTTTGAGTTTTTGGCACAGACAGATATTTGTTGGACAAAGCTTAAGCAGGACTTTGAAACTGCACTTTCAAAAAAAATGTTTATTATTTAGAATTTTTTCATTATGACATATTTGTCAATCACACGTCAGTGAAGTCTTCTATTGTAGTGACATCCTTATAGCTGTAGTATACTGTGTATGGCATCTTGCACGGTGGCAGTTAAACTGATAAATCTGCATGGCCAATTTATCAGCCGATATTATCTTTCAGCAGATCTATCATATTGGTGTAATGTTGGCTAATACAGTGTAGCAGAAAATTGCCAAAGATATATTTGAGGTATAAATAGTATTTACTTTACATTAAAATCTATAAACATGACTTATTGTGGGAAAAAAAAAAAATCCTGCTCATTACAAAGATTGTGGACCCAATGCTTTAAAAAGCTGCAAATAGTCTGTTTATGCTAAAAGAAAATTCTGACCTATATATCAGTATCAGTATCAATGAAGATACCAGAATCACAGTTTTTAAAAACTCAAATAATGATTTTGGTATCAGCCTTAAAACTTCCAGTATTGGGCCATAATATTTTGTGCAAGCTTATTAGGTACAAATTAGCTAAATCTTTTGCAGACTAATACAATAATACAATGGAATAAACAGGTCTTCATATAGCAGACATTGTGACATGTCACAATAGTAAAAGCAAAGGCATGAAAAAACAGGTAAACAGGCCTGTCACTGTGTATGCTGACTCCCTGTCACAGCTGTCATGAATAAAACAGATCCAGATTTAATAAATAATCAATAACATCTGTGATGTTCCTACTATAACAAGACAAGGTATCTGCCATGTAAAAGACCTGTTGGAGAGAAAACAATGGTTAACCTGTTTTGGTACAAGCTGCCATTTAAAACATACAGATATTACTGTGTTTATGCATACCTGCATCAACTGTGTGAGTTAAGGCCGCTTTTAAAAGTAATATAATTAACATATCGTCACTTAATAACTTCACAACTCTTGCAACACTTCTCTAAAACTAATGACTTAGCTAAAAATGGGACCGGGGTGTTTGGTTAGCTAAAGCACCTGCACAACATTTACCAGACCACTGTGAACAAGCTACATTAACGTTACCTGAAATTTAGGTAATGTCAGCGCGGCTGAACTCCTCACAATTAAAACCGGAACATTTTCCAGACCGTTACTCAAATCCACACCATGTGTACTGTCTCCCACCACATTCATGTCTGAAGTTTCAAGGGAGGAGCGGCAAATCAGCCAGGATGTAAACAGAGTCAGAGCGAAGCTGTAACTTCCGGTGGAGCAAACAGAGACTGGCTCCATCTAGTGACATGTTTGCATCATTACACCACTTTAATTAAACCATGGTGGTGGTTCTACCATCTGGCCACACTCAGGACAAAGTGGACAGGAGCTCATTAAGGGTGAATACAGAACAGCATGGGATAATTGTTTCATCTAAACAACAGTGAGGGTGAAACCAAGAACGTCGCCTCACAATATCACCTTCTCTTATTCTCTTTATAGACAGTCCCATTTGTTCAACAATGTGTTTCTTTCTTTGCTGTTCCTTTCTTTGCCCAGTAATTGTCCTCACATCTCTCCCCCTCTATTATTATCATCGCTGAGAAGCACAAGTACTGATGTCGAGAACTCAGACATCTGCAGTAATGCCATGTTGCCTGCAGATGGCAGGACAAGATAGGGCAGTAGTAGTATTTCTTTTTGCATCCTCAATAGATCTGCTGCTCTGTGAGCAAGACAAATGATGAAAAAACAGAGACCTGAGGAATAACCTCAATAACCTTGAGGAAATTTGGACTGGACCAGAAAAGGATGATGGAGCCCACAATACCCACATGACTGAAGAGCACTGAAAACATGGTGTATGCCTGTGGGTTCCTGTGAGTTTATAGCAGCCCAGACCAATAGGATAAGTAGTGGTTAAGGCCTGGAGTCATGATTCAAGACCTATTGTCACTGAAGTTCAGTTGCACAATTCATCCGTGTTCACTGAAATGATGTCTGCTGTCAGCAACAGCTGCAGTATGATTCCAGACCGGTGTACATTTAAATGGTTAACACATGACTTAATGGGGTCTTGATCGGAAAATAAGTCTTTGACAGTGTTGTGTTGGTAGACACAGTATGTTGTGTAGCCTTTATGCCTAACCTTTCAGTGGTGTTACATTGTTCTCATGTGTAATTGATATGCAGTGGTTTATTCTCTCGTGGCTATCTGAGGCAGATGGGGGGAGGTCACATTGTCAGCTGGCATTTCCACGCTGCACACAAGTGACCACGGATTTTCCTTTGAGAATCGGCCTTCATCTTTGTCCTTGGGCAAAATTAGTGCTGTCAGTTGTTAGTCCTGCATCTAGATTTCAGATTGGATACTCAGTCATTCTCAGATGAAATGTCGGAAGTGAATTGGTACAAGTATTTGACAATAAAGTGAATGACAGTTTGACTGATATGACAACAACAGAGGTTAATGCTGAAAAGGATGTGGGCTTCATGACTCATCTGCTTTGTTGGGCTCCACAATCAGTGCTTCTGAGATGAAGTAGCTTTCAAAAGTCTTAACACACAGCTTAGTTTGTTACTTATAAATTTCTATTGATGAGCTGATGATGAGTTCAAAAATATAGCTGAGACTGATGGGGGTGTCACTGATTTTGCAGCTATCTGGTCACAAACAAAACTACTGGCCAAACCTTTTGACCTGATGATGGCACTAAATGAGAAGTCAGGTAATCACCCAATTATTACAGTATATCCTAACAGGGACATGAACCAAATTCATTGCAGTCCATCAAAAAACTGTCAGAACATTTCAATGAAAACCACAAATGTCAACCACATGGTGGTGCTAAAGGAAAAGATAGGATACATCATTTAGAAAACATAAATAAATAAATATTTGAGCCAACTCATTTTCCAGTCCACCTTGTAAATGCTAAGACGTTTTATAGGATAAGTAAAACATCTGACCTGCTGGTGGCACAAGAGGAGAAGTCAAAGGATCATTAAAGTTGGTAGATCCATCCTCTTGAAACCACCTCACAGAAAGTTGTTGCCAACCCTTGAGCTACCCTGTTAGCATTTCTAAAAATAACTCCAATTTCAAGGGAGATGTCTGTCAAGATAAAATAAATAAAAAGTTGTCAGACTCTAGGCCAACTCATGTTGAGCTGTTGATAAATACTGAGAAATATATTTACAATAAGTATGATTATTATATACAAACATTTTTGTAAAAGCTAACTTCTAAATGTCAATATGTAAATAACATATTTGAATTTCTTATTTTCCATCATTATGAAACAAGATCCAAAATGAGAGAGACCAGTCCTCCCACATATCCTTGTATTCATTGCAATATTTGGATCTCAGTTATTGTAAGAATGCTCATTATGGTAACTGCACTTTTAAGGATTTTGTTAAAAAGTTTGTTAGGAATATTTTGTTTTTTTGCATTGCTCAGTCTACATATTTGAAAAATGACATTTTGAAGATTTCAGGTTAATTTTGGGGCCTTTTCCTTAATTGAATAATTTAACATATGTCCATTTGTTTTCTTGTAGCCTTTAAAAGGCCGTTAGTGGAGTACGTAATATGACCTGACAGTGTGGCTCTCATTGTATTGGCCGACAATAGGGTAAAACTGCTTCCCTTGCTCCAGATGAAGCAGGTTGCTGGGGGTCTTTAATGGGCACCGTTGTCAGGGATCCTTTGGCTTTAATGAGAACACACACACATCAACACAAAGGAGCTGAACTTTGAGGCTGAACTACAATTGGTTGGAGAGTTAATGAACCAAAGGCATGATAGAGCACGTTCTCTGGGGAGATTATCAACAACAGTCCAGCACTCCCTCTGCTACTGTGCTGATTGACTTGGCCTCAAATTGGCTGCGATGCTTCTCGCAGCTTGTGAGGAAAGCTGCGCCGTGGCCTACTGGATGCACTCTTGTCTAGCCTGACAGTGGAGAACAAAGGAAATTTCAAAGCTTTCCTTCATCTGGCTTTGTCAGCTCGAGTAGGCATGATTATGATGAGTTGACCCCAGAGATTTCAAAGGGGCTTTTTCTGACTGCTCCACTGAGTTCATCAAAGGCCATCAAAGGCAGTGGAAGAAACAGGGAAGCAGACATGCATGGATTAGTTGCAGAGAGGACTGGAAAACTTGAGGGTTGCATTTTAAAACCAAGGTGAAAAACGAAAGAAAGAAAGCAAGAACGCAGGAGAGAGATCCAGGCACATTAATAAACAAAATTTGACTGCGTTCAAACTTTTGGGTGAAAACACGGTTCGCAGCAGGATGACTTCAGCCCTGGTTGCGCACCCTGCAGCAGACATCCCATGAGACTTCTGGGTGCCTTCCTCTGCTGCCAGGCAACTGCAATGACAGTGTGATTCACTCACATGACAAGATTTTGCAAACCAATTAAGCGAGGAGTCAAGGGGTTCATCAGCCCCCCGAGGCAAGCAACATATTTAGCTCTTCACTCTGAGTTTGAAGAATGAATGAAGTTTGAAAGAAATTTATAAAGGCACAAGTTAGTCAAAACTGTACACAGCTAAACCAAACCAAATCTCTATTTCTGTATTAAAATGTTTTGCTTTTGCAGCTACTGCAAAAATGGTGTCATGAATCTATACTTTTCTACAAATAGCAAAGACTTACTCAAAAATGTGTTTTTCAGCTACAAATTTGACATCTAGAGGGGTTTCTCTGGGTTTTGCCCTAAAACAGCCAGTGTACTGACTTTACAGACATTAGCTGTCACTAACTAGTATCATAAGCACTGTAGCTTACAAGCAAGGTACACACCAACTGTGTGTGTGGAATGCACATGTGCTCTGCTTCTAACAACAAACACTTCTGCCTGTTATTATCCATAACCCTTTGCTTATTTTCATCTTTGTACAATATGTGTGTGAAAGTCCTGAGAAAGGTGTATATTTTCTTAATTTCCATGAGTCCTGGAGCAGCTTTTACCATGCTTTGGTACAGACATTTCATGCCAGGTCAACTTAATTTCTGGTAAATAAAATAAATTATTAATTAAATTAGTTTTTGATGCTTTACTTTGTCACATATGTACCATACTGTACATTAACCATCTGGACGACATGGACACATGACGAATTTAAAACTTCATAAGCTTTAAGTTTGATGAAACACTACATAATTTACAACTGTGTGGACTTTGTGTTCAGCCTGCTTGCCATGCCAGTTTTTACAGGTTATGTTTACAACCCTTGAAGCTATTGTACTTAAATACAATGAAATAAAATTAATTTAGAGCTATTCAGAACTATGGAAAAACCAACCCCACTGCTAATAATACTGTAATGACAGTCATGGTGCTAAGAAAAGCATAATGATTATCTGCTTGAGATAGCAGTTTCCATACCCCATCATCTTCAGTGAGAAATCTAAAAATTCAATCTTGCAAAAGTCCAGTTATTTCTAATGCAAATGTTAGCATCCACAGAGAGCAAAGTGGCTTGCTTAATTTAAAGTATACAGCACAAACGAGATAATTGGTTAGGATAAAATGACAAACAAGATTACAAATGCTCTGGTTAAATTTAGGACTTGACGTGTTACCTCATGTTGTGCACAGATTCAAGTATTATTATAAGTATATCAAGTATTACAGTGTTTTACAGAGTAAAAGGGAATAACAGCAGTGCATAACTTCCAGCAATCAATGCACAGCTTTCACAAATCAAGTCAGCCAGGCGTGTTCCCTCTAAAGATGTTGAATCTCTCAAGAGGCCCCATTCTTCCAATTCAATCGATACCCTTTGTCTGTTTCCACTTAGCTGGCTATGGGTCAGTGTGTGTGTTTTAAATGGAGTGTAATAACCAATGGGCACTTTCTCAGCAGGGCCTTTGTGCTGTGTAGAGACAAAAGAGTCTCACCTCAGATAATCTATTTGTATTTAGCTTTGTTTGAAAGACATGTTCACTGTGCCTGTTCAAACTCAAGCTTGTACCCACATTGAATCAGTGTTAAACAGCATTCTCATCTTCCCCATTTCCCATTTCCTTAGTGCAGTGTCTTGTAATTTCTGTAACTGTCAGTCGTGGTAACAGGAAACATTGTGCGTACTAACTGATCACTGTTCATTTTCAGCCTCTCATCAGTAATGATCATGCAACCACACTGGCTCCATATTTCGTCCTTCAGTATGCATGCAGGCATGAAATGAGCTGTATATAAGAAGTCACTTTGCACCACTCACAGTGGAGAATGATTGCAACTCACAGCAATGAACACATTTTAATGTTGTGTCATCGTTACGGGAAATGGAAAAGGCATTTGATTGTTCAAAAGCAACTACCCTGGGTTGTTCAGACAAAATGTAACCTCAATAATATGATCCTTTGAACAAATAAGGCTAATAAGGCTGGGAAGAAACATTCAGAGGAGAGCTCCATGTTAAAAAAGTCTCTAATTTCACTGCAGAGACACTGTTAAAGATTCTAATAGCTATTTGGCCTTAAGCCAAAGTACTAGACAAATCATAACATTTAATCCAATGATGGTGCAAGAAAAGTCAGGTGATGACCAACGTTATTTCAATTCATCCTGAGGGGGCAAGAAATGTGTATATGAATGTGAATGTGTATATTAAACTTCGTGCCAATCCGTTGAGACATGTCACTCAAAGCCACAAAGGCATGTCAACCTCATGATGGCATAAGAGGAAAGTCAGGGATCACCAAAAGCCACTAGGCTTCATCCTCTGGAAACCATGAATGTCTGTACAAATGTTGCATTAGAGTAAATGTTGGCAGATCACCAAAGTCATGAAGATTTAATGACTGTACAAAATGTCACTTCAGTCCATCTAATAGAGGTTGAGATGCATGAAAAGAAAAAAAAACAGTGGACTGACCAGCTGACAGACTGTTAGACTGACATTGTCATCCATAGGGCTTAGAGGCAAAAAAACAAAAACAAAACAAAAAAAAAACACCCTGTAGCCTTTGTTCTGACCACTCCAGTCATAACTCAGCTCAGCTCTTTGCACGATCATAATTGTTACACGTCTTCTTCCTAATAAACTAATAAAGCAGCGAAACCACTCCATACTCACTACCTCTCATGTTCTAATGTAGATTTGTGGCAGAGCAAGACCCATTTGGATTCTGTGAGCCAACAGATGGTCGACCTTTTCTGACTTGCTTCTAATGTCACCACTGTGCTTGAGGAAAAGTCAGAAGAAACATAAGTTCAGGACAAAATACATGGATGTTAACAGTGTTGTTACACAAGGCTGACATCAACTGGCTTTCATTTACGGTAACAATAATGTCCAAATACAAATATACAACTGCACTGTACGCCACCGCCAAACACACAAACAAATACACACACACGGAAACAAGAAATCAATATAAGAGAACACCTTGCGCTGTTTTGATGACCTGGCAATCAATAGAGTAATGGAGTGAGGCCACCTTTGATTGTATTGTCCCATATTTGTTTCACAGTCATGAGTCAGAATGGAGTATTGTCTGTAAAAAATGTTTGCAGCAAGGATGTGTATGCTTATTAAAACTGTCTTTTGTTTATCTCGTACACTTGTATATTCTGTTTCTGAATTTAGACTACTGTTCCCATGGATTTTGACTTTCATTACTGCAGAGCACTTGATATTCCTGTTTGAATAAAGACACAGCCGCAACAGTAAGAGCTACGTCTATGAAGGAGGAACTGTGCTACAAGCGTCTGTGTCAGCACTGAGACTTAACACACATTCACACTTACAGTATGCTGCAGGCGAAAAGCAAAGCTCTTTAATTGGGCCCTGGGAGAAAACACCAGAACAATCCGTCCAACGACTGATTATGCGTTTAACAGATGATTAACATTACAGAAATGCATTATGTTTCCATACTTGAGCTGTGATTTTTCACTCAGTACACCTCCATTATTCAGATAGTACAGAAGCAATAATCTCATCACAATAAAGACCTGCAAGTAAAAGAGATAAACAGCAACAACAAGTTAAACTTACCTCCTCTGCTGGTGATTGTATTCTATATTATTCAAAATTAATTTCTGTGTCAGTAAAAATAACAACAATGTCACATGTCTTAATAGGTTTCATCCAACATGCTTCAACTCTGAATCAGAGTCTGCAGACTGTGGAGAGATCTTCAGCTCTTCAGCGAGAGCTTTCACGTTTTTGTTGACACTGGTGGAACCGTGTGCCTCATTGCCCCTGTACTGCAGACACTGCATTTATTATACCACCATTTTCAAACTCGTTTCCACTGTTCAGTGGCTGTTCCTGGAATAGGCTATTTGCATTCTGATAGAAAAAAAAACTAATATAAGATGATGAAGATGCACCATACACATAGCTTTGGATGATGTTTGGAGTTCACCTTGCCAGGAAATGGCTTCAAATTACACAGGAAAACATGCTTCTCAAAAACAGCTAACAGTCTGATGTTCAGCAGAAGCTGAGTGGTCTGCACTGATGATGAAAAGCCATATAAACATAGTTCTTCAAAACAAGGTTAACATCAGTATGCCAACATGCCATGTTTACTAGTACATTAGAATGCTAATCACAAAGTAGTCTTGAGGATGATGGGAATGTCAATAGTTTTGCAGGTATTTGGTCATAAACCAAAGTATTAAAGAAATTAATTTTACTTAATGATGATGCTAAATGAAAGGCACAGGGATCAACAAAGGGATTGAGTGGAACATGAATGTGTGTACAAAATTCCACGGCACCCAGTGTACTGAGAGAGAGTGTTCATTTGATGGATATTACTCTTCCACTTCTCTACTCTACCACCTTCTGCACAGTATCATACATCAAGTGCTTGGCTGGTAACAAGCATTTTGCTCATAGTTAAATTTATCTTTGTATGTGTGAGCGTTTGGGAATAATAAGATAACAGGCTCACAGGTGCTGTCTCTGCAGGGCAGCCAGTTGCTCTCAGGAATAGATGGTAAAGTCACACCCACACTCTCTCCCAGAACAATAAAAACAACCAAGGCTGGGCCAGCTTGATCACTGCCTCCAACAAGGAGCCATGATAACTTTGCTTATGCGTGCTTTTTCATTTACTTGAATAAAAAAATCGATGTGAGATGACCCTCTGCTGAACCCTCTTGACGATCATCTCTTCTCTTTAGAGTGAAACTCATCCCATTGTCCAAATACAGGTAGAGAGGAGCCAGGGACTCTGAGCCATCAAAAGCTGAGTGCAGCGTGGATCACAAACAGCAATGAAATCATTTCTGCTTTTCTCATATCAGTTTCATGTACTTAGCTGCCTTTGACTGCGCTCAGCTTTAGAAGAGGCTCTTGTATTTTATTTAAAAAATAAAAGTAAGGTTTCAACTTTAAAGGTGCAAGGGTGAAAGCCGAGAAATTAAGTGTTTTCATATCATCACTTCACCCCCACTCCGCCCCCACCAAAGGGTGATCTTGCCTGAGAGAAAAAGCACCTGTCAGTTAAGAAGAAGAAAATGTCACCGGCTTTGCTGTTAAAATGTGACCTTGAGTGGGGTGAAGCTGGTGATGCATGTCATTAGTGTAATCAAGGGAGGATGTTGGAAAGTTAATACACATTTCAGTTTCCCTCTCCACTGAGTAGGAGTCATGCCAAATGGCTATTTCTGTTTCATGTACAGATGCTGGTATTAGTTAAATAATTTTAGATCAGGATTTAGTTGCAATCGTTTATTCCAGTGCAAAGGCTAACTCCATCATATGAAGGGAGATTTGTTCAGGCTTTATGAGAAACTACACACAGGAAATTAAATCAAAGGTGACAGGCTTATGGACAACTTAATGCTTTTTTTTTTTTTTTATTAAAAAACAGAAATACCTATATCTACAAATATAATATCTTTGATTTGCATATGAAAGGGTTTCTTCTGATCTTAAATTTTTAGATTCTTTTCTTTATCTGCCGGGCAGTTTTAAGTACAGTTCCAGCAGTTATCCTGTGGTTTCCCCTGCTTGCTGTAACTGATAGTTACCTCTCTCAGACAAATGTCCGTCTTGTTTATGGATTGGTTGCTGTCAGGGAACTCTCGCTCAAGAAACACAGTAGTTGGTTGTAGACAACAGCCTTTAACCTGTCATTGTGCTGTACTTCACTGACAGTCAATATTCTCTTTAGCTCACTTTTAGGGTTTGTTTTACAGTATGTTTGTTTACATCACATGCCAAGCACCCGATTAAGGCCTAAATCACAAACTGTACAAAACTGCCGCGTTTATCAACTTACCTATTTCAAGATTAGGCATTGACTTTAAAATCATCCATTATGATGATTAGGAATATCCATATCACATCATAGAGGCCACTGATAAAGTCTTAACTTTTACTTTGAAACTACCAACACTTACCTAGCACAGTGTTAACATGCTATAGAGAACCAGAGCCAATGATTCCTTAGATACCCACAGAAATCACTTAATAAATAAATCCATGTCCCAAAGGCTTGCTGTGTTTCTTTCATGTCATAATCACACTAGAACACAAAGGTTGCTGATTTTATATCTGACCATTCACTAAACCACTGCCCTTGCCAGTGATTGTCCAATCATCGCTTAGCAACCATGACTAGGGACAACAGGGACTTGTCAATCTCTGGATTTCTCAGTGAAGTGGTGTGCATGGCGCTGTAGTAAGAGCAATACTGGGCCTTTACAGATTTTGGAGGATGGTTTCTTCTTTAGCAGAAGTGTAAGGAAACTAACTTACTTCCAACAATAGTAACTGACTGTTACCTCCAAAGCCAAGGAGAACATCATAGACTAAGTTACATTGTTCGTGGGGTTACAAGCACTTTTCACAGCTAGGAAATCTACTTTGTAGTAAATTTGTCAAACACTTCAGTTCGTAATTCTGAAAACAGTGATGACAGGCCAGTGTTTTTGCACAATATCATGTAGTCATCAAGTTCATATTTAATACTTGCTTTATCAGATTATGAAGAGACAGTGAGACAGTGTTTAAATCAATTTACAGAACTAACATTACCTTAATAAGATAAAATCTGTCAGCAACACTTCAGCCTGGAAAATCAACCGTCGCCAGCTTCTCTGTTTAAAATCAAGACACCATTGTTTCAAAAATGACCAAATCTGCCCCAGTTATCACTGTAAAATGCACAGGTCTCATTAAGAATGAAAAGTTTGATAGATATATCAACAGTAAGTAAGTAAGTGGCATGGGGCTCATCGAGAGGTCAATAAGAAGCACATTAGAAACTTCCCTCTGTAACAGAATCAGGAGATGAAGTGCTGTGTGGCCAGTAGTGTTTCCAGGTTAACAGTGGGACTTCATTTGGATTCACTCTCCTCTACTCAAAGCTCAGCTACGTCTTTACCCTCTTTTTGGTTTATCCACAGCCCTTGAAGCAGGTGCTCAATCTGTAAGGCTTCAAGTGGGTGGAGGGCTTCAGGTTCTGGCTTAGACTTGCCTTCTTCCTTCTCACTGGACTGAGATTAAATTTACAGCCCTGGCTGTGAGCTTGTGGCTGATCCACCACCTTATAGAGAGTTGAGGCCAAAAAGAGGCAGGTCACAACCCAAACAGCCCATCAGCATAAAGCTGGCTTAGAAACTTACTAGACTGAAACTTGATGTGGGTTTTTGTCATTGTTTGTATGCCTTAAAGCTGCCCTTTGCTTACTGTGGTATTTTTAAGATTATCTCATCTCTGTCATTTGAGATAATTCAGCATAATTAGGCTACATTTTTATTCCTTGAAATGGAGATGAAAACATGCGCAAATTTGCACAGTGACATTTCAGCTCTCATACCGTATTCTTCCTGCCTTCAGTCGCAGTTTTACATGGCTCATCTGACGCATGAAAGAAGCAGAGGAGCGCTCTGTGCCATTCTACTTCACCCTCAGTGCAAAGATGGAGCTTTTCTCGCTCCACACCTTTGAAAGCATACATGATGTTTTAGTGGTTTCCCACCTGCAGGGTGTTGACCTTGTCAGTGGTATTTCAGGCTCTGGGGGCTTCTCTCACTTGGCTGCCAGCACCCGCAGGTGGATGGAGGGAGGGGTTGTCATGGAAACAGGCCACTGGGATGGGACACAGCGCAGGCTCCAGCACACGCTTTGAAAAGCTTTCATTGATAGCTGTCCCAATGAGCTGATTTCCGGGCTGTTACTTGGCTACACACTGAGTCGGCATAAAGGCTGGTTCGTTCCATGCAGATAAAAGGACGCAGAAGATTTTTCAAAGCTGCAGTTTCAATGCGCAAGTTTGACAAATGCTAGACTATGGCTGGTATGCCCTCTACTGTCCATCATTCTGAGCATAGGACACAGGTCTCCCTAAAGGGTCGGTGACATTCACTGACATTTTTCCTGCAGCATCTCCTGACATCTCTATAGATGAAGAGAAGCAGCGGTCTGAGAGAGTGTTTAATCCATTGCATCATCAGCATTTCTTGATGCACAATGCACCCAAAGCCAAATCAGTTACTGACAGTAGAATGACATTAGAATCAATGGACTTCTGAGCTATGTGATGTGTATTTTAACTCTGCTATTCAGCCTTTACAAGCTATAATAATAGCTTTAATAGCTTTAAGCAGATATTAAGACTTTCTAAATGTTTATTAGGGTATTTGTCAGCTGTTACATCTTATCCTGTGCAGCATGTGTAACTGGTGTACACACAGCTAGCGAATGACTGAAAACACACACTGTATAATACATATTACAACAAAGGTGCAATCACATGTAATTATATATAATTACACACTGTACATGTTATGTAGCATGTATTACTTTTTTTCAACAGTTTAAACTAATCCTTCATGGACAGGTTTAAAATGATTTAATATTTAAAACTTGTGAGGACGTGTTTAGCTTGAAGTTTCATTCTTAATCTCAGTACGTAATGAAAAAACTCTTCAGTCCGGGTGCACCTACTAGATTTCATCTAGAATTATCAGCATCTCATGGCCTTTATCAGCTGATGGAGTTGAGGAGTTTGTTTAGTTGTCATGAGAATGAAGATTTATTTATGTATAAATATTTTCTAAGTTATGTATTTATAAATAATAAATTAAGAAATATAAAGCAAATAAATTACATTTGCTCATTGTCTTTGTAACAATACATATAGAACATTTACAAATGTGTTGTATTATTCTGCCAGTCATTCATTAACTGCTCATACACTAATTACAGATGCTATAACTAGATAATGTAGATATGGGTGTTGACAAATAAATACATTAATAAACACTTAAAATATTAATATATCTGCTTACAATGACATTATAGTGCTAAAGCTATTACAACAATTTGATTGATCCAATTGCTGTGACTGAGCATATGACAAAACTATTTGCTCACTGATAGCATCAAAGGATGCTATTAAAACAGCTGCTTTACAGCTGACAAAACAAAGTTTCGAAGGCTGTACGAACTGTCCGTTGTTTCCTTTGCACTGAGGAATATTTGTCTCCATTCCAGCAATTATTGAGGAGAAGGGGGGCGGAGAGAGCATGCAGGAGAACGAGCATGTTGTCAGGGGAGACCAAACGGAGATCGTTTGATTGCACCACAAAGCTCAAAGCTGTCAGTCAACATCAGAAACAAACAGAGCTTCTGGGTTCCCACTGGAGATCCACTTTTGTAGACAGTGAGCCACTGAGATTGGGATTTGCATTGTGGTGGAGTAATGGACCTTGCAGAGACATTGATGGTAACTCAACATATTACTGTCTCGCTAGTTTTTGCAGAGAAAGCAGATGGTTGTTACATGTCGTTGTACTGACAGAGATGAAGAAAAGCTGCCTATCATGTTGAATCAAATGAAAATCCAACAAGGTATAATGATAAACAACTAGCAATCTGAGACATGTTGTAAATAGCACACCATGTACTGTACAAAATACTGTATATATGAGACATTTGGATGATTATAACTGACTTGCTTGGTGCTAAATAATGCTGGAGTCTGTACTTGCTCTAACCGTCCATTATCCATAATCAGTATCTCCTTGGATCTTGTCTCAGTTGCGTTACAGTCCCTGTGTCGCTTCCTTTCTGAAGCTTTGGGGATGCAGAGGTATGCTTGGTATCATAAAGCAGACACTGAACAAAAATGCACGCACTACATCCACTCTCTTGGTTTTGAGTGACTAATTTCTTTGTTTTTGAAGTTACAGTATTTACTCAGAGGCATATTGTAAAGTAATTATACTCCACAAGGACTAGAATTAAAATTATTTTCTGATAATTGCTTTGTAGAGGCAAACACTGCAGTCTGTATCGCCCATTCCCCTTTCTCTCTCTCTCTCTCTCTCTCTCTCTCTCTCTCTCTCTCTCTCTCAACGCTTAGGTTGTAACCTAACATCTGCAGCTACACTCATCACACTAAAATTATTAAAATCCTAATGTAAAAGATTATGAGATGATTTTTCCCAGATTTAACAATTCAAGCTTTTAAATTTTTACTGTCAATCTGTAAATGTCTGTTTCTGTTTCAGGCACTTTTATTAAAAATACAACATAATATAAATACTATATGTACTATTATGTACATTTCATAAAAATGACACTTGGTGTTGCAATCATGGTTTAAAAAATATGAGGAAAGAAGATTTTATTTAACTTGCTCCTCAATAAACAACATGTTTGTGTGTGGAAACCACAACAAAACCAGTGATTGTAGACATATTCTAGCAAAATAAGAAAAGAAATATTTAGGAAATTTAAAAAGCCTTACATCTATTGACCTAGTTTATAACATTCATATTTCTATTGCTGGTTTACAGTAGTTGCTCTGCAAACTTAAAGTCTAAATCAAACATACTGTTTTAATGTACAAAAAGTAAATTAAATCATAGCTGATACAACATTACAATTGCTAACATTATTCAATAGATGGTATATCAAGTCTAAACGTACTTTGTCAGCTTATATTTCAGTTGATAGACAAATTAGTATATATATTTCAGTGCACAACAGTCAACAGTGAAACTGTTTTACAAGAGAAAGAAAGATTGCAGTCTCTAACAGTTCTGCCAGAGAAAACATGTCAAAAACAGGTCGGATTTCAGCTTTTCCTTTGCTCACGCATACTGAATCCGTGACAATGCTCATGCTGTGTTCATCAAAACAAATACTAAAAATAAAGCACAGTGACTACTAAGTCCAGGAAGCTAAACAAAGCTGCCATATTGTGTGTCAAAATGAGCGAGAGGTAAAAAGGCAATATGCTAAACTAAAGATCTGAAAACGTTGGTTCGTTGTTCGCATCAAAGACCAAGCCTGAGAGAACCGAAGAAACCGAAAAGGAAACAAGAAAGAAAAAATGACTCAGTCCACTTTTACATAAAGAAGCAAATGTGTATATTTGTGCTCCTGAAAGAAACATGTCTCTGTATCTCCCACATAGTAGTTAGTAGCTTTCACCACATGTAATAGCTACGTGTGGTGTCGACCTGGCTAGGTTTGGTCTCGGAGGAACCCTCCTTTTCCTTCTCACTGTCTGCCTCCCACAAGTTGATAAGAGGAGGGTACAGCTCGTTTAGCGGTATTGACGATGTTTTCTGCATGTACTTTTTCAGGGAATGGTGATAGTTTTTCCTTTTCCACCTCTTAGCAATGTACACACCCAGAGAGGCCAGGCTGATGATAGCAAACATTGTTCCCATGACGGCTGCAAGAGCAGTGTTGGTCCCTTGGTCTGATATTTCCACAGCAAAGGTCGCTTGCTTCGTTGTCACATTCACGCACGACTTCTGTGTTTGTTGATGGATGTTGGAGACGGTGAGGCACACTTCGTACTCAGTTGCTGGTTGTAAATGTGTAAGGTTGTACTCATGGACGTCCACAGGTACCCTGGCAGTGTAAGTAATATGGGGGTTGTCTATTTTCATGGTGGCAGATGACCACTTGAGGTTAGAGGTCATTATGTTTGAGTTTATTTTCCAGGAAACCAGGATTGAATGAGATTCTGTCTGTTTGACATAGATCTTCATAAGCTGAGTGCTGTCTAACAGAGTGCCATTTACCCGTATAGCTATCACTCTTGTGTCAGCCCCCTCTGAGTTTTGAGCCACACAGGTGTATCTGCCTGAGTCTTCTACTTGGATATGAGAAATTCTCATTGTCCCTTCATTGCTGAGGCTGTACTTGTCAGACAGGGTGTCCATCATTACCTTGTTCCCCATAGGCGTCACCCAGTAGATTTCAGGCTCAGGCTGGGACATGGCCCTGCAGTCCAAGTCCACCGTCATGCCAATGTCCAAATTGAGATGACTGGGGAAGCTGTCATGAGCAATCATGGGCAAGCACTGGTTTGCTAAGTTCTTCTGCAGCACCTCTCGTACATGCATACCCCTGAACTCTGTTGGCATGCCACACAACATGGACAGAGGTTCCATAAAGCGGACAGAGGTCTTGTTAGAGTTCATCCACTGGATGACACAGTCACAGCGAAGAGGGTTGCTGTGGATGCTGATCTCACGTAGGTTGGGGAGGGACTCCACCGTGGATTGATAGAGAGCGTTCAGAGCATTGTTGTTCAGCATTAGACTCTCCAAGGCTGGGACATCACGAAAGGCCTGACGGTTGATGTAGGAGAACTTGGGGTTGTTTGTAGCCTCCAGCTTAGTGAGCTCAGGAAGGTTGTCCAAAGCGTAACGATCAATAGAAACCAACTCTCCCATATTGTTTATACCCAGCTCCTTCAGCCTCAGCATATTCTTGAAATCACCTTCCTGGATCTTGTGCACTGGGTTTTTATTCAAATCCAAAAACTTCAGGTTAGGTAGTTTCTGAAGAGCTCTCTGAGGAACTCGAACCAACTTATTGTCATAGAAGGAGAGGCTCTCAAGATTGTCAAGTCCGACAAAGGCATTTCCGGGGATGTCTGTCAAATCCATCCCAGCCAAAACCAAACTTCTCAGGTTGCCCAGGGGCTTGAAATTAAAGTCCATTATTCCGACAACGGGGTTCTCCCCAATCATGAGGATCTCTAAATTGGGCGTAGATTCAAACCACTGGCTGTTGATGGTCTTGAGCCTGTTGGAGTTGAGGTGAAGCCTTAGCAGGTTGTGGAGCCCAGAGAAGGCATTGGCAGAAATGGTGTTGATCTGATTGTGGTTGATGTAGAGCTCCTGCAGGTTGCTGAGGTCCTG
This sequence comes from Toxotes jaculatrix, assembly GCF_017976425.1. Lineage (NCBI taxonomy): Eukaryota > Metazoa > Chordata > Actinopteri > Toxotidae > Toxotes > Toxotes jaculatrix. Next base: position 6,454,565 of record NC_054396.1, on the reverse strand, counting down.
CAGACAGTAATCTGGCATTTCTGTGATCTGGTTCTCCTCCAGATGAAGCGTGGTGAGCTGGGACATGTTGGTAAGGCCAATATCCCGAATGCTACTGAAGTTGTTTTGGGACAAGTCCAGCTCAGTCAGGTTGAAGAGCTGCTCCAGCTCCTCACTGGTCTTGGCAATGTAGTTGCTCTGTAGGAGGAGAACCTGAGTGTCACTGGAAAGGTTCCCTGGGATGCGTGTTAAGCGAAGGTCATTGCAGTCCACAGTGATGGCTTCTCTGTAGGTGGACTGGGGAGTAAACCAGGGTCGGATCTCACACACACATAGCTGGGGGCACTCGTTGTTTTGGACGAAGGATAGTCCTATAGATGCCAGAATCAGGCCAGAAAGCACCTGGCCTAGAAGAAAGCAGTCTAACCTCCGTCTAGCCATGCTGGGTAGGGACAGGAGGAGGGTCAGATGACTTTGGGAGAAGATGCCTTACACTCATCAACTAGACTTTGCGCTGATTAGGTCTTTCAGTCCAGTAAAATGGTCAAGAGTTGAAGCCAACAGTTGAATTTTACAGCAAGATCTTGGAGCTGCAGGATCTGGAAAGGAAAGACAAAGCATATATGTCATTATATAGAAAACAGTACCTACCCCCAGGCTGAAAAGGATATATAGTACATCATAATCTTCTATACTAGTGGCATGGCTATTGGAATGGCGAAATTGGTCTGTCAGTTAGTTGGTTGACCACTTTGGTCCAGACTGAAACAGCTGTAAGATGGATTATCATGAAATGTTGAACAGACATTCACGGTTCCCAGAGGATGAATCGAACTGACATTGATGATCCCTGACTTTTCCTCTAGCAGCAATACAAGGTTGTGGTCATCAGGTCAAAATTTTAATTTGTCCTACACTTTGATTTTTAACCAAATACTTGCAAAATGAATCACATTTATACCTGCCTCAACTGTACTTTATGGTTAGTGCAAATGCAATAAACTGCATTTCGTTACCCTGTCCTTGTACATGTGTAATGACAATAAAGTTGAATCTAATCTAATCTAATCTAATCTAATCAATAAGTTAAATTATGATAGTGATCATTACTTATTTGTAGATATACATTACACTTGTGCTTGTTTACGACAGCTTGTAACTATTGTGATTCTGAGCATTTTAGCATGCTGATGTTAGCATTTTAGCTAACTCTTATACAACAGGACTTTTATTCTTGTATAATAATTTTTGAATGGGAAATTTTTGAATCACAGAATCATTCATGTTCCTTGTAAATGAAGGAATTACTTAAGACAGCAGATTGACTAAGAACAACAACTGCCTCTCTGCTATCCTTGTGAGACTGTGAGTTATGTGCAGCATCAACGGTTTTGAGAAAATGCAAGTTCAGCTCATTACAATGCATGCACAAAACACTGCTCTGAACAACTTGGAAACAGATCAAATTCCATTGAGGGCTTTCATCTATCCAACAGGCCCATAAGGACTTGATCATTAGCTTCTCCGAACATCATTAAGCACTATGAGATATTAGTACATGCCATGCCTCAAAGCCAGCAAAAAAAGATGCACGTCTTAATTTTTAATGCAACGTCTTTGGCATTCTGAATTTAGGGCAAACATGAAAAAAAAAAGTTTTCAGCAGGCGTAGGATTTTTTTCCAGGATGATTGGGTACAGAAGAAAGATTGTCAAAACTTTGAGCAGCATTCTTTAACTCTGACATGAGTACAAATACAGAATTCAGGAGAGGGTGGTGAGAGGATGAGAGACCCTGATCTAGCTCATGCAGTTCCTTGGTTTAGAGAGCGGGAGCTCATGAGAGGTGTTTTGGGCATCTGCTAGTCCATATGGCAGTAACACTTATTCCAATCACTTGGAGGATAAAGCATTTATTCTGGCAAACAATAGGCTTCTTTTACTCAGTCCCAGTGCCACATTTGAAATCCCTTACTGTGCATGAATACATGGGCATTACAGATATGTCATTTTTATCTAGGGATTGCAATGTGGGTCCATTAGTTCTGATGGTCGGTCTAAGACTTTGGAACAGACTGAAATATGAATTTTGGTTTCTAATGTCTTTTTTTGTTCAGTCTATACAAAAACCAAAATGTCCAATCATTTCCTGGAGGCTCAGCTTGGTGCTTGGACAACAGGCCCTGGCCAAGGAACACACACATAACTTCTTATAAAAAAGAAAATTGTGTTGAGTGAACAAACATTACATTATATTTACACATTTGGAAGATACTTTTATCCAAAGCAACTTACAAGTGATGAACAACGCTCAAGCTTTATGTTTGTTAGGGAACTTTAGATGTTCTGGTAGGTGGACTTTGTTACCTTTTGACTAAGTTAGCCAGCTGCTGGTGGTAGCTTCATATTTAGGGTACAGACATGAGTGGTATCAAACTTCTTATCTAATGCTCAGCATGACAACAAATTATGCATAATTCAGAGTATTCAAACTGTTCTCTTAACCACACCTTTCATTTTAGAGTCATCATAAGGCTATTGGTAGATAAATGGGCGTGTGACTGTTTTCAAACATTCTGACTTAAGCAAGGCCTGAAGGCCTGACTGAGACTGAAACACTTTCAATTTTAAATGAATTATGGAGTCAGAGTATATCAATGTTTAACAGACATTTAATGCCCTTAGAAGATGAAAACTCACTGACCTCATGCTCAACCATATGTCTAACATGACATTTGGTACAGATGTTCATGTTGCCCTAAGGACGAATTGCAATAAATTTAGTGACTCCTGACTGACTTACCATAAAAAACCTGCAAAATGAAATACATTCCAATCAGCTTCAGCTGAACTGTGTGTTTGGTGATATCAGCATGTTAACATGCTAAACAAAGATGGCGAACATGGTAAACATTATACCTGCTAAACATAAGTATATGAATATTGCCATAAGTATGTTAGTGTCTTGTTAGACACTGCTGTTAGCATGGCTGTAGACACTTCGTCATTTTAATCACAATGTGATCCATGCCTTTCATTTTCCGATTCCGTTTGTTTCATCTCCTGTAACAGACATGTGCCCCACTCAATTATTCTGTTCACATGCAAATGCTGTATACAGACATACTGTGTCAATGCAACAGTTTCATCCCTCGCCATTTCTTATTAACAGGATTACGAATCAAGCACTTCTTTAACAAGACCATGCACTTGCAGTATCTTACAGCAACACTTAAGAGATCCCATTATTCAATTAGGTCTATTTACCAAAGGAGGCATCCTACCAAGCGTAGTGCCATACGGGCAGCACCACGGTACCACAGCCTTCTCCACCACACAGCTTTATGGTCAACACCAGCTTAAGAAGACAGCGCTTAAGAGGCTTTCAAACAAGAGAGCTGACTAATTCGTCTGAATGCAAACTGCCTGGCAACAGCACCAGGGAGACAGGAACGCATCTCTGCTCCTCCTATACTGGAGATTCCCTATGGGATTGTTTTTAAGCTAAAGCACTGTATATTGAGACGATTGCTGCGCCAGTCAGGATTAGGGGATGGAGATACTGAAGTGGAGATTAGCTGGGGGTAGTGTACTAAATTCAAACCCAGAAGAGAGAAACAGGTCACTTAGCACTTTAATTAAAAGCAACATATAGTGAATAGACCTAGAAGAGAGTAAATGCACTGGTAATCGCATTACAAAAATAAATGCTTGAGTGCATGTTTGTAATTTTGTCAAGAACTAAATATTATGTTTAATTACAATATTTAAAATAATTAAATTACCCTATTGACAAAAACATTGAATAGACAACTTAGACATAAACATAGACAGTTGGCATCATTCTCTCGAATGATAAAACAGGATGTGTTGGTGAGGTTACTGTAACTGGAGCATATCAACTACATATTGTGAATAAAGGGCTTTAGAAATATTCTCTGCATCAAGATTCCAAGGTAGATTTAGCAATATATAATTTCTCTTTCACCTCTGTTTACCACAAATGGGGTTAATCTTAGATTCTCCCTATTCAGTAAATGCTGACAGCTTTGTCTATTCTCCCCTTTATGCAATGTAAGATTAAGAAGTTTCTGATTCCATTTAATACTGGACACAGTAAAAAGTGGGTTAGCTGATTTTTTTTTTTTTTTTTTTTAATGTTCTGATGTAACTATGAGCACTTAAAAGACTGAAACAAAATCAGTGTCAACATCCTGTTGGCTGATTTTTCAACAACTAAAGGCTGTCTGGGACATCCTGACACAGGCTTCACAGGCCTATTGTGAGCCCAAAGCCACAGGAAAGCTTAAAACACACAGCAGGTGCAGGAACACTAAACAACACCAAAGGCAGGAAGGCAGGAAGCGGAAACACCCAGGGATTTTAACCGCAGCCACCTCCGAACCTGTGATACTTGAAATAAATACCAACAACTTTACCCATAAACTCTGTCATGTCAGACGTCGTTTATCAGTACCTGCCATAGGACGCTAGATCACCGTGCTTTCTTTGTTATATGGAGTGTAAAGAAAGAACTCACAGGCGGAACAGGTGTTTTCCATTAAATCAACATGGATCATTAAACTGAAAATGTGAATTTCTCATCTTTCAGACAAGGTTACACATTTATTTCTTTATTAGCCCACTTACCTACATCCTCTACCTACACTAACCTATTATTCATTTTCATTTCATACTTGAAATGTCTAAATATTACAAAAATGATTCTGAAAATATCCTGCGAAAAGATCAGTTTCACACAGCCAGGTTCTGCAGTGGGTTAGTGCATTTATGCTAATTAACACAACAAAATTAATGAAGCTAAATTAAAAAAAAAAAAAAAAAAAAGGTAGAATTAAGGTAGTTGCAGTAGTCCTCAGGAATGACTGATGAACTTACTGCTGCTAATGTTAGGCTGTCACTTCTTTCAGGTCTTGGCAATGTCCTTTAATGATTCATTTCCTGCAGTTTCTTATGGTGTCAAAGGAAATTAACTGAATGAGCATTTTAATTTTCATGGGTGGGCTGTAACAAACAACTGTGCAACACAGCAGCACACCATGAACATCTATGTACTGAAGACTATTTAGACTATTTATTTAGGCAATGCTCCTGTGATTTCCACTATATTTACACAAAGATTTCTCATTACGAAGATGAAATTTAGATATATATTGATTAATTTATCAACTTTTATGTGGGGCTCCTGTACCTGCTGCATTTTCCGTCTTTATGCAACGACAGCTACTGCATTCAGTGGATGGGCTCTTACTGAAAAACGTTTCTAATGTCCATATTTATAGTAAAACAGGTTTTTAATGTGATCATTAGGTCAACTAATCGGACCATGAGGTAAAGGTGCACACTGAGTCAATCACAACCTCCTACAAGGCACACCTACAGTTAATTACCTACTACAGTTTGTGTAAAAGAGACTTTCATAAAGTAGGTATGTGATATTGATAAAGTCTCTGATGATTTCATATGGGTGGGCAAAACAACTGGAACACATGGTTTTGCTGGAACAATATTTAGAAGTAAAATTATCCAGTAATTCACAAGAAACAAAGATTAAAGAGCTCGAAGCTGGAAGAACAAACATTGTGCGACAAAAAAAAAAAGCTTTTTCTAACTCACTTTTGGCCATGAACTTGTCTGAGTTTATGTGCGCTGCAGTAACTGAGTGGGGACTACCACTCTACCAATAGTCTACCAATAGTCGTCATGTCAGGTGTTTAGGGGAAACACGAAAATAACCTGGGTTACACCTTCCCCATGTAAAGTGCATGGGTCTCCGATACTGCACCACCCACCACTACAAGTAAATTCTCAACCTGTGGGAAGCACTGCAGTGCCACTTTAATATCTGTAAAATGGTCATTTCAAGTAAGGGTGGAAACACCAGGAATATGCTGAAACATCTTTCTACGCAAAAAGGTTTTAAATTCCAGGAATACCATTTATTTGACACTCTACGCATGAGTGCCACTGCTTCCCAACTGAGCAGCATGTCCATTACAGAGGATAAATATCCTGTGTTATAATAACATTAGTGCCACGCAGGCAGGCTTAGCAGATTTTTTTTCTTATGCTAAAATAAGATAAACTCAGTGAAAACGAATATTCTCTGAAACTCAGAGATAATAAAATAGTTGCACTGATGCTGAAAACCTGTGTAGGCCTAATTTTGTCCACACAGAAAACTAATGAGGAATTAAGTTAAGGGAATTAATTAAGGGAATAAAGAATTGGACCAATGAGCAGAACTGATAATGGCACTGACATCAATAAAATCTTATCAATTCCCATTCTAACATGGGTCTAAACAATAAGACGCAACTGCATTTGAAAGCCATGACAGTGCTCAGTTTCATCTTGTGCCATGAAAGTAGACCCCTGTCATTTCCATTTGAGAAACTGTCACTTACAGACTGATACCGAAATACTACTTGTTAATTGGCACCGTCATGTATGGCATTTACATACGTCATACAGTTCAAAGATGTGACACAACACCTCTGTAGGAGGTGTACTGTACACAACACCTCTGTAGGAGGTGTACTGTACACAACACCTCTGTAGGAGGTGTTCAGTATGAAGAGTTTTCTTGTTAATTGACAACACCACAGTAGCTGAGCCCCATTTGACCTGTTAAGACGACAGTGTGCCAAAACCATGTACGATAATGATGCTAACTTCAGCTTACCCCTGAACATTCACCTGAAAAAGGGGGATCAGCTTTCTTATGAAAAAGATTTCTTCTATGTCTCATAGTTTACTTTTCTAATCCTGCAAGCCCAATAACTGTGGCTGATGTGTGTGTGATGGAAGATGTGAAAGTCGTCATGTATCTCTAAAAACTAGATAAGGTTTCCCTCTGGACCTTTATTGGTCAATAGGTTCAGTTCTCAAATTTGTGTCTGAGTCTGTCTGAGGACACTCAGGCCCATCGTCTGGGAAACTTTTCACTGAATTCGATAAGAACTGAGATTGACATGAGAAAATGTGAATGTGATTTAAACTGGATAACAAGAGTCTTGCTCTTAGGGTCTCCCGAGACACACATATGACCCTGCTGGCCCGGATTCGCCCTTGAGCTTTAGTTTGTTCATATACAAATATAAAAAAAGATAAAGAACAGAAATGAGGGAAAACAAATTACAGGTGGAGCAGGTGAGATAAACAACCCCAGGGAGCCTATAAACACATCTTGTCTCTAATGCAGCAAAACTGAGGCGACAAAAACACTGAATTAGACAACAGGACTTTAGTGACAAGGAAACAAGGATGAATACATTATGTCCAGAAACAAATGACACTGTGACAGGAAAGCTAAATGAAACAAAAAATACATCTAATATATGAGGTGAAAACTCAACATTCCTCCTTTCCTGACTCTCTCCTGCTCTGCCTCCATCTGAACGCCAGAACAAAGAGAGAAAGAGAACATTCCTCTGCCTCTTGGGAAACACCAAAATCCAATCAGCCAACCAACACACATATAAACAGTTACACCTCCCTCAGAGATTATAGTCATGCAAACTATTTTTTCCCCCTACGCTGATGAGGGAATCAGGACTTCACTGAGGCCAAAATGGGCTGTTGTGCTCCGTTCGCTCGTGCTCACCTCTGCCTACAATCTGCTCACCACCCCCTCTCTCAGGATTTGATATAACACACTCCAGTTCTAAGCAGAAGTTAAAAATTGAGCCCTTTTTTTTGTTCCTGTAGAAGAAACAATACCACATTTGCGTCATGTAAGTCTGTGGATAATTTGGTAATTATGCACACACTGTGACAAAAGACACATTTGAAGAGGTCTACCTACACATCCTACGCACACTGCTAGATTTCTGCTGACATATATGAGCAAGTGTGAGTGCATCAGTATACAGGCGCATATGTGCCTGCTGGTCATTTTAGGTCTTCCCCCGGGTTGGAGGCGACTGAGCCACTTTGTCATCAGCAGTACTTGTGGTATTGATTGTGCAGCAGCTTGATTGCTCTCCAGCTGGTTCACCTTCAACCGGGATGGACAGGATCTCAACGGACACTTGTTTGGAGATCCTCTGGCTCCTCTAGAAGTTGACTGATTAGATTTTTGGTAGACTGAGGGGCTGAATCATACATCAGACTCTTAGTGGAACAACTGCTCATTACATCTTATGGCAAAAATAGCAACCTGTAATCTAAATGTAAACAAAAGGGTTGTACCACTGTCAAAGCCAAACAAAGAGTGAATAACACTACAAGAGAGAAACACAATCTAACTTATTTCCATTAAAACTCAAATTGTTAATCAATTCACTGATAAGTTTATTGACAGAATATCAACGACATCATATAGGTGCATATACCTTTAATTTATATGGTCAAAAACCTTATGATCACACCATCAATAAAAGAAAGGTGTTTCTAGATGAAAAAGGTTGAACTGAACCAAATTAAAGGAGCAACACATCAATTATGCACATGCAGCACAGCTGACACATAACACGGAGCCCCACAGAGAAGAATCCACTGTTTTGCAGGGTGGACTAATCCCAGGTACTGAAAGTAAAGTTATCTCTGCCTCTGTTGCTCCGATTCTTTTGTAACTGTCTCTTGTAAGCCCCTTAACTTCACTGAAGAGCAATGCTAAATTTAAAAGCACGGGGTAAAACAGTACTTATAATGAATACAGCTTTATGCAGCTACATTATATTCATTTGATAGAGCCTCTTTAACAACCCAACTTGACTGTGACACTGAACTTCAGGTTGAGGATGGTTCAGGATTGAACCATCAACAAATACCTATTACAGCACAACTGGCCACCTCCACCACCTGAGCCACAGCTGCCTGCTTTGTACTACAACATCTATAGACAGCCTCCGTCCTTCCTTCATTAGGTTAGCCAGTCTGCCTAGTTGACTGTTCAAACTACACCTGCAGCACAACCACAACCACACACACACTACACTACACTACACACTAATGTCTGCCTTGGAGAAATGTCTGTCTCACTGACACATCAACACATGGACACGTCCATGCCATGAACAACTTCAGGGCTGAGCGAGCTGAACTGCGTCTGTGACACCTGTAGCCCACAGAGGACAAAGGCTTAATGATGCCTTAGTCCTTCTTATAAGAATAAAGGCTTGAGCTCAATAACCCAACTCCCCCCTCTTCACCCTGCCTTATACCCTCGGGACCTAAATGTTGTTGGTGGATGGGGGTGGGGAGGGTAAAGCCATTTACCCCCTCCCACAAACCCTGCTGTCTCCTAACAACCCCACCCACACACACACACAGGCACCTGCAACACACACTCTCTTTATCAGGCTTTTGTCAGACTCTATTCTCATGATTCGTGTGATCATGTTAAAAAAAAAGTAGGTGTCGTGTGTGTATTCATCTGTGTGTGTGTGTGTGTACTGTGTCCATGTGAGACAGGATGCCCCCTTGGGGGGAAGAGTAAAGAAGAACTGGCCTTCTGCTCACTTAGAGATCTGCCCTCTGTGAGGAACAGCATCACAGCAGGAACCAAGACAAAGTTTGCAAAAATTAAAAAGCCTTTCCTCAAATATGAAAAGCCCAGGAGAGGGAAAACAACCGAAGTCTTTATGTATAATATATAAGAAGCAGTTACACATAGTGAAACTAAGCTGTTTTGTGTTTAACTGACTTGTCTTTGCTTTTTGTATCATTACACTGTAAAGTCGCTGAACCAACACCCACTTTTATTTGACCCAGAGGTCCTCAGATTAAAGATGACTCTCAGCACTTTGTTAAAAAAAAAATAAACAGGCCATAAACAGAGTCTAGTTGTCAGAAACTTAACTGGCAAAGCAATAATAAAACCATAATAATAAAAATTAAAACCAAATCCCTTTATCATCTTAGCCTTTTCAACAGTGTGTCCCTTTCCCTAAAGTTGAGTGATGCAAGTCAGCAGTCTCATCACAAAAGCGCAACAGCTGCAGCGACAGAAGCAGCGTTTGTGAATCACAATGGACCCCCTGCCTATGCAACCCCATTCTCACCACAGCATCTCTTACAGAGGGCCTTGTCTTTATCCCCGAGGAAGACTCCGCGACTTTTTTTTTCCTTAGAATGGAGGAATCGAGACATCTGCCGACATACTTTAACATTAATATGCAAATCACATTTACACACACACTTGCACAACGCTGCGCACGCCGCACGCAGCTCCCGCTGGCACGGCAAGTACCGCAACGAGATCAAAGTTTGTTTTCTGTGGAATATCATTTGACGCATTGGACAGTGCTGATACATTTGATCACTTATATGCCATATGCTGTCGAGTTACCTGTTCTGTTACGGTTTCACATCAGATTGGGAGCCTGAGGTGAGCTCGAGCCAGACTGCATTTAGGGAAAAAAAATTGATTATGCCCTTGAGTGTGTCTGCATCCTAAATATATCTAAACTCGTTGCATCGCCCTTGCAGGGAAATATGTTACGAATGGAAACATATTCACAAAGTACGAATTGTTTTACACTCAAAAACAACACTAATCTTCTATCGTGAGGTTTAATTGAAGGTTCAGACGACGTGGCAGCCAATCACATCACTAAAAAAAAAAACCAACACATTTTCCTAAGAGAATCTGCAGCTTCAAAAGAAACTAACAGGCTCCAGCGGTGGAAAACCCAAACCCTGCCTTTCCTTCCTTGAGGGCTCTCACCTTGTTGGCATTCCAGTCCGATGTTCCTAAGCGCACAGGTCCTTTATCCAGATATACGCGTCAATATTGAGGAATAAATTAGATGTGTTGTTGTGCCAAATCAACGGGCTCACCAAATAGCGTAATGGCACATATTCCTGTTTCCCAGTAGCTTCAGCTGGCGGCTGTTTACTGCGATTTGTCGCTTGTGTATCCGATCAGTCCCAGGGCGCCTTGGTGAGAGGCATGGTGCGGTCTGCAGAGAGATCTCCAACCTGCTGCAACCCACCGCCGACCGGTTTGTCGCCCTGAAATTCCTCCGCTCTGCCTCCGCCGCCGCCCGCACCTCCTACGGATGGAGAAGAAAAATGATAAAAAACACCTGGCGCTGTCCAGACCAGTCAGCTGATTCCCCGGCAGGCTATTGGCTGATAGCGCCTGTCTGTCACTGTCGGCCAAGCAAAGCAGAGCACCATCTGCTCCAGGGTTGTGATGAGAACAAAGGCAGGAGAGGGCGGCGGGGCACGGGGCGAAGCGGGGGGGAGGTGAGGGGGAGATGGGGGTGGCACATGGCACTAACGCTGGAAAAAAACAAATCTCGCCTGTAAGCCCCCTCCTCTATATACAAACCTTTAGGATGGTATAGGCTCTCAGTGTATTTCTGTAGTAGTGTGACAGCAAAGAGGAAATTTTAAAGTCAACCTCTGTGATCTTTGTTTTTATTACAGTATTACAGCAAGGTGCATTTATAACAGGTTTTCATTAGTGAAAGATGTAGAAGATGTAGTTCAAACAAACAAACAGACAGACAGACAGACAGACAGACAGACAAACAAAACCCAGCAAAGGTTTGGTCCAAAACAATAAGAATCTGCTTCAGTTTTCCTGCCCTTTTTACTGGAATCCATTTCATTTCTTTCCTCTCGTTTGAGTCTCTTGCTTTACATCCTTCAGTCATTCTTCAGTTTGACAGCCATAAACCCATATCCATACAATGACATATTCTCAACTTGGCCTTTACTTTCCTACAGTTTTCCCTCAGTGTCGATTGATAATCAAAGTGTAAAGCTTTACTGTGGAGCTTTATGTACCTTCATTTTTAAAGAGGCAAGTCCAGAATTTTAGTACTGCTCTCCTATTAAGCCGTAAGCCGTAATGAGATATGATTACAGTCAAACAGATTCTATAACATGAAGTACAGAACTTGAAGAGATGCCAATTTAAATACACCTCTGCTTGGACATTCATTCATTCATTCATTCATCATTTCAGTTTGCATCAGGCGTGGACCTGGCCTACTACAGCTGACAGTGCTCCACAGGCTTTATCCAACTGGGGAACTGATACAACTCTCTCCAGGAGTAGAAGACAGTTGATGATCTTGGCACCATCAGCCGTATATTCTGAGAATGTGGGGAAGATTTTGGGACAGAGGTTTTTAGCACCCTCTCAAATGTTTGAGGCACAGTTATTGATTTTAAGCCAGCAATGTCTGGGGTGGCCCAGCAGGGCTTAAATAAAATCTTGGTTAGAGGAGGTAATAGAGCATCTCGAACTGGAACAACTCAAATACACTACTCAAGGCTTAAGCAGAAAATTCTTTAAAAATCTGTCGGCTATCATTGTCTTTGGTTTTATCGGTTTCTTTTATGTGATTTGTTTGCTGACTCATATGCTGAAAATCCAGTAAAAACATTTGAACATTCAGTACATTCAGTCTACATTTTCTGAAGGAAAGAAAACTGGAGCTTGTATGTTGAGTTATACATTATCTTAATTGCTTTATTTTGATATATTTTGTCCCCTGTTTCCTCCTTGGAGGGCTGTATGGAAAGGAGTGTGGGGCCGTTTGTCACTGAATATGATAGGTAATCTTGTTGTGTTACAAAACGACTTCTGCTTACATTTTGTGACAAGTCAGAGTTAATTCATTCACATTCTGGACCTACACAGGATTGTATTCAAAAAGATTTTCTGTGGAAAATGTTATTTGCTTCTTCATAGCATACTCACTCACTTTTATGTGCCTTTGGGTTTTATTGGCAAAGTTGTTGCTCGTGAATAATGTAATTTTATGAGGTACTGCACCATTGTCTGTTTCCATTTAGCAGTTTAAATAAATGGAAAAATATCACCACACTGCCAACTATTCCACCATTAAAAGCTACAGGTAACATGCCGAATTAATGCGATATTCAAACCAGTCATTCATTTTACACACAACATAATGAGACGAAAGCATTAATCACATACAACAACACACAAGAAAAACATGCACAGGGCGTCACTGGAGTCAGTAATATCATGCAGTGACCTTTAAAACATAAATTCAGCTGAATACAGGATCACATTAAACCGGGACTCAGGCTGAAAACCATCCTGGATCCATTAGTATTTGTGCGCCCATGTATGATGGTATCACTAAAGCATTACCGCGATTTGAGGAATCCATTTGCCCACGGTTGTGGTGAGACAAGGAGATTATGAAGCCGCTGCAGCCATACGTGCAGCAGCTGACTGTGCTGCGATTGCTCCTGCTCAGGCCTGTTGCCATGTCCCCAAAGTGCATGGCAGCTGCAGCTGAGCAAAAATGAGATGTGAAGTGAGTGAAGTAGAGGCCCTGAATGAATAATTGCTCTTTGCTCTCAGCATCAAAACCTAGTCCTCCACTCAAACCCGCCTCCCATTGAACCTCCCATTTTACAACATCCTGTTAACTGTGGCTAAATTTTGAAATTTCTAATGAACATTTGTGGGAGGGGGTTTATTTTATGGTCAAAAACCCATATTTTCCAGAGCATTCCTGCTCTTTCTCAGTGCAGCCTTGTTGGAAAGCCGTGCGCACTGTCCTCTAGAATCAATTTGCTCCGTGAGTGTCCTTCACTTTGAAGCACCACCGTCTTAATGCACTCCTTCACATGAGAGAGCTGCATGCTCTTGAAATCTTGGGAATCTTGGCAAGTGCCAACACTTATTTCAGGCAGTAATTTCACACATTTTGTGGATCTGAGACATTTGGAAACAACTAGAAGCATTTTTTCATCCATGTGTGCATTTGCTAGTCATTCTTGTTCTACTTGCTTCTATGACACATAAGCCGAAAATGCTTATTACTGTTCCAAGCAGGTAGACAGCATCTAACAGCATAGTGCAGGGAGCTGCACAAGCACTTTGTTGGGTTGATTTTCAAACAGTTAAAGCTGTCTACCGGGAGGTATATCTCGCAGGATGAGCAAGAGCGCCTACCTTCAAAGCCACCCTTGGTGAGGTGAAGAGAAATGTGGGTGGGTAAGAGGCAGGTGGGGAGAAAAGCTCTTATCTGTACACCTCCTCTCTGGTTCTCATCCATAGAGAGATGAAGACAGATGGCCCGCTCTGTCAGAGCAAGCAGGGTGTAGAAACAGTCTGCGTGCAGCTAAACCTTCACACACTGATACATTCAGTAAAGGTAGATACTACTTTCAGTAGTATAAAATCTCAGTGCAGCGCAGACATGTAGCTGAGACCCTGTGTCCTCTTACTGTGGCAGGGCTCAGTGCTTACGCTAACCTGGGAGTCAGGCTCAGGATAAACAAAAACAACCAGTGATGTTGTCATTGTTGTATATTTCCAGCAAGTTACTACAGGCTCTAAAAACTCTCCACAACATAGTAAACAAACACAATTTATGGACCTTGTTTTCCTCTTTTTTGCCATTTGATACCTCCAGTCAGCTCCGATTGTTACCATAGAAAAGTGGTTCATGGTTTAGAGTTAGCCTTGGGATGGAGTGGCTAAGTTTTAAGGTTTGAAATAAGTCTTTATTTTTGAGAAACAATTTAACTTCAGGGTTAAAGTGAGATCCGGTGTTGACAACACACTCATGCACGCCACAAATGACTGGGACAGACAGAGGGCTGGTCAAGAGACACAAACTTCATTGGTTTTTTTGAAGTCCCAGCACATTATATGAAACTGCCAATCTGATTTATTTACATATTAATGGACGATGCTGGAAGGCCATTCCAGATTTTTCTGGCCCACTTTAAATTAAACAAACTCACATGCTAGAACAGATAGATGGTAGCTACAGTATGTAAGCTTTGCTTGGAGTGGGGTTAGTTGTAGCAGTTCAGGCAGTGGAAGCTGAAGACAGACGGGCGTGTCCCAGCAAACGTTCTGAGAAAGGCTGCAAAAGAAGTCAGGAAAATCACCAAGATCAGTCACAGAGGCCCATTTGATGTCACGTCACATTGTACAGATATTGTAAAGTCTAACGGAAGAGAAGAGAAGAGGGTTCAAGTGTGCAGCCCCATGTAGGCTGCTGTGGTAGAGTCTTCTAACCCTACAGACTGAAGGAAGCAGCTCATCTGTGCTATGGGTTAACACACTGAAAGGTAAGAATGATGTAGGCCTGAGTAAAAATGGGACACTCATATGTTTAAGGAAAATAGTTTACTTCAAAATTATTGTCCCCATTATGAAGAGGTAGAAACCACTGATTAACAGTTTTTCCGCTGAGGCTGTTGTGGCTTGTTTATCACTGACTTCCCCGAGAAGTCATACATCATTCATGGGGGATCATGTTTACTGCTGACTTGCTTTTAGGTCAGGAAGTCTGAATGGCAGTTGGCAGTGGACAATAATTGTCAACACTCCAATCATGGGTTGAGAAATCCATGGCAAAACAATGACAGTCTCTGACATCGCACAGGACAAAGCCTGGTCAGGACTGCATTACCCCAATGTTGCAACCCCAAGCAATGTACAAGCTGCTTTTAGGGACAGACATCGGGCCATTTGAATCCAGGCATTTTCCAGCAGTGCGACTATGCACCATCACAAGTCACATACTGTACTGCCCTGAGCCATCTCTCTGGCCTCTTCCCCAGCTGATCAGTCAGCCCAACCCTCCACCTCAACTATCCCAGCAGCCCAAGCCTCCACTGCAGCCCACCAGCCCCAGTCCCAGTCCCAGTCTCCTTTCCAGTTGACCAGGCAGGTCAAGCCTTGTCTCAGACTTATTTGACCCTATAGGAGGAGAATCAACAGGACATGTCAACTCCAGCCTCAGCTGCTCAACAGGGCTTCAATCCATCTGGTCTCCCCATTTCCCAAAGCAGGACCAAGGAAGACACCCAGAAGAGAAAGAAGAGACAATCAGGAATCTTGACAGATACACCTGTGGAACAGGCACTTGAAGAGGAATAAAAGAAGAGGACAGGAGTTTTTCTTCTGTTCTGTCATGGGATTGGGACAAAATCCACTTCCATGTCACCCTATACTCAGGTGGAAGGGAGCATGAAACCTGTGATCATCAAAAATGTAGTCAATTCTCTGACCTTCCACTTCCATGGAGATGTCGTTCCATATTAATATTACTGTCCCTTGGGCTTGTACAAAGATTACTGTCAATATCTGGGACGAAAAATATCGTATGTGGTGACCTTTCCCGGACAGTTTGCTCTCATTGGCTATTTGCCGGTTTCTGCTCAATATTCCATCACTGCTCCTTTCGCTCTACAGGATTTTAAGGATTCAAAATCAGGGAAACTCCGATCTGGTGGTGATATTTAGATTATGTCTGTAAAACCCTCACACTACAGGATCACATGGGGGCTGATATTTGGTTTAGACCCTAAATCTGCCCAATTATCCTCTCATGAGGGGCCAGCATTAGTGTATGAACAGGCACTTTCTAAGAAGCCCTGACACATGGCCAAACATGATGCTGGCACCATCACATGCTAAGACTTTATCCTTGTTTGAATTTACAGCAGGGCTCCGAGGGTGCAGTCTTTCAATAAACTTCTATCTTGTTCTATCTTGTGTTTTGGCTTTGCTCATGTGTAATCTTTAAGTGGATGCAGTCATGATGTGACTGCCCTGCTGGTGTGAAGGCCATGGGTGGACTAACCCATTGACTAATGCCCATGTCTTCATGTCCATCCTCTCCCTGTCTTCCTCATCTTTTCTGCTCTGCATCTGCAGGTGGTGGCCTGTCTGATCTCGTACCACACATGAAGACAGGACACAATTAAATCATTTTTTAATTTTGAAAAGCATCTGTTTTTCTTGTCAGTTAAATATGACACATTTTTAATAAAGACCCTTCCTCCTCCTCCTCCCTCCTTTCCATCACTAGGAGGTGATACACTCTTGCTTGAGCCTTTCTGTATTCAGGGTATTGACTGCTGCTATTGATTGCCTCTGTTAACTTGTGCAGTAAACACTGTGGTTTATCAGGCCTTGTCATCTCCTCACAGGATGAGACACTGTGTATTCTAAGCTTCAGATAACATAACCAGCTTCAAAAGAGTGCCAGCAAGACACGCGCTTTATGCTCTGTGTGTCTCGGTTTCCAGAAAACTTTAATCTCTCAGGAGCTGGACTGATCTAAAAGTTTTTGCTCTCATAACTGCCATGTGCAATCAAAAAATAGCTTTGTTTTCAGGTAACTTAGAGGAAAGTAAGGAGAAACATCAATGAAATTAGCTGGTGTAATAGAAATATGCAGCTGTGGAAGTTCTAGTTTCAAGACAAGTAACATATATGGATGATATCCGAGTGAAGGCAATGTGTAAAGTAATGGCTCTACATTGTTTCATATTAACATTTCCATTCATTGACACCACAGCACCGTGCCAGTCTTCCCAGCCTACACCGCTGCAAGAGAGAGAGCTATAAACAGAGAGAAACAAACAAATGGTTCTCATTTTCAGGTAGTGTCAAGTGGTAGGAGGGTAGGGTGGTGTTAGAGGTGGATGTGGGTGTGAAAATGATTGAGGGCTGGACCCGGGCAAAGCCGAGCCCAGTGTGATGTGGCATTTGGCTGGCGAGCCTCCGGGAGGTCAGGCTGTCAGGACAACTGACAGTCAGCTGAGCAGGAGCCAAGCGATGCTGCTGGGAGGAGGCAGGAGCAGACAGAGACGCTCGCTGGCTGGAGCCTCGGTGTACCACACTCCCAGCTCTCATTTAGTGTGACTCAGGACTGGAAGAAGAAAAGGGACATGCCAGCCAAATCTGTAGCCATATGAGAAAGTAAAAATGGTGTGAAATATTTTGCATTTTTAGCCCACAGTTCAGTTTGCCCTGCAGTCTGAACGTGCTTTTGCCAACCATGCTCCTGAGGCTGAATTCTTTTATAAAACATCTGCCTCAAGATCACGATCTCTTCATCTGCTGCCCAGCTCTGCTTCCCTCTCCCCCTCTCTCTGTTCTGTTTATCTCCTCTTAGTCTCAGAGCTCACGTTGCTATTTCCTCCGGCAAGGCAAACTATCCTCCCAGGGCTGATTCAAGCGTCTGCTTTTCTGCTTAGCATGGATTTCTCCTTCATAATGCACCGACGCAGAGGTTAAAATGCACCTCACTGGCTGATTTGATTTAATTTTCACAGGACAGATGAGTGAGTGAGAAGGCAGGAGGCAGAGCCAGAGGATGCAGGGACCAATTTGTCCTTTAATCTGTTACCTGAGGCTGTGTTGGTGCAAATCACAGATATGCTACTGTTGAGTTCTGCTTTCATCAATCTCTATCACAAGCTGTGATAGAGATTGATTTTGGACTTTTAGATACAGTAGAAGTTGTAATAGGTATAAGTGGGAAAGATTATATCCCCTTTAATATGGTTACCAATAATAAGTCAGTGATTTTATTAGCAGTCCTCCTCCAGCCTTTTCTTAATGAAAGCCCAGAACAGAGGCTTACGCAAGATGCCATGTTTTCCATTTGGAGGCCTTTTGTATTCTGTAAAGGCAGCTCGCTACCTCAGAATAAAGCTACAGCTACTGAAAACAACAGCAGCTGAGAATACTGCAACTTGCTACAGCTACCTCTGTCCATAAAATCACACTGCAGGGTGCAGGTAATGTAATAGTCCATTGCACTCATTCTACATTAGTGTCAGCTTGTAACACTAGTTGAAGCATTTAGCCCAACTTTTGTTAGAAGGTTTAGATCTCAGCCGGGGGGCTAATGCCAATTAAAACGTACTATTTGTTCTATTACTAAATATAGTTCCATTCCCCACCTGTTTTCATTGTATTTCTCTACGGTTTCATACAGTATAAGAGGCTACAATATTACCATAAGTACCTCGGGCAATATGATTCTGTGTAAGACAGTGATTAAAGTAGACTGCTCTTGAATCAACACTTCTCAGACACAACAAACCCGGAGCCACACTCTCGTGTAACTAAAACTAGTAGCTAAATGTAGGGAAATTAATTTATCTCATAACATGCATGTGTCACTTTTTGTACAAAGATACCAAAACAAGCAAAAAGGCCATTCCTGCACCAGTGCTGGAATCAGCCATCTTGTTAGCAAGTTGGATGGTTTAACACAAGGCACAAGAAATTTACCGTCTATACAATAAACACTCCAAGTCAATGAAAGTCCAGAAACTGGAGAGGGCAGCAAGTAAGCAGAGTGTCTGTCACTCTTGTCTATCAATCTTATTATTGAGGCAAACATTTCCAAATGGCCACCGATACATTTAAGAAAAGACTCCAAATTAGCAAAAGAAACTTGCAAAAAAATTAAATGCTGACCCACGGTTGCTGAAGAGCAGTTGTAGTATTAGTTGTATTTTATCAGTCAAATATTATCTTTATAAAAGCCAAATCAGCTGTGTGTGTGTTTTGCTTCCCTGATACAGTGGAGGTCATTTACTGATCTGTTTATCTGCTTATGCTGCATCTCTTTGCAGCCAATAATCAACAGCCAGGATGTGCATGCATGGGCATGTTCTGGAAATGAGCTAACACACTATCCTGTATTTGATGTAATTTACATGTGATAAATAATACAGTCTGCCCACATCCAGCATCTTCTGTAGCAGCTCAGTTTTTACCCGCAGCACGGATCATGATATTATAGGTTGAGGGTGAAAAGGTTAAAGGGAGGATCCAGGCTCACAGTTAGTCAGTCGATGGTTACTAAACTAACTGCGGTTGCCGGGCAGATTTGGCAGCTTCATAGCGGTTAGACAGCCTGATCACTTTCTCACTTGTTCTTTCTCACTTGTCGTGTTTTTTTTTCACCTCCTTCCCTCCCTGTGTATCAACCTTCAAATCTGTAACAGATTTGAGAGGTGTTTCATTACTCAGTCACCTCCTTCACTATCTTCAGTCATGCATCCCAGCAATAAGGCATATGCACGCATGCAACCCTACCTGTAAATACTAACTCAGACTTCCAGCATGTACGAAAAAAAAAAACAAAAAACGCTGCACACACGCTCCCAGAAGCTGAAGACTATCTTACTGTATCTGCTTAAGGGCTGTGGGCTTTAGAATATGAATAAGCAAACACACAGTAAGAGGGTTTCTCTGTACTCTGTCAACTGTGTGTGACAATGGCAGAGGAACAATCCTGCATCCGGAGGAGTCTCCCCATCCTATCCCAAGAGAGCACACAGCCTTTGCTCCACTGAAGAAGTGAATTTACACCACAACATGCACAAGAACACTGTCTTTAAATATTAATAACATCTGCCTAGTAACCAAACATGTGCTCTCCATGGGATGCTCTCCAGCTTTTGCCCACAGAGCAGCGAAGACATGTAAAGCCCAAGGGAGAGAGGGAGACAGGGAGAGGTCAGCTGTGCTCTCAAATGGATGGATTTGTGGAGGGAAAATATAGAAAAACCACTATCAATGAAATTCATATATTCCCACATGGAGCACCAAAGACAGATCAAAAGCTGGCTGATAATCTGCTCTTGCCTTCTTCACTTTAGCCCCCATTTCTTGATACAGCGGTGAATATCCTCCTGTGATCACTGAGCACCTGCAGGGTAGAACTGGGAGAAGCTGATGTGTGAATGGATGGTCCATTTCCACGGAGTACGGAGGTGCTTTCAGCACCGTGGAGAGAGCTGCTGGTTTAAAGACGGGAATTTCCCACAAGAAACTTTTCCTAGCTCAATAAGTATTTGAAATCAAAATCGTATCTTGTGTTTTCTTTATGATGGATAGAACATGGATCTTTCTCCAGCTGTGGCACAGTCTTGAGTTAATCATCAAAAAAATTGGAGATTAGGCATCAAAATAGTTCTGAAGGCAAAGTCACAGCTAGACTTATATGTTCATACATGTTTGCATTATTGAACGTGTTAAAAAATGTTGAAACTGAAATGCAGTTATGGGTATTGAAATCTGAAATTACTGAGCAGAAATCCTCTTTTGAGGCCAAATGTCGCGCAAACATGTCCTTAATCCACATAATCTGATCAGTGCGATATTGTGTCTGCTGAGAGCTCAGTTGTAAACAGTTCTTTGTTTGATATATTTGTGTGCTGTTAATTCTGGCACTATCATACTCATTTGTTGTTGTTCACATATGTTGGAATTATCCAAAAATAAAGAATTGTTCAGATTCACATCTCACTCAGGAACTAAAATGTTTAGATCAGTGATTTGTTTGTCCATTTAGTTTTTCTTCCATTGTCGTATAGTTAAGCGCTTGTGTATTGGACTATACTACATGAAGTCCTTATTGTGTTACATACTGTATGCTTACAGTGCGGTAATGTGTAAACCAGGAGTCATTATATATTTACAGTGTAAAACCAGCTTAGGCTACACTGAAACTGTAGCTACAGTTGTGCCAACACAGCAACTAAAAATACAGCTTCTCATTATACACTGCATGTACAGACCTTGAAGTCAAAGTGAAAGCAGACAGATTTATCAGCAGGTCAAAGTGACAAAGTGATATTCAGAGTTGCACTTACAGCAAAAGTCTGTTAAAGTAAAAGAAAAGTACATATTATCTGCTCATCTGCATTTATTTACCCTAACCCCTGGGGTTTGTGTCCTTCTGTGGGTCTGGATCTCACTGTCCTGAGCCCATTATCATCAGCTGACTGCAGGCGACTTTCATTTAGAGTGAACACGCCATCTTTATTGTTATTTTCTAAAAGACAAGAGAGAATCATTTGAGGCTAAAATACCACCGAGGAATCCAAACTCATGACTGAGTGTCTTTACTCCTCCCCTTGACCACCACCCACCAAAACAAGAAAACTAAACAAAAAACTCATCTTTTCACTGGAGCTGATATGAAAACAGCTAAACACGCTCAACCCACTTTGGGTACCAGGGACCTGCTCTAAGAAGTCTCTGGTTGCATATTGTATTAGATGAATAGCAAACACCTGCTGCCATTAAGCAAGTTGTAAATGCTACACAAAAGTGGTGATTACACCTGCTGGCCCTCAGTGGGCAGAGCACAATGCAGCTCTTTTAAACACATCAGGGAGACATTTGCAAGAGGATTGCGTATATGTTCAGCGCCCCCCTCCCATAACTGGCACTTCAGACAGAAGGAGCTTAAAGGCCGACCTCATGGGCATCAAACATCCAAGTACCACGTAGCAGCCTAGTTAACAGCATGAGATCTCACCACGGTCGCAGTGATCGGCTTTCTCATCCAAAAGGCCATTAAGAACAGTTTTGATTAATGAGGAAAGTCATTCTGCTTTCAAAAATACACCATGTCCCTTGTTCTTCTTCTTTTTTTCTTGTCCATGTAATAGCTTATAAGGTTTATTGGACAGAACCAAATGCAAAATGCTAACTTCAGCATGCCAACAGGTGCACAATGAAAATGCCAACATGCCGATTTTTAGCAGGTGTAATGTTTATCATGCTCACTATTGTCGTTTACCATGTTAGCATGCAAACATTTGGTAATCAGCACCAAACACAAAGTACAGCTGAGGCTGATGAGAATTTGTTTTTCGGGTATTTGGTCACCAACCAAACTGCTGGACAAATTAAAATGTTGACCTGATGATGGTGCTACAGGAAAAGTCAGACCAAAAGCTCTGAGACATTTCACTCAAAACCACAAGTGTAAAATTCAGAGTGGTCCGAGCAGAAAAGTCAGGGGATCACCATGTAGTGTATGAAATTTCATCACAATTCTTTAAATAGTTGTCAAGATTTTTCAGTCTGGACCAAAGTGATGGATCGACTGACCACACAAACCTCAGTAGTATGCTCAAAAGTGCAGCTGTGGAACTGTTTCATGGTGGTGGACAGTAAAAACAGTCTGCCAGCACCAAACGTGATACTGTTCTGCACTTACTAAAATCCCCCTCATTAGGTCACAATGTTTTACTTAGAATCAAAAAAGCAACAGAAGTGTTTTTTTTGTGAAGCTCCTCTCCATTAAGGACTTTCTTGAAATTCATGTGATAATATTTGACATGAGGAAATATTTTTCACTGCTAAATACAATACAGCTGAGGTGCCACTGAGTCTAGCACTTAACCTTAACTACTCCTGTGTATCTACTCTGTGGCAAACAGATCAGACTGTGTTTGTACTGGGGAGCTTTCAAGTGTGAATGTGTGTAACTGTGAGTGTGGAGTAGAGTGTTCCTGGAAAAGAGCATTTGTGCTCATTGACTCTACCCTGCTTTAAAAGAAAAAAATCTGGCATGAAACATTTAATCCTACTCAGCTTTAGAATTTGTTAAGGTGTGGAAAATCTTTTTTTGCCATGACTGAGTCACATTCTGACTGTATATAAATAACAGTTAGCAATCCATTATTGAACAATCCAGTCTTCATTCAGAATGGATGTAACAATAGCACGCAACAGCATTTAAATGATGTTGCCTAGCTTTAATTTTCAGAATCTACTAAATGTTATCAGGCAGGAAAGGGTGAGGGAGGTGGGGTAGGGGGTTGGGTTGACCTGCATTTCTATTGTGGTTTTGCATAAATCGTCACTCTGCGACCAACAAGTGGAACCGATGCCATGTAAGGTCTGGCAGGGTTGCCCTTTGAGGCAGAAAAAGAGAGCAGAGAAAGAGGCTTGTGTATTTGCATTCTGCAGTGGAGCAGATGGAGCGTCTGTCATCCATATGCATGAGGCAGGCGGCTGCCAGCCTATCACCTTGACCCTTGCTATGGGACTGTGACCTTGGGACTCAATGGAAGAGAATGGGACCAGTCTGAGCTGTGATGTTAAGGCTTTATCCCGTGGCTGGGAAAAGTGGCTGAGCCTTGTGACTCCAGTATTCCAGGCTGTGATCGAGTCTGTGGAGGAATGCTGCTCCGCTCTCCAGCACCTGCCTGGTCACACGCAATCTGTGTTAGGAAATGATCGATGGACGGGGAGGAGAAATGAGAAAATGCCACAAAGACGCTTCTGTATCTGAGGCAGATGCCTTGGAAAGGAGCACAGCTTTCAGAAAGGGATGATAGGTACAAAAACAAAACTACAATTATCACGTCTGTCCTCACAAAGATGTGTTGGAAGGTGATTAATTATTAGACATGGCAAAGTTCATCCTATTGTGACAACAGATATTTTCATATATTTGAAAATATGGATTGGATTTCTACGTCATCTGTACGTAAATGCACTTGAAATAGAACTGAGCAATACTTTCCCACACCTTGGGTTGACATGTCGACAAAGGCAAAGGCAGTAACAGCTGCTTAATTATACAATTAACCTTTACTCTGTTCCAGGGACATTAAAAACAATCACTGTGAAAAATGCAACAGAAACAACTGCAATCCATAATTTAAATGAACTTTTCAGAGGGCTGTCTTCGCTCTGTTTGGACCCCTCTGTGGAGACAGATTTCTCTCGTGGTGATGGGAATTTAATTTCTAGTCTTCAAAGGCCCTTCTGCCTCAGAATGCCAGTGGAGATGACCTTTGCACAGAAAAGATGGAGGCACAATGACATGCCATTTCATAATGACACTGCAGTGGAACGAATGATATCTAATGATACAAACATGTCAGCTGATGTATGTGTTGATGATAAAGCTTAAGCATTCATCCGGTACTACAGGATCCCACTCATTCATAAATCTGTCAGTACATCTGTGCACACAGTTCTTTCTAAGGTCCAAGCTAGTTTGAAACTAGCTTGTAAGCAGCTAACTAGAAAACTGAGTGATTTTCTAACTCAGGTTCTGACAGTAAAACTTAAGATATGATGACTATGTAAACAGTCGCTGCGGCCTCAGCAGCATCATTTCCACAAAAAAAAATAAAAAATAATAATTTTAACTAAAACCTTAATTAAACTGGGTGAGACTTTGTTTTATTTCTATCTGCATACATTGAGAAGTATATGTTTCAAAGTTAGTAAAGTTAGGATTTATGCAGTTTAGATGGAAGAGAGTGGAAAATATCTCACGGTGCTGACATAACTTACATTACTACGTCATTTAGCAAAAGGTTATAACCATAAACTTGTGATTTTATTATTAATATTATTCATAATAATTTTGGGGTAATTTAAAATGCATAAGGTGCATTTTATCAAGTGTCGGGTCATAGATCTCATATTATGGTCTTTGCTTTTCACTCTAAATGGGTCACATAGCAAGCTAACATTAGTTTTGTCAGTTAGCTACACAGCAGTTACTGGGTGTAAATGTTTAGAATTATCTCTACATAAAAACTAGTTTGTATGGTGCAACTTGTTTTTATTTAATCACGTGTAAATACTAAACACTTTTGCAATAACTAGGTCAAGTTTCAACTTACAAAGAGCTGGTGCAATTTGCAACCTCTAACTAAACCTGTGGCAAGTCCAGACCTATTAGAGCTGTGCCTCACAGCTAAAGTGAAATAAACACACAATAAGACTCATGTCCATGTGGATTATTATACATATTCTTTATATAGTACTCCAGAGATCTGTAGTGATTAATGAAGACCTATAGTTTACTTCAGAGAGACTCATATGGGATATAAGCTCCCCTTCTGATTCATACAGTTAACTTTATTTAACTGCTGCAGTATATCACTTTTTTGACTGCACCAAATTTGTCAGTATTCCCAGCACAGACACTGACAACACATTAGTCACTGTAACCAAGGGATTCCCATGTGGAAGGAGGGAGTATTTCTGCTCACACTGTGCGTGTAGGTGCATCCTTGTGTGGAGGAAAGCTGGCTGGAAAAAGGAGGGCATGGTGCCATCGCAACACACAGCAAAACAAGAAGTTTGCCTCACAGTCAGTGTGGGGGAGAAGTTCTCTGTGGAGAGAGCTGGAGTGTGGCTCCTTGAAAAGTCACGTTGCTGAGGCAAGCAGAACAAAGAGACGGCAAACACGAGCTGGGAGATGACACTGAGCACTGAGCCAGCGTGTGCATGCATGTGTTGTGTTTGTGTATGAGGGAAAAGAAATGATAGCACTGTCTGTTAAACACCTGATAGGCTCCATCTTGCAGGGAGATGAGAAAGTGCTTCTTCTCGGAGCACATTTAGCTCACACAACTCACAGTGCTGAATCTGGACAGGCTCAAAATGCTGTGTCAAAACTGGCAACAGACTGCTGCGCATTTCTCTACCATGAATGTAGCTGGCGATATACTGGGATTCCAAATACTATTTCATTCCTGGAATTACCACCACATTGTTTACTGTAATCATCTAATTCAATTTTCTACCAGCACAAGCCTTATTAATTAAAGCCCCCACACAATTCTGTGACAAATAGGATTTTCACTGTCTGCATGCAGCGGGAGGTCTAAATATGTGTGTGTGTGTGTGTGTGTGTGTGTGTGTGTGTGTGTGTGTGTGTGTGTGTGTGTGTGTGTGTGTGTGTGTGTACCTCAGCACAGTCAGGGGTGCCTCAGCCTCATCATGCTCTTGTCATCCCAACACCCCACAGGAGTCTGACTCATGTAGCTCATCTCTCACCACTGTCTCAGGTGTCTCTGCATAATGACAATATTACAGTGTAAATAAGACAATCAAAAGGGGTATATTGATATTTTTCAATTAAAGGTGCTGCCTGTCAAAAATTAAATTGAAACACTGATCAGATTAAACCATTATTGTGGTAATTTTGAGATGGTAACCCAGCCTTTGTTAGACAGATGACACTAACAACACCTATGAACTGCCACTGTAAAACAATGTAAGACTAATGCACATCAGAAATAAAAATGTAATGATAAAAATAATAAATAGATTTTTAAAAATTAATTTTAAAGTAAATAAAATAAAAAACTAGATTAAATAGATGACAAATAAAGACATGAAATTGATAAGAAGGAAAAAAATATTTAAAACATGAATACAATTTTTTTAAAAAAGGTGTTTGGTTTTAAATTTACATTTAAATATGTCAGCACTTTCAGCCGTAATTTATTTATTTAATTATTTGTAATTTATGTGAACTGACCCTTTAAATGCCAATGGGTCTGAACCAAGCAAGAAGTCTATAGTTTACATAAAGCCTGAGCTACTGTTGTGTGACCAGAGATTGTTTGCACTCATCAGGGTCACAGTGTCATTCATGCAGCATATATACACTGTATTATGACGGCAGTGTCCAAGGACACAGACGAGAGGGCTGCATTAGCACTGAGATAGCAATCACTCGATCACAGAGAGAAGCTAGGTAAGCTCAATGATAATCAATACTATCACTGTCAGCTCCTCCTCACCTGCGGGAAGGACACACTGTAGGTGCTGCTCATCTGTTGACTGCCCTACTTTTCAGATCCAAAGTCAGTTTGTTCCCTGTAGTAAAAACTAATGTTTGGTGTTTTTTTAAGTCACTGAATGAGTTAAAATCACTGGTGAACTGAAGGGAAGATTGGGGCAATTTGCTTTGTGACAACAGAACTAGCCCCCTGCCTCCTTCAGGTTATATATCTGTTCACATCATTTTCATTCTCAGCCAGAACCAGGCTATGGACTGACAAGACCCTTCAGCTCTTGTCCCCCACCTTCTTATCTCATGCTGTCTGAGCGGCCACAGGTGTTTGAATATCACCGGCTCACATGCTGCCACAATCACACAAATAATGGGCGTAAGAAATGCAAATAGCATCCATCAATACAGGTGGTCTTGGAGAGATACAGCGTGTGAGCGTGACCAAAGGAAATAGATGATGAGAGAAAGAATACCCTGTAATTAGCCCGGCAGACCTGAGCAGATGTCCTTCACATTTTCTCTTACGGGGAAGTTGAATGAGGATGCCCTTCTGTGAGTAAATCCATCCAACAGCTCCACCTTTCTCCAAATGAATACAGACTATTCATGCAGCTTGGTGTCCTTCACCTGCCATCTTTAGTGCGGCTATCTGAATGGAAAATACACCACTGACCATGACAACTGACTGTTCCTGCTCTTTATTCTGCTTATTTCAGCACAGAAAACCTTCATTTGGTAACTTACTCCACAAAGGCCATCATTTTTATACAATTTCTTTGAGAAAAAGTCTTCGCTGAAGTTGTTCTACACTTCCTTTTTTATCAGTCCTAAAATAGCTGAACACATGCTTTACCTACGCAAAACAAGACTATCATTGTTAAAGCCTAGTTTCATCAGCCTTATGGCCTGAAGCCTTGTATTTCCCAGGAGACTTAAACTCTCCTCACAACCAGAGACTCTTCTCTTTGCTTCTCCCACTTACATACTTTCCTCCTAGCAACCAATGAAATGCTGATGTGGGGTTATCTACCATGAAAGAATACCACTATTTATCTATTCACCACCCAAACAGCATAAATTAATAAATCTGCATACTACATGTAAGACTACACCGGGCTTTTTACATTTTAATATCAAAGACATTCTCATTTGCATATGAAGTGATGGTGTTTCTACTACTGAAAGGCAATTCACGATGAATGAAGCCCACTTTGCTCCGTATTAATCACAAACTGTGCTGTGACTGTATTTACAGTATGAAGACACCATCAGGGAGCAGATATGTTCATTGATTGTTATTGTCATCCTGTGGCTGACCTTGAGAAACGGCTGCACGACTTTGCCAATGTTTTATCTGCTTCTCTTTGTATGGATAGAATTTTAATTTTGGCACCAATTTCATTTTAGTGATATTTTAATTGTCTGATTATTGTTAGTTTGATGTTGACACAGGAACTGAAGTACCTGTGGCAAGTGCCTCACAGCGACAGTAACCCCTGACTGCAAACTATCTTCTAGTTATTATTCTGTGAAAGACATGGTTACATTTAGTCTTGGTTTATGTTTCCAAATGCTACTTTTAATTTAGAGTTTATCTTGTTTTTGCTGTGGGATAAAAGGAATATTGTCAAAGACTATTATTTGTCACAGTTTTTATTAATGAATAGATGGATATTTATTGTGAGTGTAGGTAGCTATATTCAGGCATATTAATCAGTGTTTCAACTATTTTTAGGCTTGGCGAGCTCTGTCTGGCTCTTTTGAAGTGTCTTTGATTCCAGTAAAGGTGGCTCTTTGTCCGGGCTAATAAACGATGGTGACCAAGCGGCAGCAGACTGCGGTTGACATGGCTCCACTCTCTGCTGTCTGTGGGTAGATATAATGAAGAAAAATGGCAGTACAAGTGGACATACAGCGCTCTATACTGATAGTGCTGGATTTGGGATTGAATTTAGCGGGTCTGAGGATCTCTGCGGCGTGATAGAGCACAACACAGCTGCTACTTGTGCTGCTTTCTGGCCTCTGGCCTGCCACCATCTCTGATAAGCATTTAGTATTCAGCTGGGGCTCATGGACTCCTGCCCATAAACAGAGGAGAACTCACAAACAAAGATTACTTGCTGATTACTTGCACCATATCACCAGCAGATTGCTTCACATGTGATCGAATATTCATCATATTTTTTAATGCACCTTGGCTCTTAAAATAAAAAAAAAAAAAAAAAAAAAAAAAAAAATATATATATATATATATATATATATATATATATATATATATATATATATATATATATATATATATATATATATATGGAGCAACTGAATGTTCCTGACAGGTTTCGTGTGAAAAAACTCTTCTTGACAGCACATATCAAGGTTTATACATGAAGCAGGGAGTCCCCTCACATCCGCAGTTTTGCGATTCTTGAAATACTGCTTTCAGAGGCACCAGGGTGGAGATGCTGAGAGATGAAACGATGGTGCCTCTAAAATGATTATCTGCTCTAACCCAGATGGGTACAGGACGCTGTGCATGTTAGATGAGTTACAGCCTCGAGAGCATTAAAAGTTCATTGAAATTAAACAGTAAATTAGATTTAGGATGAGATGATCAGGGCTGCAGTGAGAAGGAACTCTCTGCTTAACACCAGGTTGTCTGAAATATCAGCAGCTGTTCATTCCTCCTCATCGCCCCCCCCGCCAAGACATCTCACCAGGCAGTCTGGTTTTATCAGTACTGAATGATTACCCCACTAAATGCTTTGTCATTACCATCAAGGGATAGTTGCAGATGGAGAAAGAAAAAAAGAGGTAGAAGTCCTCACTGGCAGTAAGCAGTTATTTGAGGAGGATGAGATTTTACAAAGCTGAAGTTGGAAAAAAAAAAGTGGTTGAGATGTGCTGACAGGGCCTCGGCTGTGATGGAGAGACCCCATCACTCCTCTTCCCCATCTTGTCACACACTCCTCCCATCATCGCAGGGCTTACCGTCAGGAGCAGATCGAGGCTGCGTGGGTGAGCGATGGGTGCTGTGTCATCCCTCCCATCCCCTGGTCCTGTGAATTGATTCCCCTGACAGGATCCCCCCCTCCCAGAAGCAGAGAGAGAGAGAGAGAATGATGAGATGGGGACAAAAAAAGTGTCTCAAGCAACTTTGGTTTCAACTGAAAGAACAAAAGTAAGATCAGACTTTGACATTTGGAGAGATATCCACGAGGTAAACAAACTAGCAGTCAGAGTATGGCCTCAAATATTAATTGACTGTGATTCATTAAGTCTGCATGTTCTGCACTTTTTGGGCCAAGTACCGAAAGAGTCTCTGAAGATCTACATTTGACATTTAGAAAACACCAACGCATGCTGAGAAAAATTTTGTGTAACACACTTGAAAGGTAATGAAGGCTGAAGATGTGAGCGAGCGCACTACACGACACGATGCGCCGCTGCAAATTAATTTTGAGGCTGTTACACACTGCTTATAAAAGTACACAGCAGAGAAATGAACTCTAAACAGCTCCCTGTGTGTGCTGCTCATTAGAGGCTCAAAGCTGCTTTTCTGTTCCACAGGATGTTCTTTTTATTAAAATGTGACAAACATCACAACAGCAATGGGAACAGTTAACAAATTCACTATTTCATCAGACCAAACTGTGAGAAATAACTAATTAGAGTTGAGTAGAGAACTAGACACTAATTATACAACCATGTGTAGAAAACCAAAGCTCTTGTAATTTTAACTCACCTCCCTGTTTCTAACTCTTTTGTAATCTGTGTTTTTTGTCATATAATTACTTTGTCTTGTCTACATGTAAACATAAACATTAACATAAGAATGAATTTGAGGGTGACTAACATAATGTCTACCAGTTAGCAACGCAGCAGCAGCTTGTCCTGTGACTATGCCCACACCAAATGTGCTCTGGCAGTGACTCCAGCAACAAGCCAGTGTTTTAAATAGAGTCTACAGGACCTGCTGTCCAACCATGCACATCAGCAGGTTACAGGTACAGTATTTTTGTACTGTCTACCAAACAAAACTTGGTGATTACCATTACAAAGGTTTGATCCTTAAGCCAAATGAAAGTCGTGTAACACGATCACAAAGCGTTTACTGTACAAGCTTTTGAGTCTGTGTCTGACAAGATCTCAGTAAAGATGTGATTTGATTATTTCTTGCAGATCCACGTTCAGTTATGTTTTTAACAAGCGATGAATGAAAGGTGGTTCTGTACTATTTCACAGTTGTGGAAAAACAAAAGCACAAAACCTGGGATATCAAAATTATCTAAAATGATTGTACATATGGGCATTTTTACAAATATTAATCCTACAATATACAAAGGGAAACAGAGGGAAAGTCCAGCCCCCACTCACTTCTCCCAGGCCATGTTCTTCCCTTCATCTCCCCAGACCTGCCTTCCTCTAGCTATGTTCCCATGTGATTTCCTTTGTGCCTGTTACCTGCATGAGCTTCCTTGTTATCTGTACCTGCCTGTCTACCCACCTGCCTGCTTGTTCATCTATCTGCCTCTCAGCCTGGTTTTCTGCAGTTTATTCCCTCGCTGCCCCTACCTGCCGGTGTGTCTGCACTTGGGTCCTTATTTCTCCGAACCACCACTGTGACATTATCATATGCGTAGCAAAATTTGCAGAATTTGAACTCTCTCAAGCTCCATTTTTTCATTCATCACACCACTGCTTCCATTAGAGTTTATACCACCAAGTTCATCATGAATCCCTTCAACTCCACAACATCTAAGTTTCTCTCATCTTCATTTGTACGATCAATTGCATTCAGACTACAAGGTAAACACACACAAAAAAAAGAAACACACCCTCCTACCCTCTGATCCAACCCCTGAAATAATTCTCCTTCAGTGTCAGGCATAGTGGATCTTCATGGTTATGGTTAACAATATGTAATAAACACTCAATCTTATGGAAGAGTCACAGTTTGGTTAGGTTAGGTTTAGTCAGAAAACTGCTTTTTTAGGTTTAGGGAAAGGTCATGGTCTGGGCTAAACAGGATCAGAGGATCCTTGCACTTAAAGTCATGGTTAAAAGAAACTATCAGTTTCACATGGGAAATGAACATTGGTCTCTCATGTTAAAGTGTTTGGCCGACCCATCCATCCACACCAGCCTCCTCCAAACACTGACCTTGTCATTCTATATGCTACGTCACCTGACTTCCTCCTTTGCTCCCATCATAATCAGGGAGATCAGGGAGGCAGTGGGATGCAGACAGGAGCAGGTTTTTGTGACAGGCTTTTCATCCGGCCTTTGAGTGTGGCCATTCAAAATCACTACTCCAACATGTGACTCGGAACAACGCACACACATTGAGACCGAGGCAGTTTTGATGACACATTGGAGTGAACCATACTTGCAGAAGAATCAGCTGCAGCATGATGTTCATGTTGTTAATATTATGATGATGGTCTACACCTCCCTCACAAGTTTGTGGCTAAATAAAACAAAGCATTTACCCATGCTCTCACCGTCTGGACCAAAGCCCAAACCCACAGATGAAGATCTGGTGGGTGATGAGGACATCTGATACCAACACTGGGCTGTCCTCCAAGAGGTACTGGTGATTCTAAGTGGCCATAAATGCTTTTTTTTATGGGATCATTTAGTGCGTGGAGCCCACAAGAGTCCATAAAGAGTGAATTGTCTCTATGGAAATGTAATGGGGACGGGCCCTGTAAATCAAAGTGAGTAAAAATGGAAGCTGATTCACATTAGTGATGGCTAATTAGCTCATAGCACTGACGGCTGGAAGCTGTCTGCTGTTCTCTGGTGCCGTATGTCTCTCATACAGGACCTCTGGAGGCTCAGGAGAAGCTCTTGCTTTGTGCTTTCATGGGTCATTTTACATCTCCCCAGGGTGCACTGAAAATGACACAGTTTAAGGTCTGTTTTTGCAAAACACTGAAATACACTGATGTGAGTGAAGAGCACAAATGAGAACAAGATGACCTCATGCTGCTTGTCGCATAAAAGCTCATGTTTGGTCCTTGTCAGAATGACGGGGTGGGAGGTTTTCAGCTCTTTTATTAAGTCTGGCTATGACTTCCTGCTCTCTCCAACCATCTCCTCGGCTGTTCGCTCTCATAGAGGAAGCAGCATCCAGGAGGACTCTTAGCGTGGATGATTAATTCTGAAGGCACTTTCTTGTCAAGAGGACCTTTACTCTGCTGATAGAGGCAATGTGTGCTGTCAGGGGCTTTGAAATTCAAATGATGTCTTCCACTTTGTGTCCCACTGACGGCTTTGAAAGTTTTCACAAAAGTAGAGCAACAGAGATGCGACCGACACGAGCTGATGGAGAACAGAAAGGCAGAATCAGCTTCATTCCAAAAATAGGTGTCAGCACCAAACTGAAAAAGATGCAAATAGATCATCAAAAAGCTACTTGACTAAAGTGTGTCCAAGGTTTTGAAATGTATAGGAACATGGCTATTTTTGTGCTGGTACTGCCATTTTTAACATACAGCGCTGTCTATCACCGGCCTATTTTACAGTTGTAAAGAACAAGAACTGCAGTGGATGTTGTTGATGTTGATTCCTAATGGTACACAGGCACTAATTCATCTGAGACTGATGGGAAGCACAGAATTTAAGGCCTCAAAAAGGCCATCGAAGGTTTTAAAAATCTCATATTTCTCTTACAAATGGTCTTGAATTTTGTACCTTGTCTGCTGTAGACAGTAGCATTAGTTGTACATGTTTTTGGATGCCGTTGTGGGCTGTTGGGAGATGTTATACAGCCACAACCTACAAGTCAGCAAACATTCATTACTGCGCTGCAGTATGCAGATAGAACTCATCGACTCATGATAGACAAGTTTCATTTTTATCAAAAAGGTGACTTTATATTTATTCATAACATTTTTAAATTGGTTAATCCACCCATCAGTCAACTAATTATCTGTAAGTAGTAGTAAGTAAGAAGTCTTGATCTTCCTCTGGCCGTCCACTGACTCCTGGTCAATGACTTTGACTGTGTCCCACTGAGATGTGTCTGGTTGTCCCTACTGAGTTAGTAGAGTCAGTCCTGGTCTTAGGTTGGAATGAGATTTTCATTTCCTCGTGTCCAAAGACCCAGTGCACCTCTCTCTCTCTCTCTGTCCTCCTCCTCCTCACTGAAAATTTGTTCTGCTCTGTGTGGGAGAGTCTTCACCACTGATATGTTGTAAGTGGTGGTTAGAGTTAAAATTGAGATATTGGTCTGTGCCTGTGGGTTTTCTGGAAAATATGGTCTCTGTTATAATCTATATTCCCATACCCAGGTGGCTTTATATTTGATGAAGCTATATGTGGTTTAGTATTCATTAGATAGTTAATTTTAAATGTGTGGTTTATTTTTCTTCTTAGTTTTCAGTTTGCATTACATGTTTCCTCTTTAATGCAGTGGGTGGGTAAAAACTCTGATCATCTTTGGCAAATTTTTAAAGCTTCTCTGACAGATTTTAAAAATCGATCTGTAAAGTTTAACACCCACTTCATGTAGTGCACACATCAAAATCCTAATCATGTAAGACATATGATGTTTGAAGCCAGTATCTAACACAGAATGCTTCCCAAAGCCAAAATATACAGTTTCATTCCTGTTGTGTCCACAAATAAAATCATTCCACTGCCCAGTGCTAATTACTTTCCACAGTTTGATTAATGAGCTCACAGAAGCGTAAATAACATTATGCATTTATTTTTAATCACAGTTTGGCTGAAAAACTTTTCAAGTCTTAATAAAGTTGTTTGATATATAAAATCTTCCTTGTCACCCGATAATAAGAGAAAAGCAAAGGCAGCCACAGAAGTGGAACATGAAGATGCATAATAAAAACAAGTGGAGTAAGTGAACAGCTAATGGCCTCACTCATCAGGAGCAGAGTTGTAACAGGGCCTTGGCTAAAAATGTGCCATTCAGGTGATCATCTGCTCAACTGTAAATGGGGAAATAGTTGGACAAACAGGGAGAAACTGTTTTTTGTACTCTGGCTGGTTCTCTGTGTTTTGATTTTTATTTGCTGACAAAGAAAAAAAATCCTGGCTCTGAGATCCCAGTTCAGCTTTGCAGCGAGATGATGGCAGCTCGTTGCTGTAAGTGGAGGATGTTGAGGAGCACAGAGTAAAGGGACAGAGGCAGCATGTGTCTTAAAAGCTCCCACATGGTGGCTGCTATTGATGCATAGTTTGTAAAGCAGGCCACACGGCCGTATGCCTGCAACAGCTTATACATCTCTTTTAGAGCACAATTTTAGAAGCCATCTAACATCAGAAAGAGGAAAACATTGTGGCTTTATGGATCCTAAATGACTAACAATTAGACCAAGCACAATTCATATGACTGCTGCAGAATACAACCCCACTGAGCAATCAGCATACACAGAAGAGGCCTTTTCCATATCAGTCAAGCTGTGAAAGAAAAGGAGGATAAAGGACTCAGATCTGTGAAAAGGGAACTGAATGATATCCTCTGTGCTAACAGATTCCACCAAACAATCCAAACTCTGCAATCCATATGTACTTTTCAAGAGCCGCACGTAACTATTGACAGCCGTTGCACACATCACAAAGTACACAAAGATCACCATTTGTTTGTGTCAGCCCGGCATGGATGATAGTTCACTGATACAGTTCATACAGTAAGTTTTCTCCTTCAGTTTGTTTTGTTGTTGTTGTTACGGTGGAGGCCAGAAACACAGGGAAAGGACCCAAATGCAGACACTCTTGCAGGCAGATCCAGTGGAGATATTTTAATAACAGAAAACTGACTCACAGGCTGATGGGTGGAGTCCTGGCAGGAGCAAAACTCAGGAAATCCAAAACTTCACAAAGGGAAAAAAAACTCAGAAGCATAAACTCGATAGAACCGATGGAGCTCTTCCATGAAAAAAACAACGAAGGAGGCAAATCCACAGCAGCAAGGACACAGAGGAACTGAGGGAGGCAGGGGAAACTAGGAACAGGTGAAACACATCAGGGCGGGGCACACAATCACAGAGGTGGGAAAACACAAAGACAGGAAGTAATACCATAATGGATAGACTGGAAATACTAAAACAACAAGAGTCCAAAACCAGTCACTGGGGGGGGGGGGGATCATGACAGTTGCAGAGAAGAACATAACTGAAACATGATCCCACCTGCAGTTACATAAGCAGAATCAGTTTTTGCACACAAGAGCAAAAATGTGCAAAAATGTGAAACAGCTAATTCAGATTCAGCATCGCAGTATTCCTGCAGTCCTGGGTTACATGCTCTATAATCTTGACACGTTGATAAAAAAGTTCTTATGTTAGCATGAATATGTCTTTGCCAAATCCACTGAAACACATTCTAATATAAAAATGAATGTCTACAATGTAAGTTAATAGAGCACCATTCTGCTGCACATTTATTTTTGGAAAGTAATTGTTTATTTTGACAGACTTGCAGTACAATAGAAACAAATTAAATCTGACCAAGCAAAACCAAAGCCATTTTTACTGGAATCTAAGAAAACACAAATGTGACAGGATGAGGAGGATAAAAAAAAAAAAAGCTCTTAACAAAGCAGTTTGAAGAAGAGATTATTATTTACAGCTAAGGCCTGGGCGAGCAGCTGCAGAGGATGAAGTGGTCCATTTATACACACAATCACACCTGGCAACTGTCCAGACTACGCTCTGCCACTGCTGACCACAGAACAGCCCAGATACAGCAACTGAGAACCAGAAGCTTGGTCTCATGAAGCAATGAGGGCAGCTCTCTTACTGGGTGTTTCAGTGTCCAGGTTTGATTGACAGCAGGGGGACGGAGAGACAAAGTAAACAAGATTGGACACCGACTGTAACTTACAAGGACAGACAATGTGGTGTTAGCTTTGATATTGAAGAATAAGATGCACAATATTTGGCGTTTAAACCAACTGTTCTTGACCTCGTGGGTTAGTTTTTAAGCTGTTTAACTGAGCTAGATAATTAGCTCACAAACTGTCATTAACAGTGCACCTATTCTCAGTGGGCATCAGTGGTGGAAGAAGTACTCATATTATTTACTGAAGTAAAAGTAAAAACTCCATGATGTAAAAATACTCCATTACATGCAAAGGTCCTGTGTTTAAAATGGTACCTAAGTACAAGTACATAGGTTTTACCAACAAAAACTATTTAAGAAAGTACTAAGTATCCTAAGTAAAAATACTCAATACAAAAAAAATAACCCATTGAGTGAAACACTATCATATACTATTAGACTGTTACCACTGCTTAAATTATTGCTTAAAGTGTAAGTAGCATTTTACTGTTACTGTGTGAGTTGTTGCTATTTCAGTAACACTTTTTATGCAGGTCCTGTAGCTCACTGCAATTTCCCAGAAAGAAACTGATATGTTTCTATAAATTCTCCTGAAGGTTCCTGGAATGAACTCTGTAATCTGGTACTAATTACAGTACTACATTTATTTTATTATATAATGTGTACTAGATTACATTGAGCTTTCCAGGAAATTCCTGTAAAATAAATCTGAAATAATAGGATCTGTAAAATAAAGCATTACTGCTACCACTGCTAGTTTGTATTGTGTTTAGGTGGTTTAATCTATAAAATTACATTATGTTATCATCTTTTGTTTTGTATGAAATCTCTTATGAAAGATAGTTAATGCAGTGCACAAAGTAAAAAGTATGATATTTCCCTCTGTATTCTCATGACATGAAAATACTTGAGTAAAGTACAGGTCTATTGAATTTATGCACTTAAGTGCAGTGTGTTACAGTCCACCAGTGGGGAATGAATGAATCTGCAAGCTAAGGTGTATCACAAAACATGTGCCATTATTTGTAGAAAAGAAGGACACGTTAGCAGGAAAGCTAATGTGGGCTTTTGCTTTTCATATTGTTGGCTTGTGTTGTGCTGAGTGCCAAGCTGCTGCCTGCTGTGAAGTCAGTGTGACTGTCTGCCTTTGATGGAACGCTGAGGTTAATGCTGCACACAAATTCAAAAAGATTTGTGGTATGATAACATGCTCTCTTTCTGCGTAGGCAGAGATAGAATTTATAATTTCTCTTCTTTTTTTTGGATAATGACTGTTTCTCAAACGAGAACATAGGGCATGTGATTTACTGAGCTGACACAATACATATGAAGAAAATACACAGTGTGTTTAATAAACTATATCACTGAAAATCTTTTGGGAACACTGAACTTTTTTTTTTTTTTTTGGATATGAAAAATTTACAGTTTCTTTAATTTAAAGATTTACAGTATCTTCTCCACAGGCAGACTGATGCACAATAGGTCACCATAAACTGTCCGATCAGGGCAGCTATGAAAATAGATTCCACCCCTTTAGAAGTACTTTACTGTACCATAAACCACAGAGCAACGGATCAAATCTTTCTTCATGCTTGGCAAGTCTCCAGTCTGATTAAGTGGATGTTGCATTTGTGAATCTTAAGGTGTTACTACATGACTGGTGAGCCAACAAATTATGCATACAGTGTCACTTGCTGAATCATCAGGATGATATTTCAGTGGAACACACACACACACACACAGAGTCTCTTTTTAAGGAGAAATGTGACTCAGAATAAAAAGCTTTTAGCGTCACACACATTTGGAGTTCAGCCAGGCTAAATGCATCATATTATAGATAAAGTATGGCCCAATAAAGCACTTTACTGCAGTGCCACAGCTGTTTTAGTGACTGATAGAGGAAACACACAGACTTATAAGTACTTGTAGAATAAGGGCTGATGGGTACCGTAAGATAGTAGTCATAATACCTCTCTAAGCAAATTTCACAGGTAGCATCATTTAATTAAGACTCTGGAAAGTGTAGAAATGGACTGTAAAAATGTGTGTGTGTGTGTGTGTGTGTGAGAACCTGTCAGCTTCCTGGCAATTTTCCCCTCAAGCTCTGGTTAATCTCAAAACACACAAAAAACCTTCACATTGACACAGCAACTCAAACCCAAAAGACACCACATCATATTTTATTCATTCATTCAGGAGTGTGCACCAAAAAAAAAACACACACAACAACAAACAGCTAACTGTGACAAGCAGCTTTAACCCTGTGGTCACTCCATTCCCCAGCTTTGTCATGTCCCATCCATGCTGCTGTCCATCAACACAGAGGCTTAACAAAGACAAATATCATCTGCATTTAGCACACACATGGGGCAGTACAGCAAGAGTTTGAACTACAAAGCTAGTTTCAAGGTGTAATGTGTAAGAACTGGACAACTGTCAAATTCATACTCCAAACAAACAGGGAGCAGCGAATCACCAGAAAGTTGGAGTGTCCACCCCCATCATAAGGAACAAGGAAATGCACTCTTAGACACTTCCCTCCTCCCTTTCCTCTGGGACAAATCCCAGTGGGCCTCAAAAAAATCCATAACGTCTTTACTGGCCCTCTCTGTGTACCTGTCACTCAGGAGGCACAAGAGCATTTTGGGTGCATACTCCAGGACTGACCACTCACAACCAAGTTTCAACCCTCACCCTCGTGTTGAATCAATCTGACCTATAATAAGTTCAAGGCATTTAAAACCCTTATTAATGAAGTTTATGCAATCCAAGCTGCATAATGACTTATCAGTGGGTAAATGATGTCCCATATGGTTTCATCCTTTCACATCTCACTACCTCATTTGACCCGCTCTGGTTCTCAGATCATGTTTCTGCTGCTGTTGTGGCTGCAGCAGTGATGTAACTCTGCCCAGCTGGGAGGTGCCCTTTAATCCCAAACACTGGGCTCCTTGTTGTAACTGGCACTTGGAAATGTAAAACATCTCTGCAGGGAAGCAAGAACCCCGGGGTGCCCCAGAAGCTAACAATTCCCACCTCAATTATTCAACACAGAGAAGAACTGAAAATATATGAGGTGTGTGATCAATTATTTACCCAGCTCCATGCATTATTGACTTTGCAAGCTGGAACATTTATTGGAACTTTGTTTTCCACGTTTGCCCGATGAAAACAAGAGAAACCTGCAGATATTGCACTTGTATTTCCTTGAATGACCCTCATGTTTGTGGAGATTATTTTAGGGGGTAAAGTGGGAGTGTTTGTGTGCGAATGTGTGTTTGTGTTCTTGCTTTGATTGCCCCACAATTTCCACACATTTTGTCAAACTAATTTGTTTTCCTCCCCGCATTGATTACCGTTTGCTCCGGGGCAGATCCCATACTATCATCTCCACCGTCAATATGCGTGTCTGACTCTCCTGACCTTGCGAGGGCAAACAGACGAGACGAGAACAAAACAACTTCCTGTGCACACTTCCTCGTTTGTTTCCTGAGGGCGTGTGATGATAAATAGCTCTTCCCCTGCATACAGTAGGTGTATTCATATAGTAACTGTGTGAGGTTGCATCACCAGGGATCCTGCCATGCTCGGCTAATGCGATTTGAGGCTGTGAGTTTAAAGAATTTCTAATGAGAGAAACGTCTTCACAGCAAATCAGTGTTAAGCTTCAGGCACATCAAAAGGGGCGTCAGGTTTGAGGCGAACTGATGAATATTTTGCATGGCAACTGTGACTCTGACAAAGGCAAAAAAAAAAAAAAGAGAAGAAATTTGCCTTTTCAAGTAACTTGTGCCCGCCACACATCAACTTCACTGCAAAGCACATTCTCTATTTATTACCAAAGACGACAGGAGTTTAAGCCCACTGGAACAGCAACTCATACATTTTAGAGAAGCTTGGAGGAGATGTTGAATTATTATATGCCAGGTTATGTTTGTCATTTCGTAACAGTCTATCTTCTCATTTGTCTCTTAACTTTCTCCCAACTTCCTATTATAACGGCAAAGAAGTGACAGAACAGAAGGGTAAGGAGAGGAATTTGATGTCTTCTCTGTTTTTATGTCTTAACAAGCATAATGTAACAGTATATATGTTCAAATGTGTATTTGATATGCATTTTTATTAATAACTGTCCAGGTTTCAATCATTATTGCTCCAATGGCCTCACAGTTCTTACGTTACTGTGTGACTGTAACATTATGTGACTTACCTGGATAAAATTAGTTAGACCCCGTCCTATGTGTGTAGGAATGCTACAAGTTGAAAATGTTTAAACTTGGGATAAATATTTGCACTGATCCTGGGGCTTTATGAATCTGCTTCATAAACACACAGAAATGAGAGGAAAAAGGAGGAAGACTGGAGGGAAACGGCAGAAATATCTGGAGTTACTGAGTCCTGAGTTCAGTCAGAGGCTGAGCTGAACACAAAAACTGTCACACTCCTACACACGTGGCGGATGCATCAGTTTTTAACTAGCTTATAGCTATTGTCTTTGTT
Source organism: Toxotes jaculatrix (assembly GCF_017976425.1). Lineage (NCBI taxonomy): Eukaryota > Metazoa > Chordata > Actinopteri > Toxotidae > Toxotes > Toxotes jaculatrix. Next base: position 6,413,194 of record NC_054396.1, on the reverse strand, counting down.
TTCTGCCTGAGCACACTGAGTCCAAAAATAGGTTTCATCCTCTTTATAGTTATACTTTATATTTCCACACACAGACGCGAGGAGAATTCAGATTTTGTGTGCTTTTACCAACCACATTTAAGACGAAATTGACTGAAAGCTTCAGTTTACAATCTTTACAATAACATAATGACATTCATGAAGATCACTCACTCTGCTTTTAAGAGGCTTTTATTCGAGATTTCTGCTGCAGAGGAAAACAACCTACAATATTCACCTTCCCACTCTGGCACACAGCCCAGGGTTCTGAAACAGCAGCGTCCTGTGGGAGGTAATCTCTGCTGGGAGCCCAGTCAGAAATCACACTGTCAATTTTGCACGTCGTGTGGGCCACATTGAATCACACCAGGCAATTTCAGAGTTGACTCCCTTGTAACCAGTGTTTCTGTGGCTGTAATTGGATAAGCTGTCAGCTGGGGCACCACACAAAGGGCTGGGTTTTACTGTACCTGTATGTGTGTATGAGTGCTTATACACAAACTATGCTTGTGTATATATTGTCTGTGTTTTTGAGCGAAGGCATGTGTCAGCACACTATACGTTCACTGTATTGTTGAACATTCTGCTGTAAGTCATTGTTTTTCAGGGTTCGTTCTCAAGGATTAAAACAGATTTTAGCTGAATATTATTTGCTTAATCTGTTTTTTGTTTGTCAGCCTTTTTGAAAACTGCCAAAGATGGATCATATACTCCTTTAAATCCCAACACAGCTAAATTCCTGTCAAAAATTAAGTGTTAAAGAGGCTTTTGTTTTTGCTGTCTGGCTGGCTTGCACTATTTTTTGTTTCTGTCTTCCCTAAAAAAATGAAGAACATCTTTATTGAAATGTGTGCACTTGCTTCAGACAGGTAATAAACAAGGAAAATTAAGGGACTGCATCCAAAACATTGCTAATAATCCCTCATTGGACAATTTGTCCATCCATTGTTTGTCTCTGGGCATTTGTGCAAAACTTGTTTTATCATTTGTCTGCATGTGTTTCTTTCTCCATTTGGTTTCGTTTTAGTGAAGTTATGGTGAATGCAGTGTTATCATAACAATGGAAGCAGTGGTCAAAGCTATGATAATAACATCCAGATTGACCCAGAGGATTCCTGAAAAATGTAGTTTTACTCAGTCCTTTGTAGTTTAACAAAGAATGGAAGTGGTGGTCAGTTGCAACATGAGAGGATTTTATGATGGTAAAAGTATCAGAAAATCCACAGAAAGTTCTCAAACTGGGTTGCAAAAACAGAAATAAATGTCAGCAGAGGAAAGAGGTCGGTGTGGTCAATGAAATGTTGGACTTTGACTCAGGAGGCCACTTTTCATTTTCTACCAGCAACTGTCAAGGTTGATTTTATTCAGCTGTGACCATGATCCCTAACCCTGAGCACGTTTGTAAATCAACCCAAACCACGATCATTCTTTGCCTAAACCTAACCAAACATAACCACAACACTTAAATGTGTAATAATAATTGGTCCAAAATGAGAGGAGACGGTGACCTCTACCTTTGTGTTTTTTTCTGTCCATTAAGGTAATAAAGAAAGGAGAACTTGAGAAATGCAAATTTCAAATGGAAGATTTTATTATCGGGTTTCTAACAGATGTTCTTCACCAAGACAGTTAATGTTCTGTGTCTGATTCCATTATTCATATTCATCTCAGTGGAGGAGTCGCGGGTACATTCATAATCAGATGAATGATGATTAATAAATTCAGCAGATGTGATCCATGTTGGAAATTTTCATCTTTGCGGGCTGCTCGGCCGTTGAAGAGTGAGAACATTATGTTAAAAGATCTAATGAGATTCAGCTGCTTTGTTTTCTCCGTAGTCAGTCATCAGCACCTGAAAAAAGCTTCATTAAAGGTCTGTGTAGTTACTCACATCTAATGAACGCTATTTTTAAAAAAAGATCTTTGACTTTGGTCTTTTGAGACCTGCCTTTTTCTCCTCTGAGATGTGAAAATAAGTGAAAATGAAACACCAACCGTCCTATAATTAGAAGTGATATATATCTGCTGTTCTTGTCTTCTGTGATTCATTTACCTGCAATAAAAAAAAACTCTTCATCAGACCCTTTCATGTCAATCCGTACATGCTTTTCATATTCCTTTGTTCTAATAAATGTTTTGTTAACTTCAGCAGGGCATCTGATCACTCTGCACAATTTAGCCATCAAAAAGAAGATTTTACTTTCAACACAGTGTGAGCTGTTGTCAAATAAAGGTTTGATTTCCTGACAGCCTGTCAGAGTAAGCAGAGCACGGAAATAAAACCGTCAGCATTGTGAAAATGAAATCATGGTGGTGTTGCTTTATTTTGTCTGTTTTGTCACTTTTATCGAGCTCTGCTGTGTTTGCAGAGGCAGAGAAATGTTGTAGCTGCTGGTTGAAGGTACAGTGTTCTTTTATGTTGTGAATCTGACGGGTTGTCTCAAATATATAAAAAGTTAAATAAACAAATAAACTGAAAATGAGCTGCACAGATCAGAAGTAAGCCACAGATGGACTTCTTCAGAGTTTGTGGTGTGCTCACATTCTCACCTCTCACCTCAACTGTGTGTGAAAAAAAGGTCAGTCATGCCCACATAAAGACAGAAAGAAGAATTGTAAGAAAGGAAGCAGCAGTCTGTAGAATTTTTGTCTTTAAATACAGATATGGATTACATACCTGTGAATACATATTATTGTCACTTTGTAAATTAGCCATGGTCAACACTTATGAATGTAAATCTAATATTCATGCTTCTTTTAGCACTAAAAGGAACCAAAACAATGAGCTGAAAGAAGCTAAAATGCTCTGCACAGCTGAGGGAAACTGCACACCTCTGGTAATCAGGTTACAAGCAGCTACAGTCATTGCACCTGAGTGTGGTGTGTAATGCACCTGAGTCCTCTGCATATTGATTTGATCAAACCTGCTTGGATCGGGTGAATCAGCTTTATGCACAGCTGTGTGGATATAAATTACTTAAAACAATGGTACTCAACCTGAGGATTAGGACCCTACAATAGGCCTTGAGACAACTATTAAGGGTTACAATATGATTAACTTGATAAGGAAAAAAGAAAATAAAAAAGAAAGGTTGTTAATGAAAGTTAGTCCAACTTTACTATTAGGATTCTCATTAGCTGCAGTGTTGCAGCAGCTGTTCTTACTGGAGTCTGTAAAACAGACTCTACATAGTAACAATGCAACCATTACAAAATAAGATATTGCATTACAAGATAATGTTTATGCAAACTTCATGTACTCTCTCGGTTTGATTAAGGCCTGTTCATTTGTTGGTGTCCATTTTAAGAATTTTACTTCAAGAATGAAATATTGTTGTAGGTCTCTTCAGTCCTTGCAGCAACACAAATTATTAGCCAAAACCCCCTCAAAGCAAATCATACAGGCATCAAAACACAGCCCTGAGCCTGAGTCGCGTACATCTGGGCTCTGTTATTGCACCCAACTCAAATGACATCCCACAGTGCATGGAGACAGTAATCGGATTAGCCGTGGTTTTGAGAAGACAAACATAACACGTTGTGCTCTCTCCCAAGACTTCCCCTTCAGCCATCATCTTCATCAGGTGCCATTGTCCCTTATCTCCTTCCCTCAGCGCCTGTCCTCCAGCTCTGCTCTGAGGCCACAAGACTCGCAGCCAAACCAATTTACCCACATCCAACAATCCAATCACTTCCACAATGTATCTGTGTCAATGTCACAGTAAGGGGAAACTGTTGTCCAGTGATCTTTGAAATGCAATGGATTGCTTGGAGGAAATAATTGAATTGCATGCTATAAATGGCTAATCTGACTGTTAGCGGTAAGCAGCAGTGAAACGATTACTTCATCACCTGTTCTGAACTAAAAATGAAGATACAACTTTGTAAAACAACCACTGTAATGTTTTTCTGACATCTTTCAACACAACTCATCCTCTCTGTATTGCTTTTGAAGTCCAGTAAAACCCTGCAGGGAACAGACCATAACGATTGCTATGATGGCTGCCTGAGGAGTACTAGGTTGTAATAACAGCTTAAAGGCATGTCCTGGCCTGACTCTGCTACCCCTACAATCCCATACCGAGATGAGCTCAGCACAGGGCAAGAAGCACATAAATAATTCACTGTGATCTCTGGCCCACATGTAATTTAGCTTGTATCCCCAATGGCTCCACCAAAAGACAGAAAGTGTTCTGTTTTACTCATCCAAAGGGGACCCTCCGTGGTGATTTCAACAGGAAGCTGTGCTACCTGCCTCCGGACTCCAGGCAGGTTAGAGCAGGAAAAAGGTACTGCTGGACTCATCAATATTCATGCAAAACATGAGGCAGTGCTGCAGGAGGGGGGAAATCACAGCATGGCTGAACAATTAAAGTATTCATGCAGGAAATTATGCCAGGAAACCAAATAATCTTTCCCTAATGCAGTGCTGACTACCTATCATGCGGATCTATTGCAAGTTACCGCTTATACTGTCATAAAATGAAATGTACATTTACCATTGCACATACTCGACACGTATATACTGCCACTACAACCAGTCAATCTCAAATTTTAGAGGACAAGTCCATGAGTGGGAGGGTAGTGTGACAATCAAGTGGAAACCAGGTAGGAGTGGGTCTAGCAGGTAGGAAAGCGACAGGTGATTCAGAGAAGGTAAGCACTCTTACTGGATAGTGAAGCAGATGGGCAGGTGAGTGTGATGCCAGAGCACAGGACATAACAGCTAGGAGCATGAACACAAGAAGGAAGTACAAAAACTCCAGAACTAAGAGGCTTTATGTTTTACCACTGAGAAAAACTGAACAATCCAGTAAAGACTGGCTGGAGAACTGGGGTTTAAATCCTGCTTAACCAGTGAGCTGATGAGAGGCAGGTGTGTTGGCTGATGTAATCTGGAGGTGGAGTTGATTGGAGCAGTAAAGGTGCAGGAATTGCATAGGGGACATAGGGGAGGAGACAAAACAGGAGAAGACAAGGAGAGGGGATATATCATACATACAGGTACTTGGACAATCAGCATATTTGGTTGTTCTAAAAAATGGTTTCAGGCTACATGTTGCACATGCTAACCATGTTCTCTTTGTGCAGTACCAACAGGTAATTGTGAGACCCAGGGCCATCAGATAATGGACAATGAAAGGGAAATCTACACGTTCCTTGGTTAATAAATTTGTATACCACTGTAAGAGCTAGCATAATGTTTGCCTGCACTGGGAGTCATTGCATGTTTTCTAGAGAATTCAATGTTTACTGTCATTATTGGCTTGTTTACAACCTTGGCTTGTTTGATCATCATACCACTCACGTTTCTTGGCTCATCAGGCGTCACTGTCTGAGCAATTACTTTGATCCTGATCTCAGTGATTACCTCATACTGTCGTTTGAATTCAGTTCAATACCCAGACAAGACTGATCAACTCAAGGCAGCGACCCCTCCACCCGGTGGTGGACCCCCTGCTGTCTCTAAGTGTCTCAGTGAGACAGGGTGTGTTCTTCCCTGTCCTCAACTCCCTTGGTTTCAATCTCTTTACCTCAGGACTCCACTGATCCCTGTCAAGCTGATCAAGTCTGCTAGTGACTCTACATTTAACCAGGCTGATGCCACAACATGCTCACAAAAAAACCCCACTTGATTTTAGAAAAGTACAAGGAAGTTTCACACATTTATCAACCTAAATGACACTGGGAGGTGAAGCAATCTGCTCAGTGTAAAAATATTATATCAAGGTAAAACAGGCAAAGCAATTTATGAAGAAAAGGAGTGTGTGTTTAAGGCTGATGAGACAGGTGCATTTTTATATAAATACCTTCCTGGTGGTGGATTTAATGATATAAAATGGGCTGTGGACTGTCACGGTCAGTTCTCACATGGCAATCAACAGTTCTACCCGGAGAACATAGTAAAGTCATTTAGTAGCCATCCACAGCAGCTACAAATCTAATCAGCAGAACCCAACAGAATGTTGTTCTTTCAACCTCAGCCGCTCAATTTGTCAGATCCAATCTTTATCCAATTTTACTCATCTTTCATTGAAAGTCAGATGTGCTGCAACCCTGCCGCTGCTGCTCATGCTGAACAGTTAGTTGGTTCTCAATGCGTATCCTGGTGTTTATGTGTCACACATTTTAAGGAGGGTCTCACTCTGACACATGTATGACAGAAAAAAGAACTGAAAGTAAAAATACTGCAACTAGTGGATTTATATTCTGCCATGTTTGCTCTCGGATTAAGGCTTGCCACCCTTTGTCTAATGATGCCCTCTGCAGCTGGGAACAAGTCTGATGGGAGAGCTGAGACTGATGTAAAACCAAAACAATGTTAAAACCAGTAACTGGCTTAAATGTTGTGGATGGTCAGTATATGATTAAAACTGACAACATAATATCACACAAATGACAAATAAAAAGAGTTAACTGTTTTCATAAACAATGTACAATATATTTTCACCACTGATTTTTTGCCAGAAGTAATTTTAATTTTTAATTATCTCTGCTAACTAATATGTACATTTCACATCACCCGTTGCCCATGTAGAATATGGGTGAACGTGTTAAAACAACAGATTTTTATCCTGAGTCAGAAATTAAATCATATTATCACCTCATCAGGTAACTGTAGGCTATAACACTGGCTCATCAATAATTAAGAATGATAACACTGCTGGAGCTGATGTAAAACACATTGCTAATGTTAGCACAAATGGTGCCTCTGTGCTACTGTAAAGGAGGGGGCAAATCGCTGCTTATGAATAAACAAGTCTAATCTGAGCTCTGCGGCAGATTGTTACACAACGACTCTGAAAATCCTGGAAATCAGTTTATTCATGCAGCTTCGCAGCAGGGAGGGCCGCTTGACATGTTCACTGGAGGAGAGCAAACTTCTGCAATATTTTTATCTGATCAGCTTTGTTGTGGTAAAATCTCCTGTAATTGATGACAGAGACATGTTCTCTCCGGCAAATCAGTTTAAAAGGAGATGACGGATGGAGACAGAGGTTGCCGGGAAAAAGCGGCTCATCAGTCTTCCGTCTGCGAGGGTGACGGGGGCATGACGCTGTCTTTTTCATTCGCTCCACTACTTGCTCTTCTCCTCTGTTCACAACTCAATCCACAGCAGCCTGCCCTGGTCCACTCTAATACTGGATTTGTGTCCTGATCTTCAGACAGTTGGGAAATTCATATTATATGTGATTCATGCACCGCAATCTTGTCTATGGCTTCTTGCTAACTAATATGAAAGACTTTAGGAACAATACTTTACTTAGCTAAACTGATTAATGGATTCTATCTGAATGGAGACACATGGGGGCTTAAAAGCATTTTAAAAGATTTTTTATGCTGTGAGACTTAAAGTAGTGGCTTTACATTTTAGCAAATATGCTTATTTGTTAGTGTAGCCTAGCTAAGAATGGAAACGGGGAAACAACCAGCCTGGCTGCCTTCAAAGGCAATAAAATCCACCTACTACCACCTCTAAGTGTCATTATTTGACAAATTAAATGATTTCATTTGTGTAATCCTTACAAAAACACAGTACAGAAACAATAAGGTGCAGCTGTGTTAGCAGAGATGTACTGCAGAAATACTCGCAACCAGAAAATGTTCTTTTTACACTTTTACACATTTTCTTTTTGGACAGTCTTTATTCTAAACTAAGCTATGTGCACATATAGCATCTTATTTAGTGTACAGACATGAGATTGGCATCAGTCTCAAATTTTTCAAGCATTAAAAGTTTTTCTTTTACATTTAGTTAGACTTTTAGATTTAAACAGAATTTCATTCTCTCATACTGCAAATTTACAGGAATATTTATCTTCATTTCACAATTATTTATGGTATGCTTGCCACTATTATCTATGAAATAAGCGCTGTTAATTTCTCTGAAATCCACAAACCATTAAGACATTTTTTTCTGTTCTTCCAACCTACATTTGCTCCTGCAATCTCTACAGCTCCATGCTGCTCAAGCATCAGTGCTGCCCTTTCATTTGCCTTCCAGGCTTTACAAGCCTTCTGTGGCTGGGGAATAGTATTGAAAGCCTAATATGTTGATATTAGGCAATTTAACTTGATAAGAACTTAATACTTCTGAACCCATGCTTGGTTTTTATGGGAATCCAGCCCAGAAATCAAGTTTTCTGGTAGAGATGTGACATTATAAACCCAGCATTATCTTCCTCAACACAGTTGTCTGTGGTGTCATTGTGTTATACCTGCATGTTAGTGGAGAGAGATTATTTGCCTGAAGGAAAGTGTTTATGAATCTGAACACTTCCAGGACAGCAGCAGCTTTACAGTCACTAACAGCCGACAGCACAGGAAAGATGACAACAGGCAGGAGATGCACCTTTGTGAGGATGTCAATGCATTTCACATGACATTCTCGAAAGGTCAGCCCCCTCTGCTGCAGCTCAGGTGTTGCACGATACAGGCAGTGGATAGAAACGTAGAGACGAAAAAGTAGGAATGAGAATATTCTATCAGAAATAAATACAGCATTGAAAATTGGCTTGGAAAACACTGGGCAGGCTCTTGCGCAGCTGTAATACAGGTAGCATTACATGAAAAGGAGTAGTGCATGAGAGCCTGAAAGTTGTTCTGTATAGAATAACTAACGACATAATTTTGTTCTTAAACAAAACAAACAAAAAAGGAAGAAACAACAACAACAAAAAAAATTCAATACAAACATTGCAGTGAGTGTGTGTATTTGCATGTGTTGTCATAGGTACAGGCAGCGATTGACAGCCCTCTGCAAAGGTCAGTCATATTTCAGAGTGGAGCGGTGCCACCCTGTGCCTCCACCTTTAGACATGGCCCTGAACAACACATCCAAACACACTCACTTCTCACATTTTTATTTCCCAGCCGTTGCTTGACTGCTGCGACAGTACAAGCAGCTTCATCAGGCTCTTTGTGGCTGTGCTGCAGAATGGCTGGGAGGATGCCTAGGTTAGGAGAACAGCTGTGAAACTCCCAGATACCAAAGATTCAACACATCCTGCTGCTGCAAGTGCTAGGTCTGTAACTGTATGTCTGTATAATTCTTAGCACAGAGACACAACTATATTAAACTGAGATGTATTAAATGTTGGCTTTCACAATGACTTGGTAAAATGAAAAAAATAATAAATAAATAAAATCTGTTGCATATCTGCGATAAGAAATTATCTGCACCACATCCTCCAAACAGAATCATTTAATGAGCTGGGTAAGAAGCTTTTCTTTACTGGTTTTATCTGCGTGTATTGTAAATTTGGCTTGGTCAGCAAAGGATCAGCACAAGTTTCCTCACTCACGTCTGTGGCTGGCTGAAAGCAGCCCTGTGAATAATCTGGATAAATAATGTACACTAAGTGGCAACCACTGCCTGCCAGCTGCAGCAGAGCCTCCTCCGCATCCATCCAAGGAGTTGATCATTCTGGGCCCCTGTCCACAGTCCACATACTGACTTAGATCATTTTATAGTGTTGCTTCTATCATTTAGTTTTAAGTAAGTACACTTCCTTACCTGTCAACTATAGTATATCACTGCAGCTGGACAAATATGCATCTGATAGAGACACACTGGGGGCGCTGCCTGTTGACAAAGTGCTGAATCATGTCTCTTATTGACAAGCTGGGCTCTGACCTTGGGAGGTGTCTACCACTGCCTGATTGATGGGAGATAGATGCCAAGCACAACAAAGATAGAGTGATCGATCTGGCCCGGGACCCACCAAGCCCTCATCCTGATCCCCACTGAGGCCTGGACCCACTAAACTGTCACAGTAAAGAGGAAGTCTTATGTCACATTATCTTTTCTAGTTACACTGCACTAAGTTTGTGTTTTTCTGTTTTATTAGGGGAAAACTATAAATTATGATGATGTGTGATCTTGTAGGTGAGCCAGTGCAAAAGCGATCACATTACATATAATGAATAGGTATTAAACACCTGGTTACAATGTACAGCTTCCTGCAAAATGGAATACTGATATTAAAATGAAGTTGTTCAATTGTCTCCGCATCCTTTGTTGTTTTCATGATGAAAGCTCAGGAGGAGGGATTATCATAGTCACTGATCCATTTTCCACACAATTATCCACAGCTCCTATCTAAATGATCATCACCCCTCATCACCATCCAATCCATAACAGCACACTGCTGGTGCTTCCCTGTTCTAAGGGACAGCACTGACATCTCCTGGGCAGAGAACATGCCTGCAAGAGTGAACATCATATATACATGCAAGACCAGTCAGAAACCCATAAACTGTGAGATCTACAACTCCCTCTCTTGAATCCATGATTAGCTTACAATCTTTATTCTATTTATATTTACACATTTTATGTAATATTTTACATTGTTTAGGTCCATGGCCTTGTCATAGATACAAAATGATGAGAGCCCCATCTTCAAGAAAATTATTTAATGTTTTAACCATCCTAGAAGTGGTGTTGACAAGCAGTTTCCCCTAGAGGGCACTATATGTTTTTTATTTTTTGTTTTTTTTAACACAACAGTGTAGTTATGCCCGATACAAGGTTCAGTCAGTTCCACAGACATATGGTAGCTGATAATAGCTAATCATGGGCAACCTGTCTGCAGAGCCTCAAAGCATCACTGAGTGGTAACTCAGCTGTAAGAGCAGATTGATTAGAGAAGCCTGAACTGAAGTATCACAAAGTACCTTTGACTTACAGTGAATACAGGTATATCAAGCTTAAGTTGGTTTCTGCACTGCCCCGTGTCCCTAGGAATATTCATATCAGGACAGTCATACAGCAAACACTTTGATCAGACCTAATCCCCTGTTAATGGTCAGTTTTGGTGCAGAAAACACTGTTGCGCACCATCCTCTTCCGTGTCAGATAAAGCTCCTGATTGTCTGATTATTTTTTTCCTTCTTGGTCTAGAGTTAGCTTAATGACTTATGCACAGAAGTGACAACATAATTACACCAAGTTAAACGCTTCCACTTCAGTCACATTAGTGTAACAACTTTGGTTAATGACTGACTAGTTTTTGCTACAAAATACAGGATGAGGAAAAATTAAAGCAAGCTTAAGTCAGCCTTTCTCCAAGAAAAGAAAAAAGGTAATTCTCTTTTCAATAAAACAAATTTGTAAGATAAGGTCACGTTAAAAATGAAAGACAGAATGTGAGATCCATTTTATACAAGTCCAATTATTATTTATTTATTTATTTTTTACATAAATCTTGACCCCAGTAATGCAAGGAAAGGAACTGTCCTAGAAAATCATATAGAATTTCCCTTTTTACATAAAATTATTCCTTTGCACAGCAGTGGAATTTTGCAACACCATCTGTGTTGAAGACGAGAACAAAGACGATTGCTATCTGTGTGGCGGTGGTGGATGGGAGATTGGAAGCAGCATTTATCTATACAATGTATGCCACATGTAGTCTCACAACCACTGAGCCATTAGAGGCCAATTCAGATATCTCCACTTCTTCTCTACACAGAACACGACACAGCTTCTTAGCCATTTATGTTCTTATGGAGCTTTGAACTTTAAAGTGCATTCGGTTTCCTACATGTCAGAGGTACAGTGGATCATTCATCGCATCACAGAACAAAGTGGAAGCCCATGAGGTGGCAGATGGTACGAGAGGCCAGTCAATTACTTCTACATGTCTTCTGACTCTCTTGGCCGTGTGTGGTGAGAACATGACTGATGGGTTCAGACCTCAATCACTGCCATAATAACTGAGATCTTAAGGGGCCAGTTCACACAACATAAAATGTACATACAGTATTCCTTGTTGTGTTTAGCCGTGCAGCAATGGAGGTGATTGAAATGTTGTCTGAGCTTGAATTGAAAATGACATTTTGAAAAATCTGTTGTAATGTTCTTTCTAGATATCTTTGCTATAATAGATAATCCACAGACCGCAAACCAAATAACCCCGTCTCAAAATGAGACAAAAAAATACAGCAACCAAACCAAGCCAAATTTCCCTGCAATCAGATTCCAAAGGTTGTTAAGATACTTAGATATATATATATATAACAAATATATGTATATATTACAAGTTTACTTTACAACGTAAATGTTTCTTGTCTAATCTTACAAAAGGAATTCAACTGGGAAACTGCGCTCAAGAAAATGGATACTGCCCTTGAAGTAGGAGGGAAATGGCAAGAATTCTTGAAAGGTGCAGTAGTGCTTGGTGAAGCGTAATCAAGCACAGCTGAGGACACAGAAACATGAAGTACCATATCTAAGAGCTAGAATTAGTGTTTTATCCTATCTGAAGCCTCACAGAAACACCTCTGAAGAAGCAAAAGGCCACTAAATTTAAGCAAAGGGTGGTTAAGTGAGGTGGTGTACATTTCGTGTGCATGTGGAGGATGTTATAGGTTTGAAGCTATTTTCCTGAGTGTAGTGCAACATTTTCAGCATCTTTGTGTGATACTTCAGGTGAAAATTAAAACCTCATCAGAAACAGACCCACGCGTTCTGTCTGCTGATCGTGATCTCGGCCTCTTAAACACCATAATCAGCAGGGTTTGACGAAAAAGAATAGGAAAGTGGTATTTTTTGTTCCTCTGCAACGACCATCTGCCTTAATTGTGTCTTTTATTGACTTTTGGGGGGAAATATTCAAAGAGTACTCATCAACACAAAATTGCAGGCTTGAGAGCAAACTGCCCGCTTGAAAAGCTGTCCATCGATTTCCTCAGCTGAGTTTGGTATGTTTCCATCCAACCCTTCCACGGTCTGTCTGGAGCAGGCAGATACCGAACTTGATGGCAGCTTCATTAGTCATGCCGACTCCTTTCAAATTAATCTGTGGCTATGCATATCTTTCAGCTCAATTATTCATACTGGGTTATGTACGGTTGTAGAGGTGAAAAACTGGGAATAGCAAACAGCTTCAAGACAATCCGACTGAGTAAAAAGCTCATTCGTACTAGTGCTCCAGATGATACATGGTAAATGCCTTCCTTTTAGGTGTATTATTTTGAGAGTCAAATTGTGTTTTGTCAATGAGTTGAGCCGTGAATCTGATTAACCAATTTGTTTCTCCCTAAACATGACCCTCAGAGAGATTGTCGTCATTGAAAGAGACAGGCATTCCCCACCTGAGAGATTAGCACAAGTTCTTGTCAATAAGGGATGTCGTTAGTGGTCAAGCATGAGCAACCTAAAGGTTACACAGTATGTTTTCATTAGATTATAGGTCACTGAGTTTTTTGTGCTTACCTTATAGTCAATAGCTCATGATGCCTCTGGTCATCACTGTGCCAAAGGTATTAGGACTGTATGTCAGCTTATGTTCAGGTCGATCACAAACACGGCCTGGAGCAAGAGACAAATCACATCAACTGCACATGAGTAAAGGATCAAAATAAAATATCAACTTATTCTAAGAATTTAGGTCTGTATTCATCAACACTATTAGCCTTAATTGTAATGTGTGCACAAGTGGAAGCTGTGTGAGCTAGATTAAAAAAAAAAAAAAAAAAAAGTCTAAAGCTAACCACTAACATCAACATGCTAATATGCTGATGTTTAGAAGGTATAATGTTTATCATGTTTGGCGGTTTTTTTTTTTTACCATGATAAAATGCTAACATTTCTTAATAAACATCAAACACAAAGTACAGCTGAGCTGTCATTAGTTTTGCAGGTATCTGGTGCCGAACAAATGTATATTTGGACCTGATGGTGGCAACAGAAGAGAAGTCCATCTAATATTGAATATGGGAAAAAAAGTCAACAGCAAAGGTGACAATATGGCAGAGGTCAGGGGATCAGCAAAGTCATTACGTTCATCCTCTGGGGAGGAAATAATGTCGATACAAACGATATATCTAATAGAAAAGAAAAGAACTTTAAAAACTAGAACAGTTGGAGCCTGAAGAGAATAGAAACAGAGATTATTAAACTAGTCTTGAAGCCACTTAAATTGCTCATAGGCTGAATGGCACGTCATCAGAGTGAATCTTGTGAACTGGGACAAAACAGGACTTTAACTTGAAAGAAAAAAATAATTTTGTGTGTGTGTATATACATATACATATACATATACATATACATAATATATATACATTGTATATATACAATATATATTATGAATAACCTACTTTTTTACTCAGTTTTTAAAATATCTTACATTGTTGACATAAATTAAAAATTAAAGCCAAAATATTGAATTCTACTGTTAACAGTTATTAATAACAATATGTTTCTCTTTCCCATAGTATAAGTATATAATGTTTCATAACTTCTAACCACTTCTTTTAGAAATCTGAAATATTTTAAAATGGATGGAAAACACTATTTGCACTGATTATATAACACTGATATTATTTATAATATAATGTAATAAGCATTAGTCCAAATAACACATTACAGCAGTGGCCAAAAAACTCTCACTGAGTCTCAGGTTCTTGTTTGTATGTTGTATGTTTTGGGTCCTTCGCCTGTTGGAGGGGCCATGAGCTGTGAACGACACAGAGCTCTCTGACACTGGGCAGTATGTTTCCCTCCAGAATGTCTTGATAATCTTCGGATTTCATTGTTCCTTGCACAGATTCAAGGCACCCTGTGCCAAACACAGCAATGCGACCCGATGACATAACTGAGCCTCCTCCATGTTTCACAGTCAGGATGGTGTTCTCTTTGAAAACTCAGTTTTTTTCCCCAGTGAACATAGAGCTGATGTGACTCAATATAAAGCTCTAATTTATTTAATCTTTCGAAGGGGTATATTCCCAAAAACAGATTTTTTTTTTCAAGATGCATTTTACCAAACAGTCGGGTTTTTTATGCTTCGCTTTAAAAAGTGGGGTCTTCTTCCTCTTTCCACCCACTGTCTTTCAGAAAGCAGTGTGTGGTGTGACTCTTCTGTACTGCTGTACCTTGATCTTGGAGGTCTTGTACTTGATGTGAAATTTTCTTTGGATGTTTTTCCACCATTCAAACTGTCCCTCTGTTCAATCTGGGGTCAGTTTTCTTTTTGTGGCCACATCCAGAGAGGTGGGCTACAGACCCATGGACATTAAACGTCTCAATAATATTATCAGCGGCGGTCACATCAAGCTGCTTGGAGATGGTCTTGTATCCTTTACCTTTGACCTTGTCCTTGGCCGTTATTTTGTACCACAGCTTTCTGCTTCTCTTTCTCCTGTCCATGTTCAGTATGGTGCACACAATGGTCGTGGACATCACAGTGAGGATGTTCCTCCACTGAAGTGAATGATTAAAAGACTGAAGATGTCATACTAACTGAAGACAATAACTTGCTTGAAATATTGCTACAATCCACTTATTTTTCACCACTGCAACAGGTGTCAGTAATTTTGTCCAGGCTATTTTACAAGCTCTTTGTAAAATTAGCAGGAATTCAGCTCCTCTCACTGCTTCCTTGTTTTATTCTGTGTGTCTGAGGTATGCATGACAAAAGAGCTTTTCATTTCAACACTTTACAAGAAGAACAAAGCTTTATCTCATTCAGCTATAAGGGTATAAATAGATTTTTTTATAAAAAAAAATCTATTTTATTTTACCAAAGAGTAAATACCAGAGATGCCCCAAGCTAACCCGTGCAGATTTTTGTGCATCTTTATGAGCTAAAATAAAACAAGTCCAAAGTGTCCTCTGTAGTATGTTTTCAACCAAAGCTGTTTTTTCTCATACAGTTCAACTTTGATGATAATATAATCAGGTTTTCCTGATATATAAGCCTGTATTTAATACAAATTTATATCTGATATTGCAGAACAACATACACCTGTAGTGACTACAGCATTATTACACTTTTTATGACTATGTTCAGACACTCACAGCACATGGTCAAACACCATGTGTTAATTCACATTTAACCAAAGCCACAATCTTTCCCTGGTCTTGACCAAAGGTCTTTTATTATCTAAACCTAACCACAGACAGGCCGAGACAGTCGTGCACTTTGTATGCCCACCATTCACTCCAACCACCTCCACAGCACCGCCGCTGCTGTTGACAGATGTAGAGCTTCAGTCCTTCAACAGGTATGTCACTGCTGAACATACTCTGGCCAGTGATTAGGTTTCCTGGAGACAAATTATTCTGTGACTGATGTATACAGCGTGTGTTTGGGGCTTAATGCCTCACATGTGCAAAACCCAGAGTAGCCTACATCTGGCGAAAAACCATTCTGAAACCGATTTAAGTACTGATTTGTTGCTGTACACTTAAATGTAATCACTTTGTGGTTCACTGAAATTGATGGGCTCAGAAATGATGCCTCAAGGCAAACAAATATCAAAACTACTCCTCTTTAAATGGTAATTTCAGTAAGATAAGAAGAAGGTTCCTGGGGAAACTGTTTACTGCTCTTCTTTGACAGATTTTTTTTGTAACAACAGGGATGATTTTCACAACATGAAAACAGAACTGAAGAGTCTTCTGTAACTTGTCAAAGATGAGACATTCACATCATTTCTGAACTTGGCAAAGAACAATGAATGAGATGACAGCAAAAGGAGTCACGGCAGGCAAAGAATATATGGTATTTTGTTTTCAAGTTGATCATTACTGACATCTGCTGAAAGAATTGATATATGTTATATAAGTTATATATGAGGGAGTGGTGAGTAATTGGATTACAGAGCATCAAAAAGAGGTTCCCTCACTGCGCTGAGCAATATTGTTAGTGATATGAAAGAAATGCATCTAGTTCAAAGTTTGGATGAACATTTGTGATAAAAACACAATCAGCGATCATAATCATACACTCTGGAAAGACTGGATTTCCAACAGGTAGATTGGCTTTAAACTAAGTGGAAAAAACCCATAGCTGATATAACTACAAAGTGCAAGTGTTTAGGAACTGTCTGTAAAATTCTGCCTTAATCCACCTCTTTTGAGAGAGACAGTGAAAAAATATGAATGTTTACTGCATAGTAAACACACTCAGGAGTAATAGCCTTTGAAGGGATTTATTGAACTTGACTGAGTGCCATTGTTCACATACAACAATTTCGCCTCCCTACGTGGAGTATGCAAATCACAGAATAAAGCAGCTGGGTGAGAGCGGAGATACATGCTTCGAAGAAAGCACTCTCTGTGTTGTTTTGAAGTAGATGGCAAGGCCAAAGGTGAAGTGTCGGTCCAGCAGAGACTGTGAGATGATCTCGTAGTAATGATTAAACTAATAAACAAGATCAGCGTGGACACGAGTGATTCACAGGAACAATTCGTGATTTTCTTGAGGGTACAGACAGTTCAGTTCTTTTGTTTTTCCCCTGCATTTCAGTGCATTTTCGTGTCAGTGTGTTGAAGCAACATCAAATGCATTTTTTTGTGTGGTTTGTTTCCAACAGTTAAGGATGGCCTCAGCTTTTCTGGAGGCCCAAGTGAGATTTTGCTTTCTGTGCCGTAGGCCACTGACAATAGTATGACCTCCCATGTCACCTGCACCGTTGGGTTATTCTTGTCATCATGCAGGTATAGACAACACGGAAAACAACATTTCACTATAACTAACACTGGTGGTCCTGGAAAACCAGTATCATGAATCTGATATACAGTTACAGATATGTTCCCAATTATTATCAAAATCATTTTAATCCATACACAACAGGATACCACTAGGAGACAGGAGGTCACTAATGTAGGTTGAGAGGGCAGGGTAGCATGTCATATGCTGAGCCCAGCCTGTGACCGTGAGCAGAAGTCTGCCCAGCTGATGGCTTGACCTACGACACCATCCCACATTGTCCAGTGCCCCTGCTGCCCCTGTAACACAGTCTTCTCTCTTTATACTGCTCCTGCTCCATCCTGGTGATCTCAGAGACAACAAGGTAATTCCTCTCGTTTTTGCTTCATCTGGACCATAGGCTGGGTGGGTTACCCCATCCGAGGCCTGCCTGCCCTGCCTGGACCCCACCCTTCCACCTGATGTTGCAGTCCGCCCACTGCCTCTGCTCTCCATTTCCTTTCAGTCACCACTCGGGCATGCATGGCCTTCACTGCCTTGTTGGAGGAGTCCCATAATTCTATCACCAGCCTTGCCTTCACTTGCCTGTAGCCAAGGGTGATAGATTTCCAGGGTAGATGAAGTGAATTTACCCATAAAGGCTTGCTGCTAACCATTTACGGATGAAGAAGTTGGCTTTGGCATCCATCCTGCGTACAGCTGATGAGGTGACTTCATCTATCAAAGTCCCCTGAGTGTTATGTTTTCCCATCCACACCCACACTTCTGAAGAACCCTCATCTTGTTTGTCACTGTCCAATGAGCTGTAAGGGCATTCTTGCTATTAACTGGAGGAATGTCCATCTGCAACTTACTTGTGCTTTGGACTGAATAAAAAAGTTAAGTTAACATGGGGAGTATTATTATGAAGTTCCCATTTTCACTAATTTATTCGAGTAGCATTCCTCAACCTCACATTTCAAACATTACATATCATGGCTTTGTTCCAATTCAGAACTGATATTCTCTTCTATTTTTAATGCCTTTTTGCAATAGGGACGTTAAGGACAGACAGGGCATGTGGGACAAAAAAGCAGGAGAATGATGTGAATGAATGAATGAATGGCTGTTTGACGTGAAAAGTTAATCTGGGACTGAAACATTTATTGTCTGCTTCTTTAATCCTGGAGAGCATCTATAGCTGCAATCAGACTGAATTTATTTCTCTAGAGGAAGTGGGGTAATGTTAACATTACCTGCTCTGGTCAGTAATTTTAATCTCCTCCAACGCACATATTTAGTTATTTTTTCACCCACACCCTGGTAACAATTACAGTCACAATTACCTTTTGGTTTTTTTGGTCGAAGTCCATCCTGTTATTTAAATCCTGTCCTGGGCAATGTCCTCGTGTAAAAGCCCTGAAAATGGGGATATTTGTATGAAAATGATGGACACAAACTTCCTTCAGCTCACGTGTGTAATGACAGATATTCAGTCAGTATACATTCAGTCAGTATAAGTGTCACAACGCATAGAGATCCCATTCTAAATATCTGCAGTGCTTAAACAGAATAAAACATCAGTGGACTGTACTGAAATATTACCACAGAAAATGTACATCAAAAAAGCAAGCTAACATGTTGCCATACTAGCACTCCAATGTCAATGTCTCCACTCTGAACACAAAATGAAACGTGTAGAATGAGCAAATACAATAATTAACAAAGAATCCCATGCTTATTCCAAATATACTTCTAACGATTTTCAAACTGTATTTCAAACACACCACAGTCAGTGGCTCAGGCATGTCAGCAACAGAACTTCAAGACAGGCTACACATTACGACACCAGCCGCATGGCCGTTTCCATAGCTACAGTCTCTACAGTGACGACAGTGCGGTTAGCATTGCAGTGGTACAGCTTCAGCTGCCGAGCTTAACCATCGTTAGATAATTTACTTAATTGAGTCCACAATACACAAATATACCCCTGTTGCAAACATCTTCCTGAGAAGACCTACACATTCATCTAACACGATCACAAACATGAACAGTTATCATAAGGGATTCATACCTGAAAAGAGGGATAACTATATGAAAAATGACGAACGCAAACTTTCTTCAGCTCGTGTGTTTAATGACCTGCAGGCGGAGGCAACGTGCCACTTTACCTGGCTCAGCAGCTCTACACTCCCCCTGCTGGAGCCCTCCAGTTACTACTGCTACGCTTAGTCCGGCTTGTGATAGGATGATAACATAAGATACAAGAAAAATACTGTGCTCACAACAGACAGTAACTAATTAACATGGAATGTGGTGCAGCATGAAAATGCTTAAATACCAGAGTATGACAATGTGATGCCACCAACATCTCCAATTACAACCACCACTATTTCCTGCAGTCACCAAATAAAAACATTTAATTGTTTTCTTTATATCCTGAAAATAAAAATAAAAATAATATATTTCTTGTATATACTTTTTCACAGTAGCCGCCCGGTTAGCTCCGTTGGTAGAGCGTGAGACTCAGTCTTTCGGGTTGTGGGTTTGAGCTCCACTCCAGGCAGCACCACCTCCCATGGGCCCACCACTTATGGGAGGTGCCATAGGACTTTGGTGCATTGTGGATTGGGCGGGAGTTGCCCCCAGTACCTGGGCCTGGCCCCAGATAAGTGGTAGATGATGACATGACTTTTGCACAGTTTGCCAACAATTAGATCACATTATTCACTGTTGGGTTTTGGTAAATGTATTTCTAGTTTTGTCTTTGTCGTGTTGAAGGTTAAAGTCCGTTTGGTGATTTGCACAAACGGACCTTGTTTCTACAGCCCTGTACGTTATTTACTATGACCACTTTGTTTTAATCAAGAGTCTGTGTGTGTGTATGTATGTATAAATATATATATATATATATATATATATATATATATATATATATATATATATATATATATATATATATGTGTGTGTGTGTGTGTGTGTGTGTGTGTGTGTGTGTGTGTGTGTAGAAAAGAAAAGAAAGACAAAAGGATAAACACCAACATTTTCATTTCTCATTAAGTCACACTGCAGATGACTTCGTATCTTATTTCACAATCCTTTACTTTGATTTTCCATGATACAAAATGCTAAAATGAATCTGGCAACAAAAAAAAAATTCTTCAAATACATCAACCTCCACAAAGGTTTGGTTCATACAATCCTAATTTACTCGCTCACGCCTGATCACAGCGGTTTCCTTTTAACAAGAACATTTCAATCTGCTGTTCATCAAATTGACTGATGCATGACTCCTACCTGAAGATTGCCTCCTTTTGACAGGAGGAAGAAGAGATCCATATGCTCCATCCTGCCTCATCTAGCTGCTGTGTCTATCTCAGCAGTTCGCAGGAGTTTTAACTGTCTGTGTGTGGGTGATACGTGATGATGTCTTGAATCTGGCAATTACATCTGGCAGTCAAGTCAGTCGTCCAAGCCCATGCACATCTCTGCTTACCATTTAATGGGCAAATTAGACACTAGGAAGGAAGCTGCACAGATGTAACAGGAACTAGAAAGTCAAATTTATTTCAGTTATTTGGTGACATGTATGAAAGTCATAGTGAAGAAAATGTGTTAGAAAACAAATTTATGTCTACATAGATCTCACATCATTTTAGAAAAACACAAAAAGATCTTGATTTACAAAAAACAAAACAAAACATCATCTTCCTCTACACCTGATCTGCAGAAACCAGACACCTGTCATGGACAACATACTGTACTCTCAGGCTTGATGGAATCAACTATCTTGTCAGTAATGTTAGCTGAAGGATTTCATAAGAACAGTACAGTGTCCATCATCACTGTATCAGCCCATCAAGGTATTTCCACTGTGGATCTTTTTTTGTTTTTCTTCCATTTTCCACATCTCTAGGCCCCGTCAGGCTTTCAATCTGCTCCAAGACTCTGTTAGATCATCATCCATCAGGGATGAGTCAAGAAATGAATCACCACTGGTTGGAGGATTTTTGTTTCTCCTTTTCTGCAAACATATAGATCTGTTCATACCATTACATAATCTGATCCAGTAAGATGTATGTCCAGTGATATTAATAAAAAAGATCAAGGTACCATAGCATGTTTGACATTGCTGCTTATCAGCAAACCAGAGGGTTTTAACCTTGGTTTTGTACTGAAATGCTGATGGTGAAATATCACTCAGTGTCACTTTCCTGCAGTTATGGTGGCTAGAAAGGTGCTGCAGGGTGCTTCTTACATTCAGGGTTGAAAAGAAAATTCCACCTGTGCAACCATTACTCCCCCATCAACAGAGCACCGGCATGTGGGGGAAGGGGTTTTATCCAGTAGCCATGCCAACCACATACATCCCCACGTATGTGATATGCAACAGTAAGAGACACATAATGGTGAATGCACATATTCTGTATCATAATGTGCTTTATTAAAAAAAAACATGCTGAAATGTGTGGAGAACAGAAAAGTCCACAAATGAAAGGAACTTTATTAAAACATTAGTCCCCTCAAGGGTTAAACGTGTTCGTTTTGATGTTTGGATTGGCTAGTGTCTTGATGTACTCAATCACACGTAATGAACACACTAATGAACCTGTGCTCCGCAAGGAAAAGGCATTCATTTACAGGCAGCAGGTATTTCAGTCCAGCCTCTGCTCACGTATCACCTTAGTGTGTGTGCTGCTTGCTCCCAGGAGCAGTTTGGTTGTGCATAATCGTGCCTTTAAGAGAAGGCAGGCAACAGGTCAAACAGACTAAGTGACTGCCTATTACTTGCCAACTGCCTCCAAATACAAAAATAATGACTAAGATGCAGATGTATTTGACAGATTCACTGGCCTGTCTAGATTTTCAGTGCTGCTAGTGTCACCTTGCAGCCTGACATGAAAGAATGCTCAATCACAAACCTTGTAAAACCTTGTAAAATTTTTAGTTTCTCTTCCTGTTATAGGTACCAGGGGTATTGACAGATAAGCGCCACCATTTGCGCATGAGGTAAGATTAGCGCAGTTAGGTCACCAGGGAGCCAAATGTAGGTGCATGTGCATATTGGTTGGTGAGGTTTATTTATTCAGGATGTCTAAACATCAGGATCTCTGTAGCAAACTGGACCTGAGAACAAACTGCTTGCATGCTAGATTTCCACAACGTTAATCAGTAACACAAAAGCATCACACACAAATTTAAACAATCACAAACAAAACAAACGTTCCATAACACAGAGGCTGAAGGTGCCAATATAGTACAACAGAAGTGCTTCTCAGATGATTTCCTGTCTGGCTTTTTTGTTAGTCATAAAAACAATCCTAGCGCACAGCTATTTAGATTAGCCACACTGTTGTTTAATACTGGTACATTCATTTAGAACATCAAACAAACACCTGCATCACAGGTGTCCAGTTATACTGTCTGATTACTAAAAATGAATCCACTCCTGGCAGAATCAAGAATTCTCAGTGGACAAAGTGTAAATAGCATCGATCCTTGTGGGACATCTTTATCAATCGTGCTGGGACGTAATTCGAAGCTGTCTACAAGAAAAATTTAAACTCTGCCAAAAAATAGGATTTGAGCCAGTTTTCAGTAGCATTATCAAAAGACGTTACAATCAATAGTATCAAAGCTTTTTTTGCCCATTCATCCAAACTGAAGAAAGTATATTATTACTGAGGAAATCCACTGCAGCTGCAATCCATGTAAGCCCTTCATGTGTGTTTAAAAATTCTACATCCTCAGATTATTTGTTTACTTCACTTCAGACGTCTCAGTGTGTGAGTCTCTTCAGCACATTGTAGAGGGACGCCTCTTTCACTTGTTGAAGACCTTGACTGCTTCATTTCTTCTTTCTGGTAAATGAATCCTCCACAGTGTCAGAATAGTCTATACATAATTAACAAAGGCAGGATGAATGGACCTCATATGTGAGTGACACTAAAATAGAGAGTGACTTCCATTCTTTTTTGAAGAAACAGATGGGTTCAGCATAAGAGAAGTCAGTTTTCCCTTTATCATCAGGAGGCTTTCAGGTTAAAAAATGTTAAATTGACACGTGAATATGAGTCTCATCTGGAATTCATCACAGCATCTGTTTTATTGATATGCCATACCGTAGCTCTAGTTCTCACTAAATCTACAACACTCAAGAGTGGTTCAACATCCCCCTGCTGTTTTTGCATTGATCATTTATTTTCTCCTGTGTTCTGCCAAGATCTGCATCAACACTGCCTCACTCTGACACATTAGCTTGTCGGTAAGCCAGTCCGTTTGAGAAGTTATCAAATGGTATAATAAATTAAGCTTGTTTTTGCTGCAGATCAGTGCATGTAATGGATTTATAATGGATTCTTTATCTCTGATAGAGAGAGAACTGTTTTAATCCCCCTGTAATTATTAATATTTAGTTTATTCAATCCACAAAATGTATGGCATGTCCAACAAGGTGGAAAGAGTGGCAAAATGCAGTTGAAAGTGCAGACACAGTTCTTTAATGTAAGTCCTGAATTGGAGTCAGACTCGAAACAATCTACCGAAGCTTAGATTATTCCCAACATTGTCTTTTTTCCAAGACTTAACATGAGAGAGCACAGAGCTTCATTCCAAACAAGTGAACCTAACAGGTGTAGGAGCAGCTGATGTTTGTCTCCTGATGGTTCTGGCTGAGTTACAAGAACTGGAAAAAAAAAAAATCAAGATCAACACAGTTTTCTGGAGTCATTTAGACTGAAATGCTCAGTTTGGTGTCAGCAGAGCATATAAACTCCTTCCACCTCGTTTGTCTCCTACTAAGGTGTGATGCCATGTGTATTCTATTCAACAGCTTTCTTTTTGTCACTGCCATAAAGCCGTGACTGGTGAAGCTACAACAACAGCATCCGTGTGTGTGGATCTCATTTGTGCTCGACTGTGGGTGAGCATTTACCGTCTTTGTGCTGATCTTCAACCAGAAGTCGAAGGCTGTGCACATGAGATAAAATGTAACTCCACAAAAAGGAAATAATGAACATGTTTTGAAGGCATGCCTCCATTATTATGCACTGAGTAAAAGTCTAGGTTGAACATGTTGGAAATCTGGTCCAAGACGCTGGTCTTTGTAGAATTTCTAGCATTGTTTTATACTAACAGAGAATCGCTCCATGGATTGTGGTGAGTTTGAAGTACACCACTGTCAGTCTCATGTCAAGAAATCTGTGGATCCATCCATTATCCATACAGGATCACAGGGGAGCTGGAGCTAATCCCAGCCGACTTTGGGCGAGAGGCAGAGTGCACCCTGAGCAGGCTGCCAGTCTGTCACAGGGCTTGGACTGTGGGAGGAAGCTGGAGTATCCAGAGGGTACCATCTACAGATCAGTTGTTTCAAATGAATCACTCTTCATTCAGACTGACACACAGGTGGTAGGATATACTGATCACCTGTGTGTCTAACTATCTCATTTTGGTATGATGGAGGTAAGTATTAACATTAGGCTTGTTTTGCTGACTGTACAGCTGTCTAAGAGACACATTTTTGATTGTTCTTGATTGTTCTTTGATTCTGCTTTTGAATGAAAGACATCAAGAGCCAGTCCTTTTTTCTAGTTTGATGTTTCTTTTCTCCCACTTACACATTCAACTGAGCAACATCCACTTGAGGAATCAGCAGCACCTCAGATATTCTCCTTCAGATTCTCAGAGCATGGTTTTCTCCTCGCAGGCTACAACAACGTTTCTTACGTGAGCAGAGATATTCTGAGCACGACTGTTCTCAAAGAGCATGTGTGCGTGCATGGTTGTCTGAGATTTACGCCCGTGTGTGGATCTCATTTGCGCTTTGGCAGTGTCATGCTCTCGTAATTATGTTTGCAGGTTGTCTGTCCGTCCATCCCATTCTTGTGACCGCAGCATCTCAGAAGCACCTTACATAGTTTACTCAATTTGAAGAGACTTTCTATTGATCAGTGTTATAAAATCTTAATTACACTATGACAAAAATTTGTGAACTGATAAAACATGGCGTTACTTTTCTGTGGCTCTGTGTAGGACTTACAGGAGATGCTGTAACTTCCTCAAACATACAAGTAGGAAAGTCTCAGAGCCACTACAACATTCATCAGAGCCTAATAGCTGTTCTGATGAATGGACACATCCCTCAGGCCTGAGCGATAATAAGGGCTCAGACCTATTCCTGGGACCAGCAGCCATCATGAACTCACAGCCCTGTTTCATTTTAATTAAGCCGGGGTCAGGCACATGAATTATACAGTCCTTTATTCATCTTTGCACACTCTTTAAAAGTTTCATGAGAAACTCATACTTGCACGATACTGAAACCCCTCAGTGAGACATCTGGACCACAGCAGCTTTGGTGTTTCTTTCCTCTCCTATTAGATGTGTGTCTTTGGTATAAATAATCCAACTGAATCATCCAGTATGTGAAATATGCATTATCATAGGGAATCATGATTGAAACATGCCATGTTTCAAAGCATTTGTTTGATCATTCATGGCCAATGCAAATGAACACATCCTGGACATGACAGACACAGCTTGCTTTTCCAGACTTTGTAATGCCCTGATCAACATGTGCTCTGCATCTGTTTGCTCTGTTTATTGATTCATAAAAAAGGGACAAAATGCGCTGCACAGAAAAAGACAGGACAATAAAAAGGGTGTAGTTTGAACGGCAAGCAAGGTCCTGCACCGTAACATTACAAGCTAAAATAATATAAAATGCAAACACACAGAGAACCCCCCCACTGTTGTTTTATAGTTCAGTGTTTTGGAACCATGGGGCATTTGCACACACACATACACACACACACACTGTAAAATAAGAAAATATATAAATGAACATGTGGAAGCTTTTGTGCACATGACGTTTTGAAACACCATCAGATGCAGATGAGTGTGGTGTTTTGAAAACGTAACAATGCTCTGCTTCAAAGCCAATATTCTTTTGTCGGAGGTTTTTCCATTATATGTGAGCAGCCACTTGTTGTTCTTCTCAGTGAGGAGAAATGAAATAATGGAATATCAAGCAGGTAAAGCAATTTGATGGTCATTTGAGTAATTGACAGCAGTTGTTTTGAATAAATGAAATCATTTCCTTCATGCTTTTATGGTTTTCAGTGTGCTTTGTTTAAACAGGTGTCTCCTAATTTATAAATCAGTGAATATTTCTAACCTTGACAGTTGCATGAGGCCATCCTCATTTACATCGACCCTAATGCACTTTTTTTTCTGATGTATGCGAGGAATGAAGAAGTGGTGGTCTGTTGTTTTGAACTGAAAAGCAGTACATGCAATCTGTATAAGTGACTGATTATGTAAAGAGCAATTTCAGACATTCAGGATGGTGAAGCTTTCAAGAAGAATCATTTGGAATTTGAACACGTATCTTAAAGGCTTGATAAATTGCTTTTTGGCCACATTAGTATGTGGTATGTTCGCATACATAATTGAAGAGTTCCAGATATATTCTCATCTAAACATATTTGAAAATATAGGCCCATGTTTACAAATAAAATAGTGCTTATCAAAGTGCCTGTCATTTAATTTGAGAGTGATGGCCAGTTCACATTATATTTAGCTTTACAGGTTGATCACAGTTTGAACCCTTACAATATTTTACTTATTATACCATTAAAAACAACAATCAAAAACAAAACCAATGCCAAATTCATCCTACCAGCTACATATGTCTGTGTAGCTACTGACCTATTGAGCTTATGCATCTGTGCCATAGAACTGAAGTATCAGCTGTGAATGCTTTGGGATGAGTGGTTCTCACTTATCACAGGAGTACAACAGCTATGCACAGTCACTTGAAGCGAAAGTGTCCTCCAGCACTTTAAGACCAGATGCAGCAAAAACAAGACAAAACCATTTTGTTTACTTTTCAGCTCCACCCTGGCCTGATATATTAGGATTATTAACAGGCGGAGGCAGGTAATTCATGCACCGCTGCTCCCATGCCTCATCTAATGTTGTTCTTGTGACGTTGTATATTTTCTGTTTCCTCTAATGGACATGTATGAGTGAGAAAATTGCCTAAACTAATGTTGCAGACTGTTGTGACAGTCTGTAAATCATTTCAGATATTTTACTTGCTCATGCAAAAATACATTTGCCACTGATTTTCTTAACTGCGCATTACCCCAGTGATGAAGTAAATCCATGTCATGCCCATTTTAGGTTTCAAGTCAAGTTCTTCAGAAAAAATACTGAGTCTCCACTTCAGGGAAAATGTGACTATGACACACAGTGATTACGGTAATTTACATTCACTTGCCATTGTATGAAGTAGATAAAAACTAATGCAGCATAATACAACAGCCCTCTGATAAATCATAACTTCATGAGGATTATAATGTTCAGTTTTTGTTGAATCGATTTGAAAGAGATGTTTAACTGTACTGGGTTACACTGAGAGGTGTTCTGAAAATTTTGTCAACCTTAAAGTGGGATGGACAAAATATTAGGAACACCTCACCACACCTAATTTTCACAGAATTTCTAGAAAACAGGCAAAAGACAATGCAAATAAATGTGTGTTTCCATCCACTGCAGCTATGCAAATTTGAGCTGGGAGGCATTCATTCACCAGCTACTTCAGAAGAGGGTGCAAGGAAATAACATAATTACAAGAGTGCCAGTCAAGCTTCAAACAATGGGAAACCATGTAATGAAAAACATGATGAAAAAAAGAAATATTTTCTGTCATTTAGTCTGCTCTGTGGTCACATTTTGTTTTTATAGATAAACAACTTTTCTACCTTTGCCAAGCATAAAAACTTTTTTTGTGATAACTTTTTAGAGTTTCCACACAGGCTTTTTTTAAATGTGTAAAATGGAAATGTGCATATAAAACAGCTCGCTAGAAATGCACTTAGTTTCAGGTTATCTAATCATGTCTTTAAAGCAATTACTTCAATAGATTCTTCGTAAAGGAATGGAGATCCAGTGTGCCTTACCCTGTAACTGGCATTTGTGGTCACAGTGGTGGAAGTTCAGTAAAATAGTATGCTTTAAAATCAGAGCAACTGTGGTGGTGTGTATATGTTTACAGGGCAACTTTCCCTCACCGTCCATGATGTCCTTTTATAAACCATGTCATTGTTAGACATAATTGGTATGTACATTATACATTATGGAGGCCGCATTTTGAGAACCAGCACCATCAAAACGTCTGACTTTTAGAATGACACCCCCCACCCCTGCTGATCACCACTGTATGGCTTGATTGTGTGGTTTGGGTTCAGTCAGTGTAACTTGTGGCTCCTGTTGACTTAGCTATTTACAGTGCAGCTGCAGTGCCTCCTTCTTCTGATTGAACCCCCATCATAAACGGTCATTGTGATTGAAAGGCATACCCAGCAATGAAAAATGGTCAGCTTGATTGGTGTCTGGTGACATGCTGCAGTTTTTTAAACATACAAAGTTTATGCTACACTATGTTATTTAACCCTTACCTGAATGGTATGGAAGCATCCGAGGAAGAATTAGGTTCTTCCGAAATAAGAGCACAAGCTCGTAAATGAGCTCTGGTTCTTTTTGTTGACATGGTTATGTCAGTAGTATTGATCATTTGACATACACTGTATAGTTTGAACTATATAGTACATGCAGTCCTGTTCTGGTAGTATGTCCCAGCTGGCCATAAATGTGGACACAAGCTGTTTTCTACCCACACACTGGATATAGTCTATTGAATAATTCTCTTATTATGTACCTGCAGATGTACTGTGGTCATCATAGGAATGGAAAATAACTCACTTATAGTACCTTTACCCAATCAATAGATTGCAACAACCTTCGAGCTCTCCAACTTTGTTTTAGAAAAAGATCTGATCAGACAAAAAACCCATCCAGAAATAGCTAAAGAAATACATAATCCCAGTTGATCAGAAACTGTGTTCACTAACAGTGGAGTGGAAGTGGCTACATTTTCTTTATCTCAGCATTTTTGGAGCATTCCCAGTGATCTTTAATCTGGTAGTTTAAATTCTAAATGGGGAGATCATTGTAAGACAGACAGAGAACTGAAATAAAATTACACTAACTCTCCACTACTAAGGCATATAAACACTACTAAATAGACAATAGGAAAATATGTATACCCATGTTCAGATAAATGAAGGGTAAACAGTATAGAATATATTATTTGTTTGAAGACCTGTGGCTCCAAACACAAGCTGAAAACCTTTGGTTAAAACTGCATTGGCCTGGCTCATCTGTTAGCCACTTAGCAACATTTGCCAGTGTCAGGTTCTGCAATAGTCTTGTAAGCACATGAAAGCACATGAAAATAGCTTTTCTAGTCTTTAGTAAAGAAAATTTCAAACCTTGAAAAAATCATGATACAAAGAGTAATAATTGATCTTGTTTGCAGCTGGAGGTGTCCTGTCAGCAGCTTTACTGGTGTTTTTCTCAGAAGATTCAAAGATTTTTTTATTGTCAATTCACTATATGTGCAGGACATAAAGGCAAATCAAAATACTGTTTCTCCTTCACCAAGTGAGAGGTGCCATTAAGTAAAAACAAAATAAAGATTAAAAAAGATAGAGTAGTAAAACCTATGTACAGATAATAGATATTTAATTTTATTATAAAATAAAATAGAAGAAAAGAGAAGAAAAACCTATGTACAATACAGAGTTTGCAGTATGGCAGCAGCATAGTTGGCAGTAGTGCAAATTTAGTGAGTAAAGTGCAGAATAAATAAAGCAGTCCACAGGAGATGGTTACTTAGCAGCAGATGAAAAGTTGGAGTTTGGTCCAGGGGCCAGGGGAAGAGGAGGGAGGTAGTGGATGGAGTTCAGCATCCTGACAGCTTGGTGGATGAATCTGTTTGACATTCTTGTGGAGCGGGCCCGGGAACTCCTGTACCTTCTCCCTGATGGCAGGAGGCTGAGGAGAGTGTGTGAGGGGTGGGAGGTGTCACCAGCAATGCTGATGGCTCTGCGGGTGAGGCGGGTGTGGAAAATGTCCATGATGGATGGCAGGGGGGCACTGATGATCTTGCTGGCTGTATTCACAATGTGCTGCAGGGCCTTTGGGCAGGAGGCAGTGCAGCCTCCATACCACACAGTGATGCAGCCAGTGAGGATGCTCTCAATGGTCCCTCAGTAGAAGGAGCACATGATGTGGGATGGGACTCTTACTCTCTTCAGTTTGTGGAGGAAGTAGAGGCGTGTTTGAGCTTTCTTTTGAGCAGGGGGGCTGAGCACACACCCTTGTGGGGCCCCTGTGCTCACCATGATGGTCTGTGAGGTGTTGTTGCAGACCGGTACATTTTCTGTTAAAAAGTCTAGCGTCCAGTTCCAGAGAGGGGTTTTGAGCTTCTATAAATGGTGGTCACATGAGATTTTGTTTTGGTGGAAGTACCGCATTTGACAAGTTTGGCAAACTGGTAGCAAGGCCAGCTCTCATAATCCATCCAATGCATTGGTACTCACTATCAACAACATAGTTGGCATCCACATATGCATTGCAGCACTCCTGCACCTGCAACACTCTCTGAGCTAAACCATACATCAAGCAAAGAAATTTGCAGTAATCATTGAGGGACACTGAAAAGATTTGTGTAGCTATTACAGTTTTTACCCTTTCCAGTGTGTGTACAGTAAAATATATATTTTCTACAAAAGGGTTTTTCATTTCCAGGTCCCTGCTAAATGCAAATTTGTCACATGCTTCTTTATGTACTTTGAACATAGCATTACATTGGTGCCCCTTGTACACTAAATATTTACACTGTAAATTGCAGGCTTGAATCTAAAGCATTGCTTCGTTTTTCTTGAAAACATTTCTATGATTCCTATGACCAACCATTTTTATGATCAAACATGAGTGTGTAATAAAATATTCAGACTATATGGTATGTGTTTCATGGTTTTAATTAAGAATTAAGAATTATGTCATGACCTGACAGCCTCACCTCACCCCCCTCCTCCTCCTCCTCTCAGAATGTGTAGCAGCTGGGGATGCTGCAGTTGTGGCTGCTGGTCATTTTATTAGCATTAAAGGTCAGAGTTGAGTCCCAGCCAGCTGCCAGACAGTCACTGATCAGGGTCAAAGCAGAGGACTCATTGTAGGGAGATTTCTGGTGGATTTGTCTGTGCAGCCTGATGAAAGCATGGAGCAGGACGCAGCTCTAGCTTTTGCTAATGACAGCCTCCATGCAGTAAATTACATGGGGATCATTTTAGCCAAATATTAAAACAT
Source organism: Toxotes jaculatrix (assembly GCF_017976425.1). Classification (NCBI taxonomy): domain Eukaryota; kingdom Metazoa; phylum Chordata; class Actinopteri; family Toxotidae; genus Toxotes; species Toxotes jaculatrix. The sequence continues at coordinate 6,381,536 of NC_054396.1, read as the reverse complement.
TCATAGCTTTTCCCTCTGTCGTATGCCATGTTTCTCACCTAACTCACCTCGAGTTAGAATGACATGCTGCAGCTCATGAGACAGCTGTAAATCACTGAGACAAAATGCAGCAGTTATAATTGAAAAATGTCTTTCTGCCTGTTTGTCTGTCACCTGATAGCTTCTTCATGTTCATCTCTCCAGATGGACGATGAGGAAACTATCAGGTGACATACAGCAGAAAAGCAGAGGCCAGAAGGAAAAGAGAAAAAGTGGAGACAAACAGAAGTCTGTGTGGCTGAGCCCTTTTCAAGAATGCAAATAAATAGTTTGACTTTATATCCAAAGGTGCATTTTTCTCAACAAGACAGTGCCTCTGGGAAGACAGAAAACAGTCACATGAAAAGTCACAACAGTTTATTTGGCAATGCCTCAAAAACTATCACTCCCTGTGAAAAATGTAAACATGTTTCAACATTTATCGATGAGGATCTTACTGCATATCTGAAGATACCTAACATTTAACAAGCACAGACCCACCAGCTGTCTCATAACAGACTGTTTTAACCAGCAACTAAGTCATAGCTGTCATTATCATACACAGGATAATAGATACAGGTAAGATGTAAAGCAGACTGAAGAAACACAAAGGACATACATACATATGAACTATTACATATTTACAAGATAAACTACATTTACATTTGACACTTTCACTTTATACAGTATATTGATTAATTATTGAAAATTAGAACTTTCTCATCCATTTCACAAGATCAGCTCTTGCATGCTCTTTGTTGGAAAACACTGCATGCAATGAAATAGAAGTAACATCTTTAGCACAAACGATGTGTCCATTTCACAATTCTTGCTAATATTTATGTCTTTCTGACAAAACAACCTGATCCACATTGTGTGCAACACATAACATACACAATAACTAAGACGAGCACAAAAAGCTTTTCCACCATAATGCGAATGCACCTTAAGAGTCAGCAGCAATGCTAGCTGCTCTCTGAGGCTAGAAACACACAGGCTCTTTGTGCAAAATGCTAATGTCGGCAAGCTAACATGCTCACAATAACAACGTTAAAATGCTGATGTTTTAACGTGTCATTTTTCCAAAGGTCACAAACAAATGTATTGCACAATTTCAAAGATTGATTTGGTGATGATGCTAGAGGTAGGGTTATGGGGACATCAAAGATATTACAGATCATCCTCGGGGGACCATAAATGTCCAAATTTGATGTCAGTCCATTCAATAAATTCAATTAATGTCAATCAATACAAGAAATGTCAACCTCATGGTGGCAGAAGAGGAAAAGTCAAGGGATCAATCCTCAAGGACCACCAATGTCTGAATAAAATGTGTCAATCCATCCTGTAGATGTTAAGATACTTCACTGGAAAAGTGAAACCTTTAACCTGCTGGTGGCAATAAATGAAAAGTCAGGGGATCACAAAAGTCTTTAGGCTTCATCCTCTGGGGACCGTGAATATCTGTATATTTCAATCCATGAGTTATGTAATAATGATTTTATGGCAATCATACTTACATCAATGTAATATCCCCGTAATGATTTATCGGTGTCAGGTGCTCTACAATGAGTTTCTATATGAAAGCACTTCATAGATTGTTCATTTATACCTCATATCTCATTGAAATATACTGTTACTACAGGGACTTGCAGTACTGTGATGTTTGTCCACACGCTTATAAGAAATAAATTAAATTTCTCATGAGGGAGAAATATTTTTACACCATGTTCAGCAGGCTGGCCTGAGGAGGGAAAAGCATCTGAGACGTCAGGCTTTTATCTGCTGTCTGACAGGCTCTTGAGGCTGATGTACAGGGAGCTGACCATGGTGGCCTCCTCCTGCATGGACTCCTTCGGATCAGGCTGGCCCCCGCACATTAGGGATACTAGTCTCTTGGGGAGCTTCCCACTGAACAGCAGGTAGATGCAGGGGTTTGCACAGCTGTTCAGACTGGCCAGCAGCATCAGGATGGTGAAGGTTGCAGCTGGAAACAGAGGAGGAAATGAGAAATATATTTTCTCCTTTTATTTCCCTTTTAATGGAGTGGACCTACTGTTGATTATAGATATATGTCATTACTTAAACTTAATATTATTATTGATAAACCTAATCAATGATAATTGATTAGTGACGTTACACTATCTAAAAGCCCTCACAGGGAATCAATTAAAGCTATTTCACAGGACTGTCTTAGGGGAAATCTGTCATATTGTGACCAAGGATATTTACCTGATAGTTTTTTATTTCATTGTTTGCCTCATGATGAAGGATACTTTGAACTGAACACATCACAGCTGATAATGTGCAGCGATGGCAATAATACTGTTGCATGCCATAACACTGCACTTTATTACTTTGTGTTTCTATTTTTCAGAAGTGTTTGTGTTATTTATATGTGTGCCTTTAAGCCGGGAATCTCTGCAAAATTTCGTTATGCTCGCATAATGACAATAAAGACTCTTGAATAATTCTTAAGAGTTTATCTTTTTATTTTAAAATGTTGTTTCTCTGTTCTCTTACTCTGAGTGGGGGCCTCGACGTCCCAGACAGACCAGAGCTGCACGGTGAAGAAAGGCGTCCAGCAGATGATGTAGGCAAGCACGATGACCACGGTCATCTTCACCGTCTTCACCCTCGCCTTGGAGACACCTGCCACGGTGCTGGCCCTTGAGGACAGCCGCTTACCGACCGCCTCTCCGACGTGGTGCGTCTTCATGTGGAAGTTGATGTGCACGGTGCGGCAGATGCGCACCTGGCACACGATCACCGTGAGAATGGGCAGGACGAATATCACCAGAGTCGTCCAGGTCACGTATGCTCTCGGTCCCCACGGCTTGATGAACTGCGCCCAGCAGTCGTACACGCCGGGAGCGACCTCGACCCGAGAGAAGATGAAAACCTGCGGTAGGCTCCCGATGAGAGAGACGCACCAGGCGGCGCACACCGGACCGTTCCAGCGCGCCCTGCGCCTCTGGAAAGTCACCATGGGGTTGCAGATGGCTTGATATCGATCTATCGTCATCACTACTATCATATAAGTGGAGGCAAACATCCCGACCACCTGCAGGTACTTCACTACACGACACAATATGTCTGGACCGATGAATCTGTCGGTGATGTCCCACATGAGTTGCGGACAAACTTGGAAGAATGTGACCACCAGGTCTGCGAGGCACAGGTGGAAAACGAAGACGCGCATCCTGGAGAGCTGCTTCCTTCGCTTCCAAAGCACCAACAACAGCCCGAAGTTTAGGATCCCCGCAGTGGTGAAGATGATGGACAGAAGAACTATTTCCACCTGAGCCAAGCGCTCATCTCGCGGCTCGTCTCCATATATCTCACTCTCCAAAGTGATGTTACTGATATTCACACTGAACCAAGCCATGCCTTCACACCAAGTACAGCACTGAGTATTTGAACGCCGCTATATGAGCCTTCGAGGTGAATCCAAGCCACGGAAATGTAAACAAGAAGCCTGGAATTCAGTTTTAATCATTTCACCAAAATGGTAATTCCTAAAAAAAATCGTAGTGAGAATTTAAAGGATAAACTTCCAGTAAAGAAAAAACAAGTTTGAGAGTCTGCAGACAGAAACTGAGGTGTTAGTAAATGAAGGCACAGGGCTTTATATCTCCTCATCTCTGCAGGAGGGAGGAGCAACCTCACCCCAACACAGAAAACATTCCTCACTGCTCTTGCCTGAAGTGTAGGGGATTTACACATCCGCCATAAGTTTGTAATCTGCAGCATAATGAGCTGCAAACAAAAGAATCTGCCCTTTTAATTAAAAAGCATATCACTGTTGACAGAACATATTTTCTTCAGTAAAAACAAAAAATAATTTATAACTGCAGTTCAACTTAAGAGAAAACCAAATATCACAATCAAACTTCTGCTTTCCATTATGGTTTTAACCACGAAAAGGATTATTTTCAAAGCGTCACCTTCATCACACTCGTCCAACCAGTGAATAAATGGCAAGGTTTAGCTTTTAATTGGCTGAGCATCAGTAGAGTATCAGCCGTTTATCTGAGGAACTTAAATAAACAGCAGGGCTCTGTAATAACACATAGGGTGAAATCAGCAGCTGTTGTTCATTACACACGTTCTCATATGGTGGCAGCCGTGATGCTGAGAGCATATTGTGTGTTATCTCTTCAAATGTGCATGCCAATGCTGATGAACAAAAGTGGCCGTGTGGTAGTTTAGAGTGAAACTGCATTCATCAGTGGGTATAGATGTCTCACTTACTGTAGCGCCCTCTATCAGTAAAATGCCTCAGTACCTGTGAGCAGCACAGTCACAGCATCAGGTGTCCGCACTATTACTGCTGTCTGACACAAACACACCTCTGCTTTTCTCTTCATTCAAGGCTTTACATAACTGAGGAGTTCATCTTTGTCCATCTGATAATGACTTTTCTTCCAGATGTCGCGGAGCTTCTGTAAGGTGGCTCCTATCTCCTTGCCCGACATTACGCCCATCCTCCTCAGGTCGTGGCCGCTCACGGGGAACCGGGGGACGGACCATCTGCAGAGCTCTTCCAGCAGCTTCTCCTCACCTTGATACTTCAGCAGTTCAACAACTTTACTCTGAGAATCCAGCTCCCGACTCTAAAAAGATAACGGTACGAGTGAGAATTAAAGACCCTGAAAATTTTGGTTTTAGTTCTTTCGTAGCTTCTACAACATTAAATATTCATCACTAAACATTAAACAAGCATTTGTTTATTTATTGATTTATTGTATTGATTTCAGTAAATTCTGATTGCTTTACAGAAATAAGCAACATCACATTTTTTCAACCGATCCTCGGTCCACTTACAAGCAGTTAGATAAAATAACCTCAGCTGTTCTGACTCTGTTGAACAGCAGGCATTCATGCAGGCTCCCATCACATATAATCAGGGTGCCTTTTGAGCATTCCCTTATCCTTGATGTACTAATTTTCTCTCTTCCTGCTTAAGTTTCAATAGAATTTTATTTAAGCTAAATCCAGTGTTGAACTTATCAAATCTAAATAATTTCAAATCACATTTTGAATTCATTTTAATTATTGTTTTGATTTTTTATTGTTAGGTTTTTCAGAAAAGTACTAAACTAAGAAGTGAAACTAAAAGTAAAGTTTAACCACATTTGGCTTTCAGAGCCCAGTCCTAGTTAGTGATTCCAAACATTTCCTACAGTTCCTGAACGTGCCTATTCCCAAGCCACATTAGTATGGGCAGGAACATGTTGCATTCAGATGTGGGTGATGGATGCAGGCGGACTATTCTCCAGCAGGACCAGGGACGTGAGATAAAGGGTAGAATTCATGTGTTCAAAAATAGTTCTGTAACCACAATCATTTTCATGGTTGGTTATTCTGCTGATTATTTTCTTGATTAAGCGATTAATCGTGCTCTGGGGACGTGCTGAGCACATTTTCCCAAAGCCCAAGGGGATGACTGCTTGTTATATCTGACCAAAAGTCTAAAGCCCAGATATATGGTACTGAGTTTCCTATCATCAAAACTGGAACACCATTTTTTTTTTCTTTGGAATTTTTGCTTAAAATGACAGTGTTATGGCTGAACTTCATCTAGCAGTCAGTGCATAGCAGGTGCCTGTCCATTCAGCTTTAAAATAAGCTAATCAAGCTGTTGTAGGCGATCAGTGGCAACATTCACTGGTGCATAACACAATGTGTGCTGATGAATAATCAGTGTCTGCCTAGAACACGACACGTACACTGTGAATACTTAGGGTTAAAACAAACACCCACATGGTTCCAGTGAGTTTCCCACTATGAATCTCTCCTGCCTGTTATTTCTTTCTTTTGTCTTTTTTTTAAATGCATTAATAAGAAGAAGTTGAAACTTACATCAATGATGAAGTCAGTGAAGGGTCTGAGGCTGCCCGGCTCGTCTTTGCTCTTTCCGAGCTCCCGTCTGTATTTGACCAGGAACAGAGCCAGATTCTTCTCTTCCCTGGACACCTTCAGTCGGATGTCCATCTTTTCCACCTCCTCTGGGCTATGAAAGAGAGCAGCCAGGATGGTCATGGGTTTGGGAGAGTGGTCTTTGGCATTCTGCCACACTTGTTGCATCTCCTCAACATCGCCATCTGGAGGTAAACCTGAGGAGGAGCAGAGACAGGAGGGATGAATTACTGACCAGAACAGAAACAAGAACAATGGATTTTATGGGGATTATGGTTCTAATTTATCTGAAGTACTGGTATCCTGTTAGAACACTTCTTACTAAACAGCCTGTTATGAGTTAAATAATCAAGAGTCACCGACCCATCTATTTGCTAGTAGTGACTAATACCAGACTTCACAGTGAAACAGGGGTCAAGAGGCATCAAAGTCCTCTTCATCTTAGGAAAGGAAACGGAATCATTCCCCTTTTAGAAACAACTCCAGACTGTCAGATTCTCGAGAATTACTGACACCATCGATCCTTTTGACTAATTCCTGCACTCCATATAATGACTTGATAGCAGTCATTATTTGCTGTAGCTCACGGCCATTTTCAAGAGGGACCTGAGCCATAACAAAAAGGAAAAGATGTGGGAACGTTTTTACCAAACGGGGCTACAAGGGGAAAAATGAAGTATTTGCAAAACGCTTATGTCAGAAAATGGTAAAAACTAATTCTGACATCTGAGCCATTACAGGCATTTTTCACTTAAATAAGAACGTAATGTACATATTCTCTCAAATTTTAGATGTTGGTATGTTAGACAACAAGATCAAGTGTATAAGTGAACTTTTGTTCTTGCCCAGAAGAGATTAAGAAACTGAGCTAAATGAAGTGATTCATGTTTGCATGTTTTCCCCACCCACCAATTTCTCAAAAAGGGATTTATAAAAAGATGCACTCTACAGATTTTTACAAATTCTTCTTACAAGTTCGGTTTCGTCAAGAGGAGTACTCTTTTCTTTTGTGGTTCAAGAGGAAGGTTTATAAAGTTCGAAAAATAACTGATGTGGAGTTTGAAAGATGTGGCCCATTTACTTAACAGGCTCTAATGAAAGATCCTGCAGAGCTGCATTATGGGAAATGCAAGATGAAGCATTTTTGTTTCACCCATGCTAAAGACTAAAAATCAGGATAATTTGGCCTCTGCTGCTTGAATTCAGGTGTGCCTTTCATGTTGTAAACAACTCTGCATATAGAGTGTGACGGTTGCAGAAACTCTCTCACCGATGTACTGAGCCAGTTCGAGCCTGTAGATCAGCTCCAGCAGATGAGCGGCATGGTTACCAACCACCATTTTTTTTAGTTCCACCCAAATCCGTTCTCCTGATATTGCTGCCAGTCCACGGCCGTTTTCTCTGATGGCGGTCAGCGTCTCTGGCTCATGGTCGTCAGGCTCCAAAGCCACCCTGCCGTAGAACCTGACAGATGAAATGAGAGGGCTGAGGTTAACACATTTTATTTTTCTGTTTCCAGAGATAAAAAATTCAAAATCTTTCTAAATTTTTCTCAGTTTATAGTTTGAATTGGGCAAAATGAAAATAAATTAAAAGAGCACCTGAAATATCGCAGTATTCTCAGGTAGTCCTCCTGGATTCTTTGCTCAGCGCTGCCCACAAACCGAACTTTGCGGTTCTGAAGGTCTTCATATCCTTTGAAATAGTCGTACAATGTGCCATCGAGAGCTATGAGGGCAGAACAGACAGTAAAACATGGTGAGGAATTTTTAAACAAGTGCAATAAACTCAAGTCCACTTAATGCACATGTATCTCCAAAACACAAGCAACACAGGGATAAATCATAACGACTCCTCAGCAAAGTTCATTTCGTTCGGCCAACTACAAAAGCAGCTACCTAAAAACATGGAGTTGATGGTGAGGTCTCTCCGTTCGGCGTCTTTCAGCCAGTCAGTGGTGAACTCCACCTCTGCATGACGTCCATCCGTCTGAACATCCACTCGCAGTGTGGTCACCTCAAAGTTCTCGTTGTGTATCTATACAGAAAGAATAAAGAAAACACTGACTAGAGGTGCAGTGAGACCTCCCTCGTGGTGCTATGATAGAAGGCAAGTGACATGTATGTAAGTTAGTGTCCCTCCATCCACTCTCACCTGTGAGTAGTGCAGTATTTCAGAGGCCACTCAAAATATATAGTTATGTCATAGTCTATACATGGTAAAGGCACCTTATGCCACTGAACACTTTCTGGCATTTTCTTATTTATTCAACCTTATGGAGCCACATGTTCCAGCCTGAAACCTTTGACTCATTAGATGCAACTTATTAACATATTCCAGGAATAAACAAATCAATCAGAGATAGAGCGTCCTGTTACTGGGCTGTTTATCTCTGGGATGCTCTCCCACAATCCATCAGGATGGCGTATCCATTAACATCTTTAAATCAAGACCTAAGACCTATCTATGTGATCAAGCAGATTGATTGCAGGTGGAACAACCGTCTTACCCTTGCTGTAATGGTCCCATGCTTCTCTCCTTTATTGTTGATCATCCTGATGCCAGCTGTTTGGAACATGCGCTTCATCTCCTCTGGAGTGGCTGTTGTGGCAAAGTCCACATCTTCAGGCCGCTTCCCAGACAGCAGGTCCCGTACGGCACCTCCAGCTATCCTCAGCTCATGCTGGTGCTTCTCAAACACCTCTGGAAAAGATCAAACACACACTTAGAGGAGTCTGGTAACCTTTCAGAGGCGGTTTGACTGGAAGCACAAGAAAGCAAGTACCTTTCCAAAATAATGAATTCCATTGACATGAATCAACACAAAAACATTTCAATTGCATTGTTTCATTTATATTGTAACAGTAGCTCCCTGTTTTCCAATCAACTAACTCTCTGTTTTTTCATTATTATTGAAGTGGTAGTAACAGTAACAACCACACAACTGTCCAGGCCCACTGTGTGTGTGTGTGTGAGTATATTAAGGGGCATTTCACCAACTTGTGTCTTGGAAACCACTTTACTAGTCATGGGGATGGCTACTCACTCTATGAATATTGTATAATGTCTTCTGTGGCCCTAGAGGACCTTGGTCAGTCGGAGAAAGTACCACTCATGATATCATGAGGATGAACTTGGACACTTATGCTGCATCAATTTTGGTGGTTGTTGTGTATTTTTGTAATCTGTCTCTGGCCCAGTATCCCAGCTTAATGGAAGTAGAATACTAAAAGGTTGGAGTAACCCTTTCAGTCCCTGGCTCTTTCAGAGTTCAAAATAGAACAATGTTAGAGCTTCACTTAAAACAACAATAACTTTTCAAAAGGAATTATGCTTTCAGAACAATTATAATTATGAGCCTTTGAAACATGGCTTTAGATTTGGATATGTAGACATTTTTGATAAGGAACCATTGAATCTGTCTTTAAACAACTTTGACCGAGCTCTGTACAAAGTGGGTCATTTTACCATTGTGACATGTCTGTGGGAAACAAGGCAAGAAAAGCGTAAGAGTTGTAAGTGACCCCAACAGGACAAGTGTCTGTCCGCTGCTGCAGCTCACCTGCTAGTCCATTCAGTCCATCAGTGAACAGAGACTGGAACTCACTGGTCTTCAGCTGCATAGTGTAGAGACTCCTCCAACAAAAACCTGTTCTACTAATCACACGAGGACTCAGTATTCTGCTCCACATCTGTACAAACACAAAAAAAACAATAGTCGTGTGCTACTGTTTTGCTTGCGTCCGACAGCTTTAATCGAGCTAGCTTATGCAGTGTGGCAGTGTCCGCGTACACCTGTCACACTGTTTATACACAGCCAGCACATGAGCAACGCCGACATATCAACGTATACGTACCAGATATATCAGACAGAAGTGAATGCAACTTAAACAGAAGAGTCTATGAATGTACTGCGTAGCTATCGCCTCATAATATCGCTCGGTCATTAGCCATGTAGCGCTTCGGGAAGGGTTTCGACAACACGCGGTTGCTGGCCAATAGCGTGAGGCTTCGTCAGGCTGCGGGGGCGGGGTTTAAGAGCGCTAGCTATCAGTAGCTTCTCGCGAGATCCTCGCTCGGCTCTTCAGGTGATCTTCCTGGTGGTTCGGTGCTGTCAGATCAGCAAACGGACCTGGAGGCAAATGGCAAAAGTTGAGCTGACCCCGCTCAGACAGTGGGATGACTTCTTCCCCGGTTGGGAAAGATTCGCCAAATCAGATGTGAAAGACTTGGCGAAATGGAACAACAGAGTTGTCAGCAACCTGCTTTATTATCAGACTAATTATCTGCTTTTAGCCGTCGCTGTTTTCCTCATCGTCGGGTAAGTAAGTTTACACATGGAGGCATTTGTGGCATCAGTACAGCAGCTGTTTAATGCTCACCTGGTTGTTCACTTGGGCAACTTAACAAGTCGTTCGTAACTTTTTGTGGCGTATTTATCCGTTAATGTTCCCCTGTTAGAGTAAACTCGGCTGTAGCCTACTTTAAAGGGATTTAAAATGAGGGTGCAGACAGGATGTAGACTGTTAATGTGGAGAGGAGTTGGAATAAGTCCCATAAGAATGAATGTAAAGATACTGGGCCAGTCCCTCAGTCTGGAGCTCTCCCGTAGGAGTATGATTTGAGACATTTCACTGGTTGAGTTAAAACACAAGTATGATGACAGTATGCTCTTACTTGCACTGTTGGAAATACAGACTCATCAGGAGACAGAGGAAAGAAGAGTCAGCAACCAGTGCTGGGCCTGACACACTCAGTACATGAACCAAAATCAAGATTTCCATACGGCTGAAGTACAGACACAGCCCCAGACTACTGCAGGGTGCTCGAAGAACTGGTCTATTATCTGATAACTCCATACAAGGCAGACTCAATCATTTCAGGGAACAAGAAGTTAAGTCTCTACTTTCTGAAATATGTTGGCTTTAGTTGGCACTTTGTCCCAACTTAAGCCTGGCTTACTAAAAATAGTGATGCCCTGTCATGGTCTGTCCACTGAGCTGTGTGATGACATATTGTTGCTATGGTCTTGAAGCCCACATAAGCTGTTTATCTAGTCAGCTGCTGCATTGCAGATAGCACAGTTGTGAGAAAACAGCAGCAATCAGCTGGCCCCTGTATGTTTGAATAGGGGGACAAAAAACCAATAACAGGTATTTTCGGATTCAGGCCTGAATCATGACCCTAAACCAACAAGGCTGAACTTTGACACATTCAGTTTAGTTGTTTCATAAAACCGTATTATGCTATTTTTATCCAGTTTGGTAACCACTCAAGCATGTTTCTGCTTTTGCATGGACTTCATTTGCATTGCCAACAGTTGCAGTCTAAGAAAACATTTATTTTCTGTGTTTAACTCAAGGTTTACCATTAACCATATAACACAACAATATTATCCTATTGGTACTGATTGATAACTGTGGTCTAGGAGCCTGCAGGGGGCTTATATCACAAAGCAGGGCTGGTGGTTTATGCAGCCAACTTGTTTGTTTGTTTGATTGATTGATTGTTTTTGGATTCACAAAGATAGCTCGAGTTCACTGAACTCAGTTACCATGGTAACTAATGCTGCAGGCCAAATCTACAAGGAACAGGTTTTGTTCAGGATTAGACAGACATCCTTACAAATCAGTAGAAAGACTTTGCATTGGATGGCAATCTGTTAGACTGGAATTACAGTCAGTGTTTACAGTCAGTGCCCTGCTCTGGATATACACTTTGACATCCATATCGGGTAGATAGTTTTACTTATTCATTACTTAGTAATATATAAAATAATTTGAACATTTTAGGGTAGATCTCAACTGATAAATTGGGCAGATATATTGGCTGATATTAGCTTATCACAGATGTAGTGATATCAGAAAATATGTCAAACGATAAGTAGCAAGAAGCTGCAGGACAGAAATGCCTAACCTATTTTTGAGATAATTTACTAACAGCGTTGCCATTAAATAGATTGTCCACCAGAGGGCATTGGCAAGTAAATTTTTCAACTGTGAAGAAATGAAGAGAAAATAAGGATTTTAAAGGATAATCATTTAAGGTCTCATTAGTTCATAAAATGCATATTTTGTGTACATGTAAAAAAAAAAGTAGAAGTGGTTAGTATATTGTTATCTCATTTGAGGCAATGTCTGAACAGAAAATGTTTTTATAAACTATCTACTTTATAAACTAGATAAATGAAAGGGACATTGTGTCCTAGTGAACATCTTCAGTTCCCACTTCATTAATGCTTTGTTTTGATCACATACACCTCCATCAGGCCTTGTTTTCATTAGGTTTTCTGCAGCCATGTGAGACCCAGTTATCCAAGATAACCACTGTTGGTGAGGCTAAAAAAAAAAAAAACTCAAATAGAGCCTGTGAGACAAACTCACAGACAAACTGTGAGACAGGCCCTTGGTCCCTCACTGAGGTCATGAACTTGACCTGATGGCATCAGTACAGTCATGTCAGTACTGGATTTGTCACAGAGTTTTTCTATTCAAGGTGTTGGGCCACGGAGAAAACATCACTAGGTGAGGAGAATGAAAATCTTAGTCCTGATGTGAACTGGAGTCCTGGAGCAATAAAAATACTATCTACATGTATGGTTCATTTCATCTTCTGTCACAAACCTTCTTTGACAAAGAAGGTTTTAAGGGTTGTAACTGTTTATTATTTTCACTATTGAATAAATATGGTGATTATTTCCTCAATAATTAATTATCTATAAAAAGGCAGAAAATGGTGAGAAATACCCATCATAATTTCCCAGAGCCCAAGTGGTACCTTTAAATTCCTTATATTATTTTACCATCAGTCAAAAATTCAAAAAAATATATTCAGTTTACTGCCACATAAGACAAAGAAAAGCAGCAAAGCCATTTTAGAAGTCACTGACATTACTGTTTCAGATTCATTTTCTGTGGACTGACTGAACACTGAATTACCTCCATCAGGGAGGTTATGTTTTCAGCCATGCCTGTTTGTTGGTTTATTTGTCTGCACGATTACCCCAAAAAAATACTGAACCGATGTGCACCAAACTTGGTGGAGTGATGGGACGTGGGCCAGGGAAGAACTCAGTAAGTTTTGGTGCCGATCCAGGAATTATTCATCACTGTCCTTAACATTGCGAGACGGGGCATTTTTTTTTTTTTTGACATTTTCATCAGGAAATAATGTTTGGATCATGATGTCAAAAAAATCTGATGTATTTATGGTGTTGATCTATGAGTTCTCTTATCAGTTCTGTGCATATACTGACAATAATCTGGAAAAGGAGGAAGAAAATGCTGAATCCAGATTACACACAGAGTAATGTTTACTGTTATAAATCAAGTTGTAAATCATTCATGTTATCAGACTACTTTCTTTTTCCTTTTATTTTTCTTTTATAAGAACTAGACAGGGGTGTGTTGGAATGTTTGGTCTTGGCGGAGGTGTGTGCTCCACTGAGGGCCATTCAACTTGACTGTTGTCTCAGTTTTATTATTCTGTCTGTTTATCCTTTTAGATATCATTACATTGATAAACACTGGAGAAAAACTGTATTTACACAAAATGATACTCACCGGTGAAGCTGTTTGTGTTATAAACACCATCTGTGATGCTGTTAGTGGTGGTGTTGTTGTACAGGCAGCAGGTAAACACTGGGTGGAGCCAGTGACCAGACAGAAGAGCTGTGCTTGTTATCCTGTTGTGTCAGAGCAGTGTTAAACTGACCCCCCCCCCCCCCCCCCCCCCGGTGTCTTGTGTTGTTGCCCTGCAGGTTCCTGAACCCCGTGGGGATGTTCACAGCCATGGTTGTGGTGTCGTGCGTCTTCGTGTGTTCAGTGTGGGCTGGAGAGAACAGAGCTGTAATCAACAACTTTAAGAGGGAGAATCCTGCAGCGTTTATTGTCGCTGTCATGCTCGCCAGCTACATCTTAATTTCTATGCTGGGGAGTGTCATGGTGTTCATGTCGGCAATCACTTTACCTCTGGCTTGTAAGTTCAAGATAATCATGTTGGAAGATCACATTTTAGTTTTAATCCATCAGTGACACATAAAGTTAAAATACACCTGTTACTGCATTATGTTTTTGACATAAAACTAAACAGAGACTACGCTTACATCTAATAGATGATGAAAAGCATTTTATTTCTCAATGGACATCTTTTCAGAGTATAATAATCTGTGCATTTGAATTATAAAACAATCAATGAAACATGTTTTTCAGATTTTCAAACACTGATGTTATCATAGTTTGACTGGAACAAAAGTTTATAGGTTTGTTTTTGCCAAACGTTTAAAACATCACCAGTCACGTTCTCATCTGCCTTTCAGTGATATTTGCACATGCTTCATTTCGCCTCCGCAACATGAAGAACAAACTGGAGAACAAGATCGAAGGCGCTGGACTGAAGAGGTCTCCGATGGGCATTTTGCTGGAGGCGCTGGGTCAGCAAGAAGAGAACTTTCAAAAGATCCAGAGCTTTCTGGAGGGAAAACTGAAGGAGTGATTGGACTTGGAAAGGAGCACACATGTCCACGTTTTGGCCAAAGATCTTGACTTTTTTCCTTAGATGTAACACATCTGTGTATCTCTCAGTCTAAACCTCTTAAAACATGTTTCATATACAGTGTACCCTTGTGTGTTTTTGAAACGAATGTTTGTTGTTTGTCTGAACTGGTTTATCTTTACCTCTGGGTTATCTGTCATTCCACCCAGAACTTGTCAGGGCGCTTTTCTCGAGCAGCGATGACGGCATCTCAGGCCTGCCTCACATCCCTGCCATGTGTCAGCGCTCAGCACAGCTGCACGCGCGCTCCTCGGTGCGAAATCTGTATTTAATCAGCCTCAGAAACAGCCGTCAGTCCTGCCAGTTTACGCTCAACTAAAATTGTGAAAGCAATGCAAGTGTTGCCTTTTAACTGAGAATAAAAAAGTGCACACTCAACACACAACACTGCCAAGATACTGTAAAAGGCTGGATTGTCTCCTCACATAAAACATTAACAGTTTACTTAAGTACATATTTGAACAGAAACTAACCAACATTATGTTCATGCAAATAAAAAGAGCCAGACAAAAAGACAACACTTTGTCTTGAGCTATGAAATATCTGTGATTCCAAACACTGAGTCAGGCCAGTGTCAATATTTAAAATGAAGACTTCAAAGGAGCTCGAGGTCTTAACCCGTACCCATCAGTATTCCTCCTGCACCTCTGTCTGTTTAATCTTGACAATGCCCCCTGGGTGATGGATTGGCTAACTTTGCTTTCCTCTCCACTTGCCCCAATGCTAATCAGTGGGCTGCAGTAGATTATAGTGTGGAGAGCTGAGCGCTGCACTGTGATAAAGTGGATTCATCTGCAGTCATTCACCTCCAAATCCGAGTTAGTTGCTGTGTCAGCTACTCTGGCTGTTTTTTTTTTTTTTTTATTGGGTTCCATTTGAAATTGACAACAGAAAGCGAGAATCCATCTGGAACATAATGCTCTGTTATTTGGTTTTAAGTGGCGGCGTGTAAGGAGAGGGGGAAACATGAAGATAAGAGTGATGGACATTAGAAAGAGCAATCTGGGTGCTAGTTTTTCAACATGCTCACGTTAACTCTTTGCTTTCAGAATTACTGAAATCCATTCTTCAGCATTTGACGGAGCAGCTTTCCTCTGCAAGGAATGTGTGTTATTTTTGAGATGAACCCCACACATGACCTCTGCACACTCAGGTGTAACAGTATTCCAGTGGCTTCCCAGTTTAACTTTGGCTGCAAGGCTTTACCCGTCTGAGCTGCAGCAGTGATTTATATCTCCTCCTGCTGTGCCTCATCTTCATCCATATTGTGCAACTCGGAGGAGTGAACACAAGCACCGGTGGCAACAAACTCAAGTAAAGTCATGTTTGTGAGGGCACAGTGGAGGCCCTTGTTCTCGCTGCTGCAGCTGCTGTAAGGATCCCTACCAACACGTGCGTGCTGCTGCACACGGAACAGGTGTGTGTCTGTGGCTGTTTTCTCCTGACATGTATGTAATCCAGGAGAGGAAGCGCTGCGACACAGCACAAAACAACACTTAGCCTCTCATGGTGTTTTTGCATCAATCAGCAACGCTTCACCGACTTGTCGCCACACTTATTTCTGAAACAACCATAATTGTGTAAAGGCAGTCGTGCAACAGAAGTCGGTGAACGTGACAAAAAAACAAACCTGTAAACTGTTCAGACAGCAGCTGCTAAGTAACAACACGGCTCTCCTTGTGCAGGCTTTTGACTTGCAACATCTGCCTCCTGTTTAGTTTCCACAACACAAAGACGTGGGACAGGGAATAATCTAGCATCATACAATACTTAACTCTGTTCGATCAGGCACGCTCTGGCAGCGCACTGCCTTCGGGTTGGCCTTTCCATCCCCACCCCTCCTCCTCCTCCTCCTCGGCTTGTCTGAGAGGATTTGGCTTTTGGCTGGCTAAGCTGGTTAGCTAGGCTCATAACTCAAACAGACTGTCATTCAGCAGATCTGGCTGCTTGGGCCTTACGCTACAGCTGATCACGTGACACGTTAACGATGACCCGCTGTGACCTCTGCGGGCTGCCGTATCCTCATGTGAGCTCCTCAACCTTCCCATACACCCACGCTGCTTTTTCTGCCTCCTTCATAGAAAGTTGTCCATATTAGCAGATGAACCAGAGCAGCTAATCCAGCTGTTTACCCTTCATAACCTGTCAGGGTCATTACTCCCTGGATCAAGGCACAATGTGCTGGTCCTATGGATGATTTACACTCATTTAAATCTGAGCTTGGCTTAGCCCCGTGATCAGGTTTAGTTGTTCACGTGTGAGTCCTATTGTGTGTGCTCAAAGGTTTTGAAAGTTTCTGTACTAATGCCCGAAGTATACTTTTTCAATACTATATACAATATACTTTGTCTCATTGTCCACCTGATGAATTTAAGTCCAATATTCATACTAATTTTAGCCAAAACCTGAAGGACATATCTGGCTCTTTAGCTGCTAAAACCTGCACTTTTTTCACAAGGTAGCTGCTAACTTTGTCTTCTGTCTGGCAGAGTAAAGTTGTTTTATCAGAGCCTTTTTGCTGTAAACAGCTGGCTGTAAATGGGGGTTGATCGCTCTGATGAACTGAACCACAACATTAAAGTTGCAGGCCGTGGTACTGAAACAATCAGCTAAAATACTAAAATAGACCTTTAACGTTACATAGTCATTTAAACCATTGTTTACAAAAAAAAAAAAAATACTGATTATAGCAGCTTTTAAATCAGGAACCATCTGATCAAAGAAGTAAAACATGATTATGCCTCTGAGCAGACAGTTGATAGTTCTGGATATTTGGTGTTCCAGACATTGATCAATACCAACTAAGTATGAAGTCTAAGATCCAGCCCTAATCTGCTCTCCACATTAGAGGAACTCACTCTGTAGTTAGAGAGGAAAGTACATAGGAGCCCATTGTTTGTGTAGTTGAGTGTCAGCTGGAACAGCCTCCCCTGATCTCTGGCTGCAGCTGGTGTGAGGCAGCAGCAGAGCAGAGACAGAGGGAGACAGCTGGATACAAAACACTCCCTCCTCTCTCACTGCCTCGGGTAAAGCCGAGGAGCTGGAAGTGTCTGAGACCTCCCCTGCGCTCGCTCAAGAAGCAAAACACTGAGGGGCAATGCAAGCAAGTAAAGCTGCTCAACTGTGGCCTTTCTAAAGAGGCGACCAGTGGCAGGATACACTTGTAGTGGTATAAAATGGGGGGAAGGAAGGAAGGGAAATGAGGTGAAGGGTTATAGCGTAATCTTGGGGGCTGGAGGCTCAGTTCACGTGTACAGCAGACTTCTGTTGCATGGATGCCTACAGGGAGGGTTGGGTGCTATAAACACTGGCTTGTCATTCACAGGGAGGACAGAAGAAGAGGTTTTAGCCCATAGAGGGTGTGACAGCTTTTAAAGACTGGTTTGGTCGGTTTACTGCTTAGGAACAAAACAAAAAAAACAGCCTTGCAGCACAGCAAGGCGGTGAGAAAATGCAGCAGAGTGGCAGAGCTCTGCAGCAGGAGGGCATTTCTAAAAACAGATCATTTATTCATAATTAGCTACCGTCATGACTGATTGCAGCCCTGCATTCATTCCAACAGGCTCAGAAAAGAAAAGAAAAACTGGGACTCTACAGTGATCTAACTATAAGCTGCTTCCCTGAATGTTCCCCAGATAAACAGTTTTAAGCCATTTATATGTGGAGAATGCCTTTATGCATTCCAGTTGTCTAAGACCACCATCCTAAGCCACAGACACACACAGCGTGTTCTTCTGAGTCATAAAAAGTAAATGAGAGTTTAGGTAATGTGGCCGTTTTTCCTCTGTGAGTGGTGATACTTTCTTCAAACCCCATTTCATTAATTGAACTGGCTCAACAGACGGCTCAGTTTCCTAATTTAATGGATTTGGATTTAAATTCTGTTTTTCCTGCACTAAGAGATGAGTTTTTTTCCCCTTTGATTTTCCTGAGAAGTTTCAAAAGTCTGTGATATTCTTTTTAATAAATATCACACAAATTATTCAAATGCTGATTTTTTTTAATTCAAATAAATGCAATTATACAAATGACTAAGAACCAGCTTAACAACAGTTGTTTACTATATATTACATGCTTTTCAAATACATAAAAATGCTTTTAAAAAAAAGAAAAGAAAAAAGACAACCAGTGTATGTACAATACCAACATTTACATACAGCTTCATTCTCAGAGAAATTGGGAGCACCAGTCCATGATTTCCAGCATGGATGAAATAACCATGTTAAAAAAAAAAAAAAAACTAAACGAAACTAAACTCGATTTTTCTGTCTTCCTGCAGCTACTGATCAGATGTGGCAGTAATCTCATAGTTGGTGACTTCAGGTAATACTCAAACGGTGTGACTCAGAAGTATTTGGCTCAGTTGTGTTGTAGGTATTGACAGTGAGATAGACTGAATACTCTGGAAATGACAAACAAGAGCACAGGAAGCACAGTGGTAGTTTGAAGCAATGCTGTGTGATAAAATGGATCTGGTGACTGTAGAGTGTTCCAGGAAGTAGCCGTCGTTTTGTTTTTTTTTTTATTTTGTGACTCATTTTGAATGAGTTCAATCCTTCATTTTGATCATGTCCTTATCAAGTTTTGTCTGATCCTTCATGGTTACAGTGTTCATACGTGTGTGTGTGTGAGCAGCAGAGCAGGATGAGTCATTCTCGTTGTTCATTACAGCTCAGTATCCTCTTACAGAGACAGTCCCGGTCCCTTGGTTTGTGAAGTTGGCATCTCTACAGAGAAACACTGGAGGAGTTTAGTCCACATTCCCTTTGGCTATACCACTCAGTCCACAGCAGGTAACTGGTATAGTTTCAGTGCACAAGTGCCACCACCACAAACACTCGCAATCCACACACGTAGACGCTCCCGTGGGGTTTTGTTATGATTTTAACACAAGAATGGGGGTCAGTTTGGCAACTGCGTTCACGACAACAGAGGTTAAGAAGACTTCATTTTGTTACACGCTGAATTCCACGTTCAGTTCCTTCATTCTTTGGATCCCCCTTATAGAAAAAACAGGTAAGTGCAGTCTAAGGCACAATGACAACTTGTCAAGGTGAAAAATTCATACAGCACAACGACACACAGGCAACTACACTATTGTTCCCGGTTTCGAGTCTTCGTGCCAGTAAATCTGGTCTTCTGGGTCCATGTTAGTGTGCATTTGGTTGCTGACATCTAAGTAGGATCTGTAACAAACACACAAGATTGAAACACATTAGACAAGCGGCAAACTGAATGTATCTGGTGACTGGTTGACCATGAGTTTGGAATGAATTAACCCTGGGCTGCGATAATCCAGCTCTGTATGAAGATCAGGAGCTAAACTAAAAGCAGAAATGTAAAGAAAGGCATTAATGTAAGTTACCACGTGTGTTTCAGGCATGTTAATGTTAAACTCAGTTTCAAACCCAGGGTCAAACATTCTCACCCGACAAAACAGCAGATGCACACAGACAGTATACACACGCATAGCCTTCAAATGCAACAATATTCAGGGGTCACATTTTCCCTCTGCCACACAAGTGCTCTCCCACCACCACAAGACACCCGGGAAATACAACCAATATCAAGATGATTCAAATAAAATGATTTGGAGCGTTCTGTCAGTCCCTGCCACGTTTAAAGAAACATCACCATCACCATGATAACCAACCACGTGGGGAAGTTTTACATTCTCGTCTCTCACCCTTTCTCCTGTGCTGTAACTTTGATTATTGGCGGGGGGGAGGTTAATTTTCCTGGTCTGTAGCATAGGCAACAGCACCCCGCCTCTCTAAAGGCCCCGCAGGGCACGCCATCTTATCACGACTCCGCCACTCAAACTCTGGGGGGCATCTGCACGGGAGAGGGGGCAAAGGTCAAGGGTGAATGGTAGCACATGGGCAGGGAGCCTCCGCATGGGCCAAGAAGAAGGCAAACAGCAGAGGAAAAACGACAAACTGGAAAAAAACCAAAAAACAATACGAGCAGCGAAGGCACACTGCAGAGAAATGTGACCGCTGGATGGCAATATGCTTGCCGGAAGAGGAAGTCGGGCAGGCATGTTTTTTTAAAGAAGCCATGCAGTTACCTTATCATACATAACAGAGGACGATCAGCAAAACATCTTAAAACATCAACAAGCAGGCTGTGGAGTCACACGGCGGACAAACTGAAGAAAGCAAACGCACGGGCTCCAGCCATCGCTGTTTACTTACTATGAGCTACCTTTAGCAAAGGACACCTTATTGAGCCTGTGTCCTCTGGAGGATTGTGGCTGCACGGGGCTGGAGGGCACCTGTCTGACCCGACAGCCAGGGGAGTAGGAGGAGGAGGAGGAGGAGGAGGGAAAGGAGGAGGAAGGCAGGGAGGAGGTGGAGGAGGAAGAACTAGCAGGGAAAAAGGCACAGCGCCTCCGGCCATCAGGGCTGTGCCAGGGGCCCTTTAAAAGCTGGGAGGCACCATATCTATAAGAAAGCAGGGCCCGGTGGACAGTTAAGGAGAAGAGGAGAACCGTTCTTAAGCTCTGAGGAAGACGTGACTGCTGGCTGCACAGATCCTATAATCCTACTGCTGAACCAGGCTGTCACGTAGAGACGTTTGTGGACTGTGGTTTCATAACTTAAAGGTGAAGTTAAAGAAAAGGTAAAACTGGCTACACATTAGTCCATAGAAGGGTTGCATGTAAGGGATAACAAAACCAAACAGCAGCTTATATTTCCTGTAGCCATTCATTCCAGGTAATTAAACTCTAGCACTTAGCTGTGGGGATAAAGGGGATCAGGGAGTGGCTTATTGGATAAAGAGCTGAGTTGAAGCCAAGGTTTTTTTTTTTCCTCACCTGCTGTGGGTGGAGTGGCTATAGGATGCTGTGCTGTAAGAGTAGGATGGTGGCACATGCACAGGCATGTCATACTCCAACATACCACCACTCATGGGGTTGTGCCAGTTTCCAGTGGAGGACGCTGAGGACACTGGAGAAAGAAACAGTACAAGTTAGTGATGACCCACATACAGTACATGTGAAACTACAACATAATGCACCAGAGACTGTGATATACGTGGTGTAGCGGTCTGACCTGATGAGTAGGAGATGTTTCTGCTGTTGTGGCTGTAGGGTGCAGGTGTGGTCTGATAACCCAGGCTCTGCTGGGAGCCTCTGTCATAGTCATAGTTGTATGCGGCTTGTTTGTGTGCAGCGTTGCGATGGTACCAGCCTCTCAAGTGTTCAGCCACCAAAGCCTTCTGGATGTTCTTGCTGACCTGCTCGTTGTTGCGGGGCGCTTGGCGGTTCCTGGGTGGCCGCAGCGTGGCGTACGGGTTCTGTGACATGCAGTCTACCTCGTCGTTGCCATAGTGACTGTGCATGTCGTGGTTGTGATAGACTGTCGGAGCAAGGTGGTAGGAGGGATTGACGTTATAGTGTCCCTCCATCTCGTTGTCGTACATGTAGACTCCGTTGGAGTAAGGCTCTGGCTCTGTGTAGCTGGGGTAGCCTGTGACGTAGTAAGCTGTTGTGGTGGGTCGAGCCCGCGGCTGGTAGGTGTAGCAGCGGGTGTCTGGCTGAGCCAGGTTGGGCATGCTGCCCGTGTTGGCGTACAAGTCTTTTCTGTGGCGGCCACGTGCTCTGCGCCTGTGGGTGTGGTTACCGGGAACACTGTACTCCACACTGGACTGGCTTGTGTAGGAGGAGCCGTCGTCGAGGACCTCGGTGCTGTTGCTGCGTCGGGGTTGAGAGAAGGTACAGGTTTGGACAGGAGGTTCGGTCTCTGTCAGAAACTGAGACTGGGACTCCAGACTCCCGCTGCGCTGGCGGAAATGCTGCGGAACATCTTCTGATCTGCAATTGGAAAATATCTGTTTTCACTCACATACACACCAAAAGACACAAGAGCTGCTGACACAGGAAATATTCATGAGAAAAAAAAATACGTAAAGAAACACACAGTCCGTCTCTGAGGCCTTACCTGAGCTGGGTGCTGCTGTAGGCATTGCGGGTGAGGAGGGGGGTGGGGGGCATGCTGCGGGCATCACGTGGCTGTCTGGAAGCCGGTTTAAAAGGGCTGCTGTGGCTTGATAAGGCATCGCGGTGACTGTAGTGAAGCGATTCCTGGACTTGGCCGTAATTTAATCTGGAACACCGATAAGAACAATGTTTTCAGGGCATTCGCCTCTTCAGGCCAGAGATTTTGAAATCAAGATAAACACCTCTACCCTCGCTTAACTTGCTCTCGAAACTGATGGTGGAGGGGAAAAAAACACTTTGCATGTGCTTGAATGCTGCACTTTAGTCATCACGTACACCTGAATGACTGTAATTTCATAGTTCATTGATCTTTCTTTTCATGCAACAAGTGTTCCGACTGTTTAAAAATGAGCTTAAAACTCTGAAGCTGAGGGGCAACACATCACCCGTATCATTCTGTAAACAGCTGTGAAGTAAAAACTACGTTTCCAGAGCCACTTTCCTGTTTCCCTTTTCCTCTCTCCCCCCTCAACTTGGAATTGTTGTCTGCTCCTTCACAGGCAGCGACATGTTCTTCTCCATCTATTTTTAAAGCCAATGCTTTTGGGCTGATAAGAAGGGGGACTGTTGGAGAGGCAGGAGGAGGAGGGAGGAGGTGACTGGCAGGAATGTAGCTCTGGATCTGCTCTACAGGTCTGTACTAGCTCCATGCTTAGGGCCTCAAGTCAGATGCACAGTGGAAATTAAAAACATGAATATGCTCCATTGGTGTCAGTGCAAGCTGTATACCTGCTGTCTGTATGCTGGTCATTGGCAGAGACCCGTCTGTCTTGGTTGTAGTGAATGTCCAGAGTCTCTGCATGGTGGGGTCTTGGGGAATACTGCACTGATCTGGACCGCTGCCTCTGGGAACCGAGCTCATCATCTTGGAGATAAAAGAAAGAACTTGAGTAAAACTAATCTATAATGGAGAAATAGGGAGAGGAGGGTGTAAACCCATGCACACTGATTTATTACTGGACACTCACCATCATCCAGAGTGAGGCTGTCAGATAGAGAGCTAAGGTCTGAAGGGTTGACATCATCTGAGAGCAGAACAGAGAAATGGTCCTTAGAGATGATTCTTCTCATAGACAGTGACTGTATGTTTGAATCAGTGACCATTTATTAATGAATGTGTGGTTGTTTGTGATGTCTGTGAGTACCTGCTAAGATCAGTGACGCTCTCTGGGTGGGCTTCTTTCCCTTCTTGATCCTGTAGGCGTTGATCTCCCTCTCAATTTCCTCCAGCTTCCTCCTTGCATCCAGAAAGTTGTTTCTCCTCTTCTTCTTCACCGTCTTGCAGAGGTCGCCCTCGCTGGCTAACTTGATGGCTGCTTCCACGATCTTCTGCTGCAAGGCAAACATGCTCTCCAGATTCCTCAGATGTGGGTCCTGTAGGAAAACACAAAAACACACACACACACTTAGCAGGGAATTTCCCAAAAACACAGCAGATCCTGTCAACAGCAGTCCTCTGAACAAAGACACAGACTTCAAACATGTGAAAAGACACAACATGGAATTTTTCTGAAAACATTCACTATGTGCTCACATATTCTTATTCACATTTATATTCTCATCCATGCTCCAGGTACAACTCACAACAAAGGTTTCCATTCAAAACATCCACTGCAAGCCTCACAACATGTTAAACTCTTAATCCTCACTTCAGAGTCAAACAATCTGAATGATCTCCAGGTAAACAAACACTTTGCAAAGTTACATAAGAGGTAAACGCAACTCCACTAACCTCATCATAAGGGAAGAGGTCGTCCAGCTTGAAGGCCGTCCCAACACGCCGGCGAACTTGGGGAGCCTTCTCACCTGTGGCCAAGGGATACTCTTTAGGTAATCTGCCTGTAAGCTCCTGCAAATAAGAACAACCAGCAGTCAGCTGACAGTCTGGAGACTTTACACATCATAGCAAAATGACAGAGTGAGAGAGACACTCACAGCTTCTCTCATGCAGATCTTTTTCAGTTCCTCAAGTTTCTGCGTAAGTGTGTCTTGAAGCTCCTTTTCTTTCTTTTTTAACTCAGCTATTTTCTCTTTCTTCTGCTCCTCGTTGACTTCAGAGTCAGCAGAACCTGGAATAAGAACATGTCTGATTAACTTAAAGTCATAGCCATAAATCATCATTCATTAATCTGATGTGGCACAGAAGCCATTAACTGATTAACTCTCTGCTTACCGGCTGAGATGAGGCTTCCGTTGCTGGCCATGATAAGCTGGTCTTTGCTCTCAGTGCTGGAGAGTTTACTGATCCGTGGGGCGCAGATCTCTGTGAGGTCCACAGCGATGTCTCCTGAGCTCCTGGTTGTAGTCATCTTCAACTGTAGGAGAGGGAAAGAGTCAGTTACGAGAAGAAGAGGAGGAGAGAAACGTGTGGCGTAGGGAGGACTGTGAGTATTTCATTTTAATGGTAGCACACTGTGATAGCGGCTGCTTCATTTGCATGCCTGGTACTAGAAGCGCACCACTCTCTCATCAATCAGTGTGCGCTCTATTCCTGGATGAACACTGACACACCATCTGCCTTTGAGGAAGACAGAGGCTGAATAACCTCATTTGACTGCAGCCACACACGCTCATCCGTCTCCACCACAAAATGCACAACACACACCACTAATACTTTGTAATAGCCCTGATGCTCACAAAATATGCATCATAAACACAAATACAGTAAGCACAAGTGTATCTTCAGAGCTCTGGGACAAGTTTTAACACTCACACAAGAACCTCAGCTGTGAAGACACTGTGCCTTTTCCTGTTTATTCTCAATGCCGCGGTCATAAGTATTATACTTTGATAGTTTTCTTTGAGTTGAGAGCATTTCCTCTTAAGCCACAGAGAAACCAAAAATAAGCATAATAATAAGCATAATAATAGGCTCTACTTATAACTATAACATTCTGAATATGAGCAATTACATTGTAAGCTCTTTTGTATTTTCAATTGCAAATACCTAATCCCTGTTATTCCCAATAGGTAATAGGAATTCTATTCCTATTAAACCAAGGACCTGACAACCCAACATAAAGCCGACCAGCAAGGGACCCATTTATATTAAACCTATAGGCCTGTCACATCCCTTTGTAAAGTTTTTTTGCACAAGTAACACCCATGGGACACGGATCAGGCGGTTCATCATGTGGTGAACAGTCACTGTTACACCAGGCTGTGACACTTGCACAATAACTTGTTAAATAGAATTTCAGTTCACATTAAAACTGAAAGAAAATGACAGGCTTGGTGTGTTTTAATCTGTCTACAGGCCACTCAGTTTACAGCCTGATGAAAACAAGTCAACACTATAGCTCGTACTGAAGTTAATTTGATGGTGGTAAATGTTATCGGCCAAAATGAAGTCACTACAAACTTCTAACAACACACACACACACACACGCACACGCACACACACACACACACACACACACACACACACACACACACACACACACACCCTGATCTGCAGGTGGGTCACTTGACACAAGGCGAGCTCTCTACAAACATCTAGCATCAGGAGTATTAGACAGTTCCTTACTAAATTTGAATAGAGAGAACAGTGACTTACTTTGCTTTGCTTTCTGTCCAGGTAGAACTGGTGCTGACTGATGGCCATCACCCAGATGGTTTTAATCAGAGAGTGGCTGGCATACCATGTGTGAATAACCACACCAGTCTGTCCAAAAGTTCGCTTGGTCACTGTTCTGTGGAAGATAATAAGACAGACATTCAGTACAGCCAATACGGGAAGCAAATCTGTTCAATAGCTACAGACAACAACACTAAAGACTGATGGAAGCTAAACAAGGTTTTCATTAAGATCAAAAACTAAGTTAAGCACAGATTAGAAAAGAATTCTTATAAAATCTTTATCCAATTAAACTTGTGGGAGTTTGTGTAGTAATTTACTGTAGAGGAGATGAGCAGTGACATCAAACTCATTTTGAAACAGACAGTGGGATTTAATGACAGCTTTGGAGGCTGGAAGTGCCTCATTAAAGCTGTGAGGGGAGCACAGATCTTATGACAACCTCTGAATAATAAAGTGGCCCATGAACAGTAGGAAAGCACTCATTTAACAGACAGGTTACAGCCATTAACATGGTGTCCTAAATGGGCCAGAGGCTGCAGATGCCCTTCACAGTGTGTAAGCTGTAGGACATCAGTAGCGAGAGAGCAGTGGCTAAAATGGGAACACTTCAAAAACAGGGAAAGTACCTATTAAGATCAGTTAAGATAAATTGAGTGTTTTGGCTTCTCTGACCTGTGGGGGTCGTTCACTTCCACTGCAAATTTCTTCTCACGGAAATACAAATTCTCCAATTGCTTCCAGTGAAACAACTGCAGAGAGAAAGGAGACAGTTTGGCAGAGAGGAGGAAGGAAAGAGGAGAGAGACATTACACATTGCTGAGTAAACAAGCCAACACACTACTGACTGAAATGTGGATTTACTGCACATTAACAGAAAAGTAATTTGATACACAAAGGCTGTAAAATACCCATCTGTATCAATGTGCTCAGAAAAGCTCAAAGCTTCAAACACGAGGGGGATCAATCTCACCAAAAGACAACACAACGGGCAGGCAGGTACTGGCTTTGTTTCTGCCATAGCAGCCTGCATTTTAGCACAGTTTTCTTTTCTGGTCAACTTGCAGCATTAGTAGAAAACAGCATACGAGCTGAAGCCGTGACGGGGGCTCAGAGGGCCAGCCAGTCAGGTGTAAGTTCAGGCTAACACAGGAGCAATTATAATGCTGCTGCAACTGCAGGGAGTGAAATCGTGCCAGGCGGCAGGCCAGCTTCTCATTTCATTCTGCTGTGGAGGAAAACAGAGGCAGGACTTCTCTGTGTCAGAATGAAACATCTGTTCCACTGATACTATGCTCACTGAACAGATCTGGAGCCACTTGCCTGAGAACAGCCGTTCCCTGCTCTCATTTTGGAAAAACAATAAGACGCTGCACAGCACTCGGACTGAGATTAATGTAGGAGAACATTTCTAAAAACCGTTTGCCCGATACCAACCTTAATGGTAACAACCTAAAACACTGAGAAATTGTGCTCTACACAATTGTGCCTCCACTTCCACTGAGACAAACATTCTTAATGGACATAATTTATACGCAGCGAGCCTACTACAGCACATTACATATCTTCCTTTACAAAAATTTGACCTGTCACAGGGTGACAGTGTGCCTCTATCACAGAAAGCAGGTACAACACCACACCAGAGTTTAGCGGAGCATGTGAGGTAAACCATAAAAACCTACTGAATTTTATATGAATTTAAAACAGTTTGACAGGTAAAAGGTGGACATAATACAAGGGCTTACCGTTAAGGTTTTTGCGCTTATCAAATCCCTGCTGAATTCTCTTGAGTTTGTATTGAATCCTTGGACTGAGTTTCCCACAGGGCTAGAGCTTCCTCGAACAATACTCTCTCTTGTCTGTTCTCAGGGAGTCAGATAGGTGTTGCAAGAGTTTCAGCTGAGCTGGCCACACCCCTTTAACCACCCCCCCTCCTCTGACATCACGGACACCTCACACTGCCTTCAAGGCTTCGTACTGCTCTGCACCGCTCTCCCTCTCTCTCATACACAGCTCCCTTCCTTTTTTTTTTTTTTTGCCAGACCAGATCAGCAGGTTGTACATGACTATTTACTCGGCCAGGTTTTTTTCCTTGACATTTCACCTACGCTCTGCATCCCGTCACTCACAGATAAGCCATCAGCCCTACACAGACTTTGAATACTCCACTTCCATCAGGGAAGCTCTCTGCTTTTCATGTTATAAACATCACACAAAGCACTGCTGTGTGGCTGAATCCACTATAACCATCTCCCTCACCAGGCAAACATGTTAGGAATCTGCCACTCTGGTCTAATCATTAATAGCAAGGGCTCCTCACCAGGCAGAAAACACTAAATGAAATACATTTGACTATACTAGCCAACAAGCTCGATACCCCAGAGTTTCATAGATTTTATATGTTAACACTTCTGTATCATACTGCTTTTGTCCATTAAGACAATACATGCAATTGTTTGGTTTCTAGTGTACAAACAGTCTTAATGATTGCAGGCATGGTGGAGCACTCTACATGCTGTTCCAGCCAAGACTGCACTCCTTATCAATTACACAGTCCATCTGCCAGTGAAACAAAGAGCACGGTACTTAATGAACAATGGGGACCAGCAAGTAGGACGCATCCAAAAACCTCATCCCAATTCACATCCCTTAGTCGCTATCACTTAGCATCATTTACATTGGAACCAAAGATAACAAAGGTCCAGGCGATGAACACACTTTCACTGGATCATGCCTCCTATTAGAGAAACCCCACACCTGTGTGACAGCCCACAGATGAAACTAATAGTTGAAGCCACGGTCAAAATATGTCAAGGATGTGACACACCTCAAACTCGACAATCACAAGACTCCCAAGTAGTCCTCTTCAAGAGGAACCGGTCCGAAAAAATCATTCTGCACACAAGCAAGTTGACACAGCCACAACACAACTCCAAGGTAGAGAAAACAAAAGTGACTGTTTTCTTTAAACCACCAGCTTAACAGTACAATCATGAACTGAGTGAACACACAGAATTTCTGTATCTCCAGCATTTACATCTCCCTTGTTTTTGCCAAATGTCTCATTACAAGCATGTGGAAGTGTGCCAGAAATGCCTGTGGTTTCAGATGGGATCAGGGTGTTCAGATCCAGCTCACACCGACAACCCAAGGACCCCCGGGGCCTCGAGTCCACAAAAACGTACACGGATGAAAATGTGTCAAAGGCTCTGACTCACGCCTGCACAGAAAAAGATCTGCCCCACCCGTCACATAACACGTCACATACCGGCTCTGGCTGGTTGGCAACACTGTACGTTTCTAAAACATGACACAGAGCTTCAAGTTGTGAAAACCTGGCAACAGGAAGACACCAGGAGGAGCTGTATTCTGTTCTGATTCATGATAGGGTGAGTCTGATCAAAAGAAAAGTCATATAAACTTCCTTATAACTTTATTTTTGCTGAGAAGCTTTACTATCTTTTCAGGTCTTTCATATCATGTCATTAAAGCTGTCGCTATCACCCTTAATAAACTGAAGATTTATTTTGGTTCTGCTGGTTCATCATATATGTGGACCAACACGTGGTCTTAAAGAGGGTCCCCTTACCCTTTGGGAAAGAGCCCAAGTGACACAGACACAGGAGGAGAGACAGAAACGTCTCCTGGTTTAATTCAAGGAAGAATCAAGTCTTGACTTGCCATCTGCTTCAGTCCCATCACACTGTTGTGGTCTTCCATTTGTGTTCCTCATACTGAATAATTTGTAATGAACTAATCCTCTTCCTAAATAAAACATTTTTGTTTTCTTAAAGCATCTTCTTTTTTCCTTAGTACCATCCAAATCTTTGGAATACATCATCTTTTCCTTTTAACAACAGACTGCTTACATAAACTGCATCTATACATAAAGGAAATGAGAGGGTGTTCACATTACTAAAAATGGCATTTCTCTTAAGCACAGTAGGAGGAGCACGCTTTTGACTTCCAGGATATTCATTAAGGAGGGATGAAACTGGCATGCATGCTGAGAAGATAGTGTGAGGTTAAACTATTGAAACATCTTTAAATGACAGTTACAAACTTAAAAAAAATATATGTATTTAAAATATAATGCGCAACTGCTGACCTCCCACCAGTACCACCTCTGAATCCAGCCCCCTGCCCCCTACACAGATAACTACTTTGTATTGTTTGATCTATTGTGTTCCCTCCAAGGCACGAACACACACATAGATTACCATAATGAATGCAGCAAGCTGAGAGGGGCAGGGCAGAGGGCAAGGAGGGATGGGCTCGGTTGAATACAGGAACTGTGAACTAAGACAGGAAGCACTATCAATATTCACCAGATACAGAAGACTCCCTTCAAGGCAAAAGGAAAGAAGCCATACACTTCCAATTATCAGCACGAGTAACAAAAAAGGTCATTTAAAAAGGCAACATTTTTCCCACAACAGGAAACTCTTGTGAGGTTCCCCATGTGACAGTCCCCTCCTTGTGCGGAGGAGCTGGAGAAGGCAGAGTCTAGTTTTGATAAACCCTCCCAGCACCCAAACACCCTCACTGCTGTCCCCCCCAACTCCAAACATGCACCCACCCACCCGGCTGGCAGAGTGCCAACCCAAGTCCCAGAGGCCCACAGCTCCCCACAGAGCACCATAATTACATCTTCCACATGGAGGGTTGGGGAGAGACAAACTGTGGCTGTGCCCATTAATGCCTCGGAGTTCAGTGTAACAGCACACCCTGCTATGTCAACAGGTTCCTGTCATATAACAACTATGACGAGTCTAATGAAAGAGACTGGGGAGAAATGCTCAGTTGGGACACTATTAAATAACACCTCTCAAACAATGGGAAGGTGATCCCAGGCACAAGAGCGCGCTCAAAAACTGTGTTACAGGAGCAGTTTATTTTTGTTTATGTACCATAACAGGCACATGATGGGTCCCCTACAGACCAGATAAACACCTTTAGATCCAACATAAATCTATAAAGTAGCATCTGACAGTTTATTCATGCTAACTTAGGGCTTAGGCTTATTGTATGTCCTTGCATAGCATACTATCCAAATGCTAGCTTTTATAACCAAAAAGAGTTGTTGTTTTATAATCCCTATGACATTTAATTCAACTGTTGCTAATACTGGTCCTTACTCTATTTGCTCTTAAACCCTGAGCCTCGACTGCACACAACACATACTGTACTGATACTCCAAAATATTTTCTCCATCTGTGTTCCTCTTTCTCTTGACTGGCATGGGAACCACAGCCTTAATTACAGCTATTTACAGTTTGGATGGATCATTAACCAGCTAACAAGAAACATGAGGCTGAAAGCTGAGATTTCAACTGGTAATTTAAGTTTTTCAGTAGTTTTTAATAAGAACCACTTCCACAAATAGCTAAAAACAACTTAAAAAATAAAAAAGTTTAGTTTTAGTATTAAGTGTCACTTTGTAAGTAAACCAGGTCAAGTTTATTTATATAGCCCACACCCCAAGTTGATCCCAGAGGGCTTTACAACATGTACAGTATATGAAACCCTTAATCCTTAGATCTTTGACGTGGATAAGGAAAAACTACACACACACACAAAAACAACAAGCAGGAAAATGTGTCTCAATTTGTGATTTTGATTAGAAAAGATAGCTTTTCAAATGAAAACTAAGGCAGTTAAGAAAAATACAGCAGCTGTAAAAAGAGGTCAACTTACCTTTCTTGGTTTCAGCTTATCCTGCAAATCGTATTGGCTAATGCCTTTGTAGCTGACTCCCAGCCACCACGGTATTCCTTGCTTGTCCTGCATGAAAGAACACGCACACACCACACCACCACTCATTAGAGGTAGCTTTATTGGTGGGAGTTTGAAAAAAAAAAAGAGGGGTAAGCAATTACCCCATTAGGCTCACAGCATTAGCAACACAAGAAGAGATCAAATACATTAAAGGCCTTAAAATCTCTGCAGGCCTGACTGAGTCATTTTAACGCCACTGTTTGATCTCCTCAGACACCTTGATTTAATAGGGCTTGGTAGGGAAAGTGAGCAGACGCAAGTAAAAGCTGAGAAAGTTGGAGGAATCGGTTAAATCATGCTAAACTAAACATGTGCAGCAATGACTGAGTGGATTCCTGATTTAAGTCTTTTGAATTATTTAATGTTTTAGACTAAGCCAGTCCTATTCTCTACTTTCCCACCCAAGCAGACAGAGTATGTGTGTTTCTTTAGCTGCTGGACAGATTATAAACTGGAAATGGTCTCAAGATTCAAGAATCAAATAAACTGTTAGAATCTAAGTGAATAAAGGTTAGATTGATGTGTTAGTTTAGATGCAAAATAAGAGGTGAAGACAGCATGCTGACTGAAGCTTCTCCAAAGGTTAAGCTACTGTATGACTCTACTGTTACCTTCACTGGGTAATAATGGACTCCATATGTCGGCAAGGACTCCACCAGGGCCAGATACCTTCAGAGGAAGAGGAACAGGTTAACAGGAATTCAGCCACTTACACTTCATCACTGTCAACTAGTGGCTGTTGTACAACAGACAGAGTGGGATTTAAGCTACAGTCATTGAGAAGCCACAGTCATTTTCAGTGGCAAGCTGATCGATTTGTCTCAGGGCTGTGACAGAGGGAGGGAGAGTCCATTGATCAGTTCAAGGGCACAAATCATCCGACAGTAAATGACCCAGGGTTGCTCTGAGTTACAGTCCCGGGAAAAACACAGTGGAGGACTGACATCCTCCCAAGGCTGGCCGACTGCCTACTCTAAGAGCACCTCTTCTAATTAATGACACATTCTGGCATGGTGACAGCCACCTCTTATAACAACAGCCAGTGCAGGCACATGAGGTTAAAGAGGAAGGCCTGGTGTAGAAGAACTGTGGATACAGAGGCAGTAATGAATAAGGGGCAGTTGAGTTTGACTCAAAACTCGTTTTTAAAAACCATAAAGATACTGTATTTATTTTCACAACTTACTGTACAATGGCTTGTCCTCTGGTCAGTCCCTTCAGTTTCTTGTAGCGTTCAATCACTTTGTCCTCACTGCAAACGGATAGATAAAACATTTAATGAATAATCCATCAAGTGTTACACATTCCAGCCACAGAGGGATTGTTGTGAGAGGGCCCTTTATTTGACACACATTCTGTGTGCTCATGCAGAAAATGCAGTCTGGCCTACTGGCCTGCTGATGGCTCTCATCCTCCTCTCCTGCAAATGCATCCCATTTACTTCCCACTGTAATCATCCTTTTTAATAGCAGAGCGAGACTGCAAACTCACTGTGGCTTAACAGACAGAAAAAGACAGACAGAGACAGACGTGCACATGTACTCTCCCATGCACCATAGGACTATAATTTTAATTTGGATATTAAACTCAGTGTAGCCGCTTCAGAGGCTGCAGCAGCCTTAGATGATTATTAAACCGGGAAGAGGAGGGGCAGGTAGAGGAGCAAAAACAGCAGAGTGGAGGGAAGAGACAAACAGCAATCCTTCAGTCAGTCAGTGGCTGTCAGCACTTCCCTGTGCTCTCTCAGGGCTAACGGGCAAACATAATTAACACAACCCAGGCATTAATTAGTCACCACATCAGAGGCAAAACTGTCTGCCAAATACCAGGCAGGTCTGCATGCACCTTACAGCCTAAACTACTCTCCTGGGGAAACTGCTTTGTATAAGTATGCGTTACTGACCACTGAGGTGATCTGAGAGCTTAATGGTAAGAATATACTGTGAAGAAGGACTGTGGTACTGGTCGAACCAGAAGTATCTGTAAAGCTGCATGTGATCTCCAAAGACTGTAGAACAACACATTTGGTCTTTGCAAACAGAACTGATGTAGGTGTTTATTGGCATATAGAGCGTAGAAGTGAGATCCAATCACAAGTCGTCAGTCGAGACACACGTAGAGACGCACTTTAATGCCAGGTGTGAACTGACGCGCATAGAACTCTCTACTTGTGATCTGATCAACCGAGACACAAGTCAATTCCAGGTCTGGACAGGGTGCCTTCACAAGGTCAGATATCTTACCAGTAATTGAGAGATGGATGCTCCCTTAAAACCCTGGTTGGCAGAACTGGGAGCTCCTTCAGGTTTGATCTGGCAGTCTCAGTACTGAAATTAAAAAAAAAAAAAACAAACATACACAAACTTTAACAACAGCAAATGTATTTAGTCACAATAACTCAGTCCTTTCCAGAGCCATTTTGATTGGAGGACAGAGTTACTCATCTCTCCCTCAGGGCTGGGAAAGACACAGCAAAGCTTTAAAATTACAGTTGACTGATGAGAGAGACATGTTATTATGGCCTAATTACCATCTCTCCTACACATGAGAATCTCTGTATCTCTATGTAAACCCAAAGTATCCTGTTAGGACTTTAAAATGAATGTTCCATACAAGCAAGCATGTGGACCATAAGGAAAGTAGCAGTAAATGTAAACACAACAATCTCAAACCAAAGACTAAAAAAGGATAGAGAACATTTCTCCACGTGTTTGTGCTTTTATAAATGTGGTTTGAATTTCTATCTTAAGGCATGGCAGCAATAATTCATGTTTGCAAACCTTTAGAAAAGGTGCTGTTTCAGGATATTGTTTTCATCTTTCTTATCTATAAAGAGTAGTACAGCTCGCCAAGACTAAACTTGAGCTTTACTCATGTCTTGCCAACCTTCATTTATAAAAGAACGTGCAGGGCCTTTAAGTCACAGTAAGTCTTTTAAGGGGTTTGGCAACAAATCTGTTCAAAAATATCAAAGGTTCTGACAAACAGTACTACACTTCACAGTTATCCCATACTGCAGGTACACTGTACTATACTGATTCATCTTCATAGTTCAGTCAATGATCACACCATGACAGATGCAGCAGGTACAGTTCTCACCCACAGAGTCAAACTGCCAAAAATGTTAAGAACAGGCTTCAAGTGTCATAACAAACACAGCTACTGGCCATGTTATCTGTACAGACAAACTGTAGTGTTTGTCACTGTCAAGGTCGCTGATTGTGAGCTATAGGTCACTCCAACATCATGTAGGAGGGTGCACTGGGTCTACAGTTTCTGCTGGACAAAAAGGGCTCTGGGTTGGCAGGCCAGTCCACTGGAGACCTGAACAAAAGCCATTCACAAGCACTTGGCAGCCTTTGCCTGTGTTGAAAAGTATTGTACAAGCCCCAGCACTATCAGAACACAGTCACTGGCCTCTCAAACAGAATTCAGATATGCAGATCAGACTGTATGTAGTATAAACTATGAGGACACCCTCAATTATTGCACCAGCTAAGTAATTAGCCAGGACCAGTGTGAAGGATTTTGGGGGATCCATTGGCAGAAATTGAATATAATTTTTAAAATTATGTTTTAATGAAATTGTTGTTTTTTCACAAACTTGGAATGAGCCCTTCATATTTACATAGGAAGCAGGTCCTCCTCCACAAAGCCCAATATGTTGTATTGCCATGTTTCTACAGTATGTTTCACATTATCCGAAAGCCACTGTAGGCTGTCCTACAACATGCTTGGAAAGGGAGGGGTGAGGGGATAGATGCCTCTAAATCCTAAACATGGGTCCTATAACAATAATGTCAACATAAAAGTATTGGCTGATTTAAGGTCAAAAGCCATTTGACCTTGAGTTGCCTTTTATGAACATCAATTGAACTCTAATGGAATTTAACAGCCGCTAACATGGTTGGACCAAACCATAATGATCCAGTTATGTGAACCAGCTTACTAAACAAAAACAAAGGTGAGCCACAGCAAGGGCAGAGGCACTTGAATCACTCTTCCCTGTAGCTGCTTCTCCTAGGTTGACTGGGTTTTGCTGCCACGGCACCTCGCTGTGTGTTTGATGGCATATACATTTTATGGGGAGCTGGGGCCTGGCGTTGTCGGGGTGATCTACTCTGCAGCCGTGCAGCCCTGTCAGCAATCTGGAATTCATTACTACGTCTGTTATCTCCCCACAGCCTGCAGCATGGGGGCAATTCCTACAGCCAGTACAGCCCAGCCCAGTGCAGCCTACTCAGTGTGGGAGAGATAATACTCATGTGTCAGCTATTCCATGGGGCTGAGACGTGGTGGCTGTGGAGGGAGCACAATGAAAGAGCCTGTTGCTGTGAATGAACCACTAAGTATAGAGAGGCTACACCTGCAAATAGAACTGAGAACTAAAACTGTCTGGGTGTAATGTTTTTTCATGTGGATACAATTAGAACACAACTGACATTGTGTTAATCAAAGTTAATTTAAAATTACAAGCTGTTAACATATAGTGCCCCAGACAAATGTCTGAGGCTCACTGTCAAAGCTGATAACAACAGGAAAAATATACCCCCACAATTACTCTTGTAACTGTTAGC
Source organism: Toxotes jaculatrix (assembly GCF_017976425.1). Taxonomy (NCBI): domain Eukaryota; kingdom Metazoa; phylum Chordata; class Actinopteri; family Toxotidae; genus Toxotes; species Toxotes jaculatrix. The sequence goes on along the minus strand of NC_054396.1, from coordinate 6,345,106 downwards.
GATAATTAAAGACATCAATCAATACAGTGATTTCCTATGTTTTCCACAATCCATTTTCTCAACCCCCAGAGAACAGGTGTAACAATCAGCTGTGGACTATACCTGCAGGTGGCGAGAGCAACTGCAATAATGTGTGAATCATTATGGTAAGAACAATATGCAATGCAATATTAACATACCAAAGAGAATTAAGATACACTGCAAGTGCAAAGTAAAACCTGATGGTGCATTAATTCAATGCACAGCAGGGGACTGGCCCACACCACCACAATAACATGACTGCAGTGAGTCCTCCTGACGCCAAGTTGTCTACCATTGGACAGTGGGTCTGGCTCATCCCTCTTAGGGAGGAGGAGGTCTCCCTAACTCCTCAACAGCTAATCTCACTGCTCCAGGGCCCTTTGCTGATACAGTGTAGAGGAGACACATTTATATTATATGCTTTATGAGGGGATTTACTGAGCCTGTTCTTTCAAAGAAGAAGAAATAAAGGACCTCACTGACAGAAATGAGAAATACTGCCACTGGGGGGTGGGGTGGATGCACCAGTACAATAACAGTGTTAGATACTGGATACTGAAGTGCCGTGCTAAAGTTTGAGCACCTTTATTTTGCCATTTTCTTTGCACTCCTCCAAAGAAGGAAACATATATTTATATATATGTATATGTGTATATAACTGTTGTAGCTCGAATGCTCTATGTGCCTTCCAACTGAATAGAGACTATAATCAGAGTGACCAGGAGAAAACAGCATCTGTGCAAATAAGAAAAACAGTGTGATTTGGACAAACTCCCATTTTCCCTGATTCTACCAGATTTGTTGGCAGGTTGTCTTTTATTGTACTTTCAGAGTCAGAACAAAGTACAGCCCATCCCCACAGCTACATGAACTTAAAGTTCAAACTGCATGCTACACTTCAGGGTAAAGTAGTTTTAAATCAAACACAAAGCCACTAAAGCTGTAATAAATAATAATTAACACTTATCGGGTCAATTGCACAAGTAGATGTAGCCAAGTTTCACTTTTTGTTTTTTGTGCAAGAGAATAAAGGCAGTGGCTGACAAGAAGTCAAACTGCATTTTCAGCATTGCATGTATCACCATTCAAACCAAACACGTGTAATTCCTTACAGAGCACAAATCTTTGTGTTCACATAATGAACAGGGAGAGGCCTTTAGAGGCAAAGCACAGGGACAACACACAGGTTGTGCTGCTTCAACCTGTTCAGTCGCTCACTCAGAGCAGTGTTTACAAATGGCAGCCAATGCCCTTCAATCCTATGGTTAGCAAAAAAAACAACCAACGTACCTTATCAGCAGGTCAAGCTTCTGAGAGCGAGGCCCACTATGAAAACATTATCTCCACTAGTGAACAGATTATGGAGGTGTAGTACAGAATCTCCCATCAGTATCACTGACCAAATCATGTACACTATGCCCATGTATTTGTGCAAGTGTCATAAGGGCTGTTGTCGTCAAGTGTTCTGACATTTATGAAGAGATGATGCAATCACAACATGTGTGAAAGGCCTGCCTCTGTAACTGTTTGTTGAAACTGTAAACACGCTGCATCTGCCTGTCTGCCGTCACAGGCAAGTGTGTGACAAAAGAACAAGTGTTCTGACTTTAAAGGCAACCTTTGGACCATGTGGATATCAGCGAGCCAGCAGGGGTTCAGTTCAATATCACCAGAACAAAATCGAGGGAATTATTAACTGAGGGAAGTCCAGTGTAAAAGAAAATCTGAGCCTGTCAAGTTGAGCATTAACTAGCTCTACACTGCTATTATTTATACAGTGATTACTAACCAAACAGCTTGACAAGTCAAACCCGCTCCCTTGTCAGAATACAGCAACACACAGATTGCTGCACACTCTAATTCATTAACATGTTTATGGATGGATACATGTAACTCTTAAAAAGAGAAAGACAAAACCACTGGGTCTGCATATTGTTCCCTGGTAAAATCTCCTGTATGGCTGTAAGTCAACTTGATGTGACCAGTACCTTTTAGGTAGGTCTACCTAAAAGGTACTGGTTCTGTATTTATCTCATTAACGGCTTTTACGATATAATGTTGATAACGTCTTACCTGGTGTAATCTCCTTTAGCCTCCTTAAAAAGGGAAAATAATGCAGTTAGTAAAAAAGCAGTATAAGAAAATACAACACTAAATTAACCAGAATGCTAATGTTAGCTACCTGCACAACTGCATAAAGATAACGCTACACGACTAAACGTCAACACATTTATTTTTTTCAAATGATAAATAAAGCCTTGAAGCACATGCTCATTTTAGACGGCAGTGCAAATATAAAAGGGCTAGTTTCTTTCACAATAGCTCCGAGCAAAGCAACCTCTAGAGACAACTGTTTTCAAATGTTGCGTGCCCCCGACCGTCTTCATTCACATTTGGGGTGAATGACAAAATTACAGTCTGGAAAGCCTGCGACAAACTCTTTCTTACCTGCAATGCGAATGCGGCTAACTTGAAAACATTTTCACTCTCGACTTCGATGGTCTCCTGTTGTAGAAAAATGTTCAAATTAGCATGTTTTTAAGGAAACCTCCACACACACAAAGTGCTGCCTGTCCGAAACACTTGACTTGAGAGAAAATCTTCCCGTCCCGTACCTCGGTCCCACCGTTACCGACTGAACCACTGCCGCAGAAAGAATACGGTGATTATAACTGTCCGAGAAACGTTAAGTAGTTTTGTTTTTCAGCACCTGAGTTGTCGCGACATTTTCTACAAACGACAAAACACACACTGGCGCATAGAAAGCCTAGTTGAAGGTCCCGCCTGAGATTAGAGCCCTCATCCGTAAAGTGGTACGGTCCGAAAACAGGTTCAACAGTCTCCGTCTCCCATGGTGACCAGTCTGCTGTCCCCGCGAAAAAAATGCACTGCAACGTTTGATTACATGCTGCATTCACGTGCTCCTCGTACAGCTCCATGTCCTCGCTTTGCAACTACTTGCGCACTGCTCAAGTAACACACTTCTACGTTTTTTTTTTTTTGTTTTTTTTTTTTATCATCCACCAATTTAACACACCTACAAGAAGTACATCTCTGATTGTCGATATATAATTTTTTGACGTATAATTTGTTAACAAGTAAAATTGACACCAATATTGTTACTTCATTTTATTCTACATTTTAAAACTGATTACAGAAAGTATTGGTACTGCTGCAAGGCCGATGTAGAGATTTTATCCATGGACTGTTCAAGTACATCTAGAATTTCCAATAGTACTTGAAAGCACCATTCAGAGGAGCTGCTTGAGAGTGAGAGATACTGAGGTGTTGTAAACATGTAAATGTTGTGGGTACACAATGTTTAAATGAATTACAGAGACACATATTATGACAATAAATAAAATGTTATAAATAAAGTGTTATTACTGTGATGAATGCACAACAATTCGCTGTAAAGATAAAGGAGTTTTAAGTCTTTAATATAGACACAGCTACAAAGTTCTCAACAAGGTTAATCCTGTCTGAACAACAATGCATTATATAGCAACATACTGAGAATGTGACAATTTGACCATCAGCTTCAAGCTGAATGAAATCTGTTTTTCATGGGTCTTTGGTATTAACCAGTAAGAACGATAGATGATTGATAGTCACATTAGGCATTTTCTCATAAAGCAATCAACTTTTTTCAATTTTCTGCTATTTGGAACTAAATCTATCTATCTGGAACTAAAGGACATGCCAAATTTGGTTATGAGATGCAAAAAATATTTATAAGACATGCTTTCAGAAATAAATGCTTCAAAACACTTACATTAAACACTAAGGCTTTGGCATTCAGGAAGAACAGCTCCACTGTTGTGTTCTCTTTCAGGAAGGTGATCTTCTCGATATAAAACCTGTGAAGAATTTATCAGCAAGGGTCACTTGAAATTAAATGTCAATGCATTTGTTTCTAGTGTTTCAGTATTATCCACCAGACTTTTTCATGTGCAGTATACTGTAGTAAGGAGGTCACACAGCAGGACTTAAACTGTGTTCCATCACTGCCACCTGCTGACCAGAACAAGTCCTTGAGGCTATTCCTCACATCTCAGTCCTAAATGTAAAACGCTTAGATTTTCAATAGTACAGGATGATGTGCCTGAGAAAACACACCCGTATTCTACATTTGGCAAGCTTTTGCAGCGAGAGCACTCACCTCACATGGAACTTGAGTTCCAAAGGCCCCGAAGTCTTGGAGAAGTCATGATCAAGGACTTTACGATCCAGCTGGAGCCAGTTATTCTGGCCACTGAGCAGGAATAAAAGAATAAATCACATGTTCTTCTTTTCTTTTCCTCTTTTAAGGCTTCTATCTCCCTTTGTAAACAAGGATTGGTTCCAATTCAACCAATCACTTTAATTAAAATACACACACACACACACACACTACTAGGACATTGCAGTTTTTTGTCTTTTCAATCTTGAAAAAAGAAGATTTTTGAAATAAATCTTTCAACAATGACCTTAATGATAGATAATGCTCCATCCATCTTGTGTTCACAGGTGTGGGATCATTACTCTCCCATGGGAGTGTCTCTCACCGTGACATGTGTATAATCTGTCATATTATATTTCACAAATACATAAGAGGAAGAGAAAAAGAGAAAAAAAGGAAGGGAAAAAATGCTAGAGGTAAAAATAAATAAACAAGTCAGTCATCACAAACACATGATCAAATCTATTTACAAGATTATTTACCAAAAATTTAAATCTTCTGAATTAAAATTATGCAGTTGTATGAGCTGTTTGTATCTTACAGAGGTGCATAAAATCCCAAAGCTCCTTAGAGCAAAACATGCTTTTATTATTTTATTATCCCCCCTTTGGGGGATAATGTTTGCAAATTGCAAACAGACAGGAAATAGATTCAGTCGTGTTTGTGATGACTCACTTGTTTATATAGTTTTTCCTCTTTCTCTTTCTTTTTTCTCTTCCTTTCATGTGAAATATAATATGACAGACTATACACGTCACAGGCACTCCCATGGGAGAGTAATTGTCCCACACCTGTGTACACAAGATGGGCAGAGCATGATCTATTTAAGGTCATTGTTGTAAGACTTCTTTAAAAATGCTCTGAGGGACCAAAATGTTAGTAAGATCAATAAACTGTGAGACTGAGCAGGAGCAGTGGGCAGGATCTTCTGAAGCAACACTTTCCAACGCATCTGCATTTGAGACAGTGTGATGTCCGACTATTCCCCTCGAAAATAACTTTTTTTTTGTCTTTAAAATGTCTCTTAAATTTTGGAAATGTACTTACGTGTCATCTATGAAGCACAATCCAAAATATTCTTTCTCCTTCAGGTTAAAATGTGAGGCCACCAGATCTAACAGCTCACGGGACAACAGCTTGGGCTGGAGAGTTTAGATTCAAACACAGGAATTGAGTTTAGATCATTTGTACACTAACTAAAATGTGATGTGATTGAAACACAATGACGAATGACAGAGGGGTGTAAACAAGTGTACACAGAAGTGTGACCGAATTCCATTACTGGTCCACAGAACATCTGACTGAGACACAAATGAAACAGATGAAACAGATGAAACTACCTGCACCAGCAGCTCCAGATTCCTGCCATCGAGGAGGTGAACCTGACAAAGACGGCCTTCAGTCATCTAGAGGGAAAAAAAGACCACATAAGACATGTCATGTCAATGCATGCAAGATTCAAAGCGCACAGTCTCCACCTCTACCTGTGCCCCATCCACACACAGCTGTCCTTCCACTGTTTTAGCCTAGGGATAAAATTGCTGCGTCTTTTTTTGCGAGTGGAACAGTAACTCACCTCAATGTCATGTTTGTCTTTGTGCTGAATGAATAGGTAAGAAGAGCCATGAGGAAAGTGTCCATATGGGACCCATGCTCCAAAAGATCAAAGTCATTGCAAAATCATCATCCTTATTTTGTGTTAAAAAAAAAAGTGAAACAGAGATATTTCAGCCATAAATCAGCTCTTTATAAGCGCACCATGAATTATAAACAAAGAGTCTGAGGTTCTTTTCTCATCAGGTCTCATATGCACAATTGTCTTTTGTGCCCACATATCCTTCCTCTGCATCAACACTGGTCTAATGAAAATCCCTGAAATGTCATCATCCCACGTTTTTCCTCTCCTGCAAAGCAGGCAAACTACAAGACAATGAAGTCCTGCTGTATAGTTTAATTGAATTTCCACTCTATTGTTTAAGGTGAACAGTTTTAAGAAGTCAGTCTACTGCAGTCAGCAGAACTGCCTTTCATACAGGACAACAGAAATATTGTTCTGTGGTGATGAATAATTAATTAGCTGTACAAATTCGCATGATACTCTGTTTATATAATCTACTAATTAAAGCCACAATGTGAATTTAAAAATTCCTGACTTCGCTGCCTACTAGTGGTGACATCAAACAGACACTGTGGCAGACAGCAATGCACCCTGAGACCCCTGTGTGGGAAGAAAAAACATAGACAGCACCAATTTTCATAAGGGTTGTTTCAGTTTTCCACCTACAAAAATGTAGAGAGGTTTGTTAGAATAACTTGACAAATGCTGTCATCATATTAACATCTAATACAAAGTGCCTTTAATTAATTAAAAGTATGCCTGAATTAAAAGTAGCTGGGAGTTTAGTACCAAGTCAGAAAAAGCACCTTCCTCATGCTCCAAGAAAGATGCTTTCTAATCCCATCATTCTGTGAACCTACATTGTTGAGATTGCAGTCGTACCAGCAGTATGTTATTGTTGTATGATCTCCGAAACACTAAGCAGAATCTCATTGCCAAGAGCATGTGTTCGTTTTTACTTGATGCTATTTGTTGCCCAGGAATGTGTCCCGGACGCCTTTTATTTCTGCAACTTCAATGAAAAACATGTGGCATCCAACTGCTTGGCCTCTGTGGTGGAAAGTGAGGGTCATGTTGACGTCCAGTGCAACCACAGGGTGGGAAGACACTTTTCTGGCACAGTGTTAAACTTAAGTCTACCAGGACACATTGTTCTCGGCACCACACCACGTTGCACTTTTCTACTGTACGAGCTACTTTTCTAGTTTGTTGTTTTTCAACGCCCTGGACCTCAGTGAGATTTACAGCTCTGTGGGCAGAACTTAATACTCAACAAAGGCTTTCATTTGCAGTCACGCAAACTTGGTAATACGCTATCATTTGCTCTGAATCCCTGGATTTCAAAGCCATACCCACTCCTTCTACTGTATGTCCAAGTATGATGTGAGCTGCACAGCAGGAACTTTTTAAAGCTCCGTATCTCAGTGGTCCAGAAGAGGCAAGAATCTTCACTGACGAAAACACGAAAAATAAAGAACTAACCTCAATGAAAACAACACCTTCATGTGACTTGAAAAATGTTTGTTAATCACTTACAGTAATTTCCATTGTTTAATCAGGGATTAATCACTATAGTAACCCTTTCTTGAATTGTTGTGGCCCTCCGGGGCACAATCCTTACCAAGAGCCTATCTATCAATGCTGCATTGTTGTTAGCCAGTGACATCAAAAAATGGAGAAGTGGACAAAGGCCTTTAGTTAACAGTATGATTTCAAGCTCACAGACAGCCATTGAATTGTAGATTGACCTGAAAAATCTGCGCATGTGACTCAAAATCCTTTATCTCTACGTCTTTTCTCCCTGTCACTGCGTAACCAGTTTCAAAAGACTTTATAAAAGGTCGAATGCATTGTTAAAAACACTCCCTGTAGTATATATCCCTAGTATATTCACAAAAGCATTGTAACAAAAATAGCACTAAACATTTTAAAGACAGTTTTATCCTGACAGAGACTTTTCTCAGTCCAGCTGAAGAGAGGGCAGGGGCTTCAGAGCGAGGTCTTCTGTGATAAAAAGAGAGGTAACAACTGTGTCAGGGAGGTCATCCCCCTGCAGCCCTATCATTACAGGCAGGGAGCCCCATGGCGCTCTCTTCTCATGACCTTCAGCCACCGACCTGCTCAGGCTGAGCTGGGCCCACCCTGCAGCTTTGATCAGGTCTACAACCTTCAACCACTTCACCCATTGACCCTGAGTAAACACAAACTCGGCTGAGTAGTAACAGCACACACAGTGGTGGAAAGTAACTAATTACATTTACTTAAATGCTGCACTTAACTACAATTTTGAGGTACTTTACTCAAGTTTTTCCTTTTTATACTACTTTATAATTCTACTCTGCCACATTTCAGATGGACATATTACACTATTTAGTCCACCATGTATATGTAAAATTTTTATATTAAGATTTAAAATTAAAAAACATATGATCACTTTATAAAACATACTGCATTGTTATTGTACAGCTCCAACCCAAACAACTACGACATCAAAATATGCCTTACATGTTAAATCGATAAAAAAAGATACAATTATATATTATATGACACACACAGGAGCAGTTTACCATAGTGAGTACTTAAAGTGTACTTTAAGTACATTTTGTTGCTGATACCTCTGTACTTTTACTTGGGTAACAATCTGAGGGCAGGATTTTCACTTACTTTTTATAGAGTGCTATACTTCAACTCCAGTAAATGTGTGATTCTGAGCGGAAAGAACAACGCTCCGGTATAAATTAAAGGGACCTGATACTTGTGTGTTATTCTGAGAAGCCTTTTAAAGCAAAAACAAGAAACTCAGAGAGTTGTTTCAAGAGTGTCAGGTGTCCTGTGCACAAGGTGTCGAAGAGGGAAATTTGTGTTGGCATACATGACTCATGAAACCGAGAGTAGAAGACTTATTGCAGAATTCGTGAGGTAACGGTTATGTAAAACATCCTCAAGCAGTAAGTATGAACTGCCATCTGACTCAAAATCCATTTTCACATGACAGTATGCTGGGAAAAAGCAAAAAAAAAAGCACAAAAAAGACAAACAGGATCACTTTCAAGTTTTCACAGAGAGCACGTTAGGAGGATGTGTTAACCATATAGACAGTGCTCAGGTGTTCCAGCAACAATGCATTTCAAAGACTACTTTGAAAGCTCTCCTCTTCAGCCAGACAGTGAGATCAAACAGCTGGTCATGCTGCTTTCTAATGACTACCATATGTGCGGGGAGAGAGACCCTTGTTTAAAAGAAGAAGAAAAAAAAAAAAGGCTTTGTGACTCACCAAGAGGCAACCTGCGCTTCCTCACAGTCACACAAATAAACACAAGCATACGCTAATGAGCCAAGCGAGAAAAAGTACTGACTCACTTCACTCAGAGGAAAGTTGAAGTGCGATTATAGGTAGTATAAGCCATAAAAATTCAACCAAAGAAATCCATCTGGCATCCAGTAATTAATCGCGTATGTTGTCAAGAAAGCAATATCTAAAACTCCTTTTTAATTAAATCATTTATGCTCCCACTGCTCGTGGAATTGCCATACCTGGTAGCATCTTCCAATCCTGAACCAGGCCTCTAGGAAGCGTCTGCATGGCATCAGCCTACGGTTGTACCACCTCCTCAGGGTCTGATGTGCCAGGCTCCAGATGAGCTGGCTGCCCGATGCCACCAGGTCTTCCATTCCTCGTATGATACGCACAGCCATGGCTGAGTGCCTTTTCTACCTCACAGATTCAGGACCAGGAGAAGAGATGATCTGCAGACCACTTTGTTTTGCTTCACAGTAACAAGCTGAAAGGAGCATCTACACTCCAGCACACACACACACACAGTCTACTATGTCTCCCCAGCTGATGTAATGTCAGTGAGAGTCGGCGCTCTGGAGAGGCTGGAGCAGAGCAGCGTGCCTCAGGCTTGGTCCTGGGCCCTGGTCCAAAACACTGCCTCATAGAGTGCAGGGGAGGGCAGGACAGAACCAGGAGGCCCCTGCTGCAGAGGCTCCAGCTACCCTACGCATAAACACAGTTGTATACAAACAAAATGTGCACAGAAACAAACTCCGGCTGGCCGTTTAAAGTTCAGCCTCTAAAGTCATAAATACTTTGCTCTGTGAGTCACAGTAGTTTAATGGTGAAATGTTTTGTTTAGCAGATTTTTATCCTCTCTAAAATAAAGATCACAAATACATTTAATTTTACTAAGGCCAGTGACTTCATCTTCTATTTAACTGTTTATTTTGCGGTTTTATTTCAAAGTATTTCAATTTCATTGTCTCAAATAGGGTGTGGGAACGGTCTGACACTTTGTCTGGGATGTGGGAGCAATTTCCTGATGAGACCAGACATCCCCACCCCTCATATTCTGCAGGAACACTAAAAATAATTGCTCCTCTTTGGATCAGCAGGAATGGTGGAACTGACAGGGCAAAACTAAAAGTGAAACTGCGTGGAAAAACCATTTAGAAAGGCTTTGATGTAAAAATGCAGACGTAAATACGCCTGTGACTCACTACCAGATGCCTTTCTTTTTACAGCGGCAATTAATAAACAAATGTCGCACACTAGGTCATACACCTGACTCAGGTAAACAAGGCAAAAAAGCAAAGCAGATGAGATGGAACAGCTCTCAGCAGCTACGTGTTGCAGTTCATCTGGAAACAATACCTGGCTGTTTGTTTATGTGACCCCAGTTTCCAAGAAGGCTTAAGAGTCCGCAGTCAACACGGTGCTGTTTCATTGAACACGATCAGCGTAATTGTCTCAGAGCGGGCAAACTGTGACCTCTAAATCTGTTTTAATGACACAGAGGAAGGATTCAAACCGAGGGTACTAGAAGCAGACATGGTACTGAAAATTTCCCATTAATAATTCCCCAAAACAAAGAAGGAAGCGTAAACGAGTGACGCTGTTTTCTGCCTCATCTACTATTATTGTGGAGCCCAGTGGAAAGCACTTACAGTCAGTTCCAACTCACAGAACTGTCCCAGTGTTTGTGTACTATAGTCACCCTGTAATACACAAACAAATGATAAACAAAATCACCCATCAGTCATGCACGTTGCTTGCAGCACGTATGTTTCAGTAAGTGTAGATCTGCTCCAAAGCATGCATGTTGTAAATAAACGCATCAATAATTGCACCTATACGAGCAGTGAACTGACTGCACTGAGCAGTAGCAGGCAGCTGTGACATTGGGCTTTTATAGAAAGTGGGATTATGGGCAAGTTTACGCACATCGTGATTCTGGCACAAAAAGATCCATGTACCGTACTTCTAAAGCAATAGTTCAGCTCTCTGGGATATACTTCTACTGGCCTTTTTACCATGAGTTACATAAAAAGATCAATACCACTCATAAGTCTGTGCGATAAATATGAAGCCTCACCTGACCTGTATGACTTCCCAGAATCTTGTTGTTACCACAACCTGTCATTTTTTACATTTCAGATTTTGTACAACATAAATAAACAAGTCAAAGCATCAAAAGTTGTGTCTTTAGAGGTGTTGGTAGGCGAATTTGGTATGTTCGGAAAGAGCCAGTTTATATGCTAACCAGCTGCTGGATGCTTAGCATATACTGGAGGTAGGTGGGTTATGGTTACTGTAATGAACACCATTCTAGGGAGAGAATTTAATTCCTCTCTTGTCACACTATTGATGATATAATCCCGCATTGCATGAAAAGAATGGATCTATTCTTTGGAAGGCAGGATTCATCATCAGGGACCCATCTGAAGGTATAGATGCACAGTAACCAGTTAACTATGATAAACACGGACATATGCGTGAGGCAACAGCAGCCTGGAGCAACAGCAGACAAGACAGCCAAACATATGGTGGACACAAGCCGCTGGTGATGACACACATGATCGCCACGTGTGTAAAGGAGAGCAGCATGTTCTGGTCCACATAGTATTAATATACAGGCCACAGGGTTTCAGATGCATCTGTAGCACACATTTCTGGAGTAGAAAAATGCCAACTTTCCACTTCCTTCAGATGACTTTTCTAGAAACAGCTGCCAAGTTGCCGATATGTTAAACAAGTTGCAACGGAGCAGATTGCTCTGATAGAATAAAGAAAAGGTCAGTTCATTCAGGAATATGTGAATAACATTGAATATGCACAGAAAACCTAAAATACAAAATAAATTCAGTGACTTAAAATAGTCTATTCAGTGTAGTCAGCAGTGGATAGTGGACTGTGTCTACTGAGAGCTGCACACATGCACACTTCTTGTGAAAATGCACAAGCACACACATGTACAATGCCTGCAGGCAGCAGATAATCCCAGTTGATTTCCACACTCTATACTGGAGTTTTGGTCGGGTGAAGATGCAGGAAGAGGCGACGACCTCAGCTATAAATCAATCTATGGGAGTCTACCCTCAGAGAGGACATCCCAGGGGAAAGCAGGAATTAGCTTTCTGTGCTAACTCTGAGATACGTACAATAAGCGGCCTATCTGATTCTCAAGTTTTCTCTTTACGAGTGTCCATGTCTCAATAGTCTCAAAACATAAAGCTCTGTATCCTCTTTCACTAATAATACATGCACATCATTAACATGTCATTAACTGATTTTTCTGACACCCCCAGAAGAGTATTTCTGTCCATAAAGTGAACTTCTCATATTCAGTTTTGGTTACTAACAGCTTTGTTGGAAACACCTGTATGACAGTGGACTCATTAGTTCTTCTTTTCAGAAATCCCCTCCCTGCTGTATCTGGAAATATGGCTGATGAGAGTGAAACAAAACCAAAACAATTAGCTGAAAATGTAAAAATGGGTAAAATGTTACATAAAGCAGAGGGGGGACTGCAGACTTGGGTTAAAGTTCTCTGTTCATCACAAATGACTCTATTGTACATCACACAAGGTCATGTAATCCATTGTTAATATAAAAAATCACTTATAGTAGTCTTAAACTTTGTGTATGAAATATTCAAATCAATAGGCTCAAAATGAGATCAGTTATTTATCTCCTGGATAACATCAAATGGGCATCTCCACACTCGCATGATCTCAACCCTTAAGCCAAACAAGCTGTGTTTTCCATTACAGAGTATACATGTAAAATATGTCATTTTGTTTTGGGGTAACTTGCTCCTCTGAGAAAACACCCTTTCCCTGGTTAACTCTGCATGGTTTATGTAACTGTTGTCTGCCAATCTCCACCTCTGCCTGTCTCCAGCCTGGCACCACGGCCGCAAACACCATGACCTCACAACACGGTCTGTCACCCACTCTGATGTCACCCTGGTATCACTCCATTTCTCTACACAAGTCATGTGCAGCACACAAGACCCTGCTCACTTTAAGGCTCATGCTTTTCAATCTGTTGTTATACATCCCCCCCTTAGGCAGAGTACAGTCAATTGCTGTAGAAGTGCAGCGGTGGCTGACATATTTAGTGTTCACGCTGCAGTGCCTCTTTAAAGCCAGCAGATGGGGAAATTGAGTGGCACACCACCCTTGGGAACAAAAAGAGGAGATACATTTAGTGCTGAAATTGTGTGGTAAATTATGCTGTCTGGAGGGCTTTCCTATTACCTTTATGCCAGTGCCCTGCCCTTTCTCCCAATATAAGGGTCTCATTTGACTTGTGATGCCTGGATTGAAAGTTTAATAAGAATACAGACAGGCAGGCTGTTACAATTTAGCCCTCTGCTCTGTTCAGGCCCACAAGTTCAGTATTAATAGGCCTAAATCTGTTGAGAATACAAGGCAGGGCATGATAGGGGCAGCCGCGCTGCCAAGATCATCACAGCTCCCTGTCCCCGGGCTCATTTCAACATGGGATGGCAATTACCATGTACAGTAAGTGGTAGATTAATTGTCTAAAAGGGGAAGGTCTTCAAGTGAATGTAACAGAGTCTGAGCAGGGCAGGCAAACAGCTGTCATCCACACGGGCCTACAGCTGACGAGCTATGCCACATACTGAGACTGCAGCTGACACACTGAATGGAAGACATTCTATGGAGTGTGTCTGACACACTGCATAACGCACATATGCAAGATGGTTCACTTCCACTGATAATGTCCTTGCCTCACAGGACTCTGCCTGCACACTTATCGTGGTTAAAAACGGAGCAGGTGGACACAACTGTCAGAAATCATGATACTTGATAGGAGGAAGATTTGTAGTCATACATCATATATGAATAGATCAAGTTCATAAAACATGAAAGAGGGCCATTTCTGGTCATGCATACAGTATGCCCCAGCTTTTAATGGGCCTTGCTACTGCAAGCTTCACATATGAGTTTCCTGGAAATCATGTATTCTCTGTTATCTTTCTGATGTTTATTCCCCCCTAGACACACTGCTGGCTTGTTTTTGATTTCTAGCTGTAAATAACGACAAAAGGAACTCCAGTTTTTAAGATATCTCTACCCTAAGGCCTGCAGATTTGACAACCATGCCAGTAAGTGAGAGGCTGCCATTATCCATCATGACTGAAAGTGTCACTGCATCTGTTTAAGAAACCACAAGACATCTTAATTACAGCCAATTAACACCATGTGATAAAGCTCCATTTGGCCGATGAATGGAGAGACAGAAAAGCTTTTTGTGTGTGTTTAGGCGGTACAGTCAAACCCGGCTTTGTGTGGCCAGGCAGGGGGTAGAAAAAGAAAAGAAGGCAGGGAAAGAGGAGAGGGTCTGTGGCTTCATGCTGCCACCATCCACCTATTGGCTTGTCAGTTGTGTCAGGGGATTTGGGGCCAGCTCCTCTTGCTGTATGGGACAGCGCTCAGGGGCACACCAGAGGCTACAGGCCATGGCAAACCATGTGTGTGTATAACCCAGATGCTATGAAGAGGAGGAGGTCAGACCGGGGGAAGTGTGTGGGAGGCAGAGACCACAGTGTCAGCCAGCAGCCCGGCACTGTCTGCTGCAACAAAATGTTGCCCTGAGGGACTGTGGGTGCCCAGATTTGCCCAGACATTTCTTAGAAGGAACATAAAGGGCCTGTGTCATTAGTTTTCAATATCATAGCCAAGTGATGGCAAATATGAATGGTCAATGTGGACATCTCCACAGGCGTCCAAATGAAACAAAGAGAACGCAATGTAGATGAAGCAGAGGAGGGGGAGGGGAGGACACACCACAAGTGAGGTGCGGTAATGAGCCTTGAGGCAATGGAGGCGGTGCAATTATTGCAAGGAAAAAAAAAAAGAATAATTTTAAATAGTTTGGCTTCTGAGGTGTATAAAACAAAATAATTCATTAAAATTGTATCTTAAAAGATATAAAAATATGATTTCTGAAAGAACAAGTAAACATGAAGGGGGTTTCAGATAAATATCTCAAACTTGAGGAGCCAAGTTTGAGATATATAAAAAAGCATCCAAATTTCTATGTTTTATGACTTTATAAATTATCTCTCATGCAAGAAACCATCACAGTTCTTTCATAGTTCACTGTGGATGCCAACAACACAAAGCTGTTTTCTTTCAGAGCTATCAGAGCTATATTACTCGGTCCTTGCTGAGTAAATGTACATACATTACAAGCTATGTAGGAAAAAATATAAATGAATTAAGACAATCATCTGTTCAGTTTCCACCCATAATTGTGAATGATGCTCGAGGGAGAGTCTGTGGAGAACCAGGAATAGGTTATAGTTCACATTAAGCCTCTTAATACAGTAGTTTAAGAAGCATCTTTTGATTCACCATAAAATCATGACATCCTATTAGTGGATCTTCAGTTTGATTTCTGACACTGTATTGGTATCTGATTCTAAGAACTAGGGAAATCTGACCCCTATTATCTATATTAATCTGGTTTCATCTGATACCAGAAATTGTGCCCTTAATGCATGTGAAGCCATGAACACTAAAAACCCCTGCAAGGGTTATAGCTCCCTTTGGTTTAACCAATACATTTATACAGACCGTATAGACACACTGAAGTGTCTAAATCCATTTTGCGGCTACGATCTGCAATTAGCTGGGTTCCGGCAGCTGATATCTGCATTTAGATGATGTACAGTAATGAGACCCTCTGGCTTATCGCTCTCAATCCAATTTACTAACTAGATAATCAAATCAGTTACATGGCCTTATCTGGGCAGACAACACATGCCTGAGAAATCACAAGTGTATTGTGTGCTGGAAACTGCACACTGCAAGCGAACACAGTTTACAAACACACAGCAGAACTTGTGGCTCAAATAGACATCACAAAGCAAGTGGTCTCTGAGGAACAGTGCCCCTGTCCTGTCAGTATCAAACAACCAATATAGCAGAAAACCTCTATTTTTGTCATGCTGTATAAATACAAAGGATCTCAATGGGCTGAAAGCTCTTAAAGGTTCTAGCTCTGTCAGAGCGATTTCAAGAGGTGCTGTGATTTGAAGGGAGGGGGGAGTTCACTGGGAGTCAAATGGGGATTTATAAGTAGGTAGAGCTTGTAGAGAAAAGAGCCTCAAAACTGTGCATCTGTTCCCGCTTTACTGCTGCTGGGTCTAATTCAATATTTTTACTGTTTTATCCATCGAATATTCTGAAACAGCTGCTACGCTTCAGACTGAAAACATGTCTCTTTGCTTTTCAATATTTAATTGGTTAGAAAAGACACAACATGAACAAATTAAGTTTTTAACAGCACAAATATTCTCAGAGTTGCTGTGGAGAAAGAGAAAAATCTCACTGACTGACCTCAAATAGCAAAGCCAAAGATCACAGTTATTATGGTAATGTAACAGACACAGATGAGGAAAAAGAGGCAAAGGAATATTTTTTTCTATAAAAAATGCATCAAATTCATATATTCAGAATGAGAGGTATGGCTTGCAGTGGTGAACCTAAAGAGAATTATCACCTGATGCTGCAGTTCCCTTCATTGTAGAATTTCTCAGCTCATCATATTTTGGTTTTAAGGCCCACAATTTTAATGATATCTAGACATCAGCCAGATAATTTCATCAGGGGTTGGTGGAGATCAAAACAGAGCTAAAAGTAAAGTGAATATTGGACTTGGAAACACAACTCCAAAAAATGTCTGAATAAATATGTACATAGGCAACTGCTTGTTAATATATCTATGATAAAATATCATACTAATATGTCAGTGTTGTCTTTACAGTGTCATGTTTTCACTTATCTCATTTCAGATTTCCAGAAAGCAGAGCGAAGTAGCATTAGATGAAAACAAGAACTATTGTTATCTTCTGAAAGTGAAAAGTTGCATACAGTTTTCTGTTACGTACTGTCTAACCACTGGTTCACATTTTCTGATAATAGTGGCAGCCTTACTGTAATTTGAGGCTGTCTCCATCCAGATCAGTTACCCAGATGCTGTGTAAAAGCTGTATCTGGGTGGAATTAGTATTACCAGGGGGATGCCTGTAATTTCATTTTTGCCAACCACACAGATCATCAGTCATCTGGACAGTTAAATAAATTACAAGGGTTCCATGCTAATGAAGGGACGTGCCACATAATGTCAAACAGTGTGGTGATAACGGCTTCAGGGCTTCACCTGGCTTCATATCAGCTAAGTTCAATCAAAATAGAAATTTGCAAAGCAACCAAAGTAAATATTATTGATTTTTGCAACACTCTAAATTCCTCCAACTGTCAATATAATTTGACCAGTCATTTAGTCTATAAAAAGTAAGAACATATTTAAAAAATTTCCACAGTTTCCCATGGTCCAAGGTAACATCTTGAAATTATGTGTTTTGTCTGACCAGTAGTCCATAAACCGGATATATTGAGACTGAAAAATCTCACACCGGAGAAGCTAGAACCACAACAGTTTGACAATTTGCTTGAGGAATGACTTCAATGATTAGTGAAATGTCAGAATTCATTAAAAATTTCACTCAATCGACTCATCCATTAATGAACTAATCCTTTCAGCACTGCTGTCAAGTAAACATTTCCAAACCCAGTCTGGTCTGAAAGGTGTACACTGTGTATAAATGTGTTTGTATGCATGCTGACACCACCATTTATTTTCCCCAGTCTAACCAACCACTGCCTTCCCCTGGGGATACAGTATTATCTTTCCTGTGCTTGACACCTGTTACAACTGTGCCCTGCTCACCATCTCCATATCAGCTTTCGACCAGGCCACAGTATCACCAAACACTGTCCTGACGTCAGTCATTTCTACCCCCAACTATAACTAAAGGGGGCTAATGTTGCAGATGGACATCACAACACGTTATTGTCTATACAGAGCACGCTACTGCAAATGTGACCAATTCAGCTCTATGAGATATGTGTGCTGCTGATACAATAGAGTACAGTATAATAAGGGAAAGGGTACACATACCCTCATACAGGACAACCTATTTATTTCAAAAGGAAGTTGCCAAGCCTCTTAGCAACACAATGCGACTTTGAAAAGACCTCTGGATCAAAGACAGCTTTTTCTATTGAATTACAGGGTTTCCTCTAACATGGTTTCCTCGTCATTGTATCACCACACACCTACATCTTTCCTCCATGTTACTACTGACATGCAGTCTCTCTCCACAGCTCTCTGTCCCTGTCACAGAGCTCAGCCTGGCCTGTCTGAGTGGACCAGCGGGGTGCTCAGTTTCGGTCCACGGGGCAGGTGATAATGACTTCCCTCGCCTCTCTCCTCCTCCTCCTCCTCCTCCTTCTCCTTGTCCTCCTCCTCATCCCAAGCTGCAGCAGTGAAGGTGACTGCAGCTGGATGATTTCTTTCTTTCTAAACTGGAGGGGATACCAGTTAGAGGGTGAGTGGTGTCTGGGGTCTGGAGTGCATGTGTGTGTGAGTATCGGTCTAGGTGGGGGTGTTGGTTTCTAGTATTAACCCCGTAAAAGAGGAAGCTCACATAACACTCCATTAATGATGAATGCTGAGCTCTGGAAGGTGAACACCTATACGGACTACATCTCCATTGTCTACCACACTGCACTGCAATGGCTCTGAAACAATAAATCCGCCAACAATACAACCCAAACTAAATTAACTCACTGAGGCAAGGTTTGAAAAAAGAAAAATCTAGCACAGCAACTCAACAGGAAATTACTTTGAGGGGGGTTGTGAGAGTCAGAGCATCACATATTCACAGAAGTCTCTGGTGTGTCTCTTTACTATTCCTCCATCCCTTCTGGCACTAAACGTGTGAAACACTCACATGGGGTTTTAAGCATTGAGCGGTATCGATCACTGTGGATCCGAGGCTGTGGGGTACGTCTGCTGTAGGAGCACGGTTGTTGTTGTTTTTTGTTTTGTTTTTTCAAACTCGACACCATGTACCTCTCTATTTGCGCCTGAGAGGGTAATAATAGCAGCTCAGGCCCTATCCATCCATCCACCTCCCCCTCCTTTACCTTACACACACTCACGGTGTAGGGAGTCTCATTCTGGCCATTATCATTCAGGCTTTCAAACATCCCCTCTACATCATCACCTCACAGCTCTCCTGGTGTGTGTGTGTGTGTGTGTGTGTGTGTGTGTGTGTGAGAGAGAGAGAGAGAGAGAGAGAGAGAGAGAGAGAGAGAGAGAAAGAGAGTGCATGTGATCTGCGTAATGTGTATATAAGAGCAAAACAGGAAGAAATGGAGAGTGATCACAAGAGAGGATGGATGGATGGACGGATGGATGGATGGACGGATAGACGGAGAGAGGCACACAAGCAGCATAATTACAGGGAAGACTAGCCCCCCACTCATTCTCTCCAAAATCTCCTAGGCAAGCCAACAACAGGACAGACAGAGAGAGAGAGGTGGTAGAGGGCTTTGCTTTGTTGTTATTTTCATTTTCTCAGCCTCACAGCAATTACATCCCAGTCTGAGAGACACATGAGGAGGAGGAGGAGGCAAACACAAGCAAACAGGGGGATATTCTGCTCTGGATTGTAACGCTGCATAGATCTGTTGGGTTCAAGGCCCCCTCCACTGCCGCAGGTTGTGGATGAACCCACCAAGAGGAAGATGCTCCTTGCTACATCTCACCTGTGCAATAGCATACAATATTTTGATTCCAGAAGTCTTATGAACACTGAGAGCTGGATAAACTAAGAAATCTAGATGGTGATGATCAGAATGGAAATGACAAACATTTTAAATAAAAATGTTATATTTTCAATATAACATTTTTAGACAAAAAAAGATGCAATGAAATGCACAAATGAGCATAAAGGAGGCACACTTTCTGTCTCTCATTCATGGTTCTGCAGTCGGTGATACATACAAAAGGTGACAGTTTGGAAGTGGTTGTGTGGGAAATTAAAAAGAAAGTTTAAGAGTTCAGTTCCTGAATACAGTTCCTAAAACATGAAACATGTTCCTTTTCTTACTATCAGAATTTAAAGGAATGTGTGAGAATTGGCCAACTGTCAAATTCTCAGTGTTCAAAGAAACAGTGGGCAGCATATTATCAGAAAGCTGGGGTGTCTGTAAAAAACAAGGAAATACACTCTTTGGTCCCACGCCCCACCTCCCCTTCTCCTGTGCCACAGTCAGACTGGACTGGGGATAGCTGGTTAGCATACTAACTTCAGGAGATATCTCTGTAACATAATACATAGATATCTTTGATATGACATCAAAACTATTATTTCTTCACATTGTCTTGATCATCTGTGTTCATTTTTGAATGTTTTAAACTAAAATACTTACTTGCTCCTTTAAACAACAATGAATTCATTAGAATTCAAAGAACTACAGAACCCATAAATGTGTATTATGCATCATATTAACTTATTTATGATATACACCAGCACTTTCTTCTAGTGTCAACTTTTCGGCTATAATCTGTGCTGTTGAACAGAACGTGACCTTTAACCCACAACAGTCTGGTGCTTATTGCTAAATAAATTAATCAATGCATTACTTTGTTTCTTAAAAAATATACCATTCCTGTCTAGACAGACAGACTGAGCATGATATAATGATGAGTAAGAACATGTTGTAGGGCTGGATTTTTAATAGATGAATGTTAATAGGCTTTTTAATGAAGTTTCCTTACTTCAAAAAACAATTTTTTGGCTCTGTATTTATTTTTGTAAGTCACAGGCTCATTAAAGTATTCTTTATGAATAATTATTTTATCATCTTGAGTTTGAAATATTGTTTACATACAACATACTGTATATACATATGTGTTTATACATCTGTATAAAATTATTTGTTCTTGGCATTAACATATAAGAAGATGTATCTCAATTTTCATAGTTCAATTTTCATAGAGATTACTGTTTGGCTTTAATTGCTATGCAATGTTTTTGTAGCAATTCATTTGCTTAACTCAAAGACATGAATCACGTTGTGTAGCCATCAAAGTGAAATGTAACTGCTACATATTAAAGTCTTAGTCAGAAAACAGAAATTAAGATTGCTGTTGGAGAGTGAAACATAAGTTAAAACATAGCTTGCTATTTGCTTTCTGTCCAGCGTTCTCATTAAAAACAGTTGTCTTCACAATGAGAAAATGATGATGTATCACCAACTGACTGTTTCTCCTAATTTGTATTGGTTGTTATACTGGTATAAACCATGCACTGTTGGAATTGTGATTAATTTCCCACTAAAATTCCCCTGAGACTGGGGCCTTTTACTCTGAAGTGTCCAGGTCAATAGCCACTGAAACACATGAGTAACCTATAATCCATCCTTGTGTCCATTCTTTAAATAATTCATAAGGAGGTGAGCTTGAGCTCTGCATTTTGAGGGGAATTTGTCCACAAACTGACAAGTGTCTGTCCTTAAACAGATTGGGGCTCGTTTTAATGCAGTCTTTTTCATCTAAATGACATGGAAACTGGCTCCCAGAGGAACTCCCAACCAGCTGAGAGTCACTCTCCAGGGCTGCTTTTAGTATGTTAGTGTTTTCTGCTTTATTCTGCAGGGAAATAAGCATTATACCGAGCCACATTAAAGGACCAAATCCCTCAGAAATCAAACAAATTACAACAGTATTTTTTCGTCTCGTCAAACTCTTTGCATGTGGTGTTTCTTGTGTGCAAGAATCGTAAATTTTGAAACATACAATGAATGTTTCACAATGTCTGTGGTTTGCATGTGAAACTGGGGTCTAGACTCTTTGTTTTACTCAGGATGTCCTGTCTGAGGGGACAAAGCAGACATGAAACAAGGAAAAGAGATGTAGCATCTGTGCGCTGGTGAGCTTGTTCACAGCCAACGAGGAACAGATTCCTGTTGACACAACTTTCAGTGTGAACCATGTTTTCAGTGATTATGTTACAGAAAGCAGTAGATGCACTGAGGACATTTACAGGAAACATTGCAGGACAGCCGTATTTGTGGTAAAAATGTGTTTTGGACCAAATCATTTTCACAAAATTAGCACACAGCCTCTTCAATCTGGTGTCCCTTGTGGACTGGGGATCCGAATTGATTTCCACTGTAAAGCCTATAGATTACTGTTGACCCACAAACACATTAACTAGAAAACACTCCAGTGTCTGCCCCTGAATCAGGCCTCCAGCAGCAAGCCTGTTTACATATATCTGTGCTAATCCACAACATCCATGCTTTTTTTCAGTTGTGACAACAGCTAAGCACTGTTTGCTCTTGTGCTTTTTTGCTTGGCACTTTGGTAAGTGCAACTATTTAACTTTTGAGAGAAGAAACAACACAATCCTCCACTTAAAAATGAAACGTTGAACTCATAAGAAATAAAATGCACTACTGCTTGGATTAATATGCTCAGAGATTTTGCTGCTACAACCTCACTTGGTCTGGTGTGACCAGTAGCTTGTGGTTGCTGATGTTCGCTAATGTTAGATTTAGTGATGTTGCACACATTACCGATTCAATTGGCCACTTTGTGGGTTAGCATTTAGCTAAAATACTAAGATACTGTTTAGCTAACAGAAGTTCAGCATTTAGCGATGGCTACTGTTGAGCAAAAGTTACATAGTGCTTTAAAGGGACATAGTCCTACTCCGCCATTTGAAAACCAATTCAATAATGTCCCCTGTAGCTCTGCAATGTGGCTCCTAAGTCTTCAAAAATAACCCTGATGACATCATCAGGGTTTCACTGCATTACTGACTAAATCACTTTTATGATTTTGATGGGGGTTGATTTTTTTTAATTATTATTAATAAAAGTATATTAACTCTTACTGTTACCTGTAAATCAAGCCAGCATCTGCAAAGTGCACTGATTCAACTTGCAAGGATTTCCACATTCTCACCTATCACATGCCTGACCAAGAGTTTGATCTTTCTGTGTGGCGGAAATCTGTTGACAAAACCAGTCTGGCAGGAACTTGTTTTCTAGCAGAAGTGCTGAATTATATGAACCTGCATGACAACAGTATCACATAGCCTAACTGACAAACGCTCTCATTGAAATCTGTGCAGAGAACGTTATAATGAAGACGTGTGGAAAAAAAAAAAGAAAAATGCTGATGAGCACCTTTTAAAACAAAACAGGGGCTTGGATGAGCAGCGGTGGGAATGCATCATCAGCTAAGGTCACACTCCCCAGGTAGACTGGTTGTGGTGTTTAATCTTGTTTACCCTTTCAAATACTGCCTTGTATATGGATAAGGTTGATAATGGCCCCTGATTGGCAAATAACTCCTCTCTGTGCTGAACAGCAGCGTTGGAATATTCTGTGATGGTTAATAGCTTTATTGAATTGGAAGCGCTGACCCCATTAAAAGCAGCTGAACATCCTAGACTAAAGTCAACACAAAGCAGCGCTGCCTTTGCAGTTTGTTTCCCTGTGTGTGTCAGAGAGAGAAAAAGAGAAAGAGACTCTCATGAAGCACAAATTCAGTATAGTCTCCCATACAAACCAGAGCTGTGCCTTTGTTCAGTGTGACTCACACACCTCCTGTCACTGGGTTTCCTTATGCCAGACCTGCTGTGCGTCACAACAAATGAATGACACTGAAGAAGAAAACCACAGTACTTTTAATGTATGTTTTGTACCTCTGTTTAAAAGTATTCGTTCTGTTTTTTTTTGTTTTGTTTTTGTCAGCACCACACATGGTGTGAGGTGACACAAGACCCATACAGGATATCACATGCCTGCCATGCCTGCCTCCCTCCCTATTGTTTGTTTGGTCCAGGAAACAGGATATTCACACAGAGGAGAGCAGGCCAGCTGACCACGGGGCCAGAAAGAAAGAAGAGTCATTTTTACTTTTAAATAGAACCTACAGAAATACAGGCTCCTGTTTTTCTACCATACTTTCAGATGAAGGTGTATTACAGTGCCCACACTTTCCTGTCAGAGCACTGAAACTGTCCAGGACACCATTAAAAACTCCAGTACAGTACACCTTCCTGACCAGCTGGGCACTGGTGATGTTGACATGTCAACAGTTCAACAACCAGCTGACATTCAGTCAGCAGGAGTCAGGTAAAAGGCATACAGGCTGAATGTGGGTTTATGGGAGGCGGGGATTCATGTGTACTGGAACAACTGATGTGATGAATGAACACAGAGGACTCGTTTCTCCACAGGAAGTGTGCATAAAATAGAGCAGTCTAAAAATAACACAAATACACGCTGTGAAGTCCCAAATAAGAACAAAGTGTGCGAGTTGCTGAAAATACAATTTAACAAAACGAACAGTGCGACTGCCAGAAACGCTGTTAGGCTACAGGTGATCACACAACTGGATAGGCCTACTGTTTTACTATTAAAAAGAAAACAGAATAAGCTCTAATAAGCTCTGTTTGTTGACTAATCAAACCATCCTCACCTTATGTCTTTTGTTGTGATCTGATTTGCCCCCTCTTATTGTCTGTGCGCGGAGCGTCCCCGCCGGCACCCGTCAGTCAAATAAATCCACCTCTCTCTCCCAACAAGACCGGGCTCTCGGAATCAGATGTTTAGTTAGACTCAATGAAGAGTTGGTTCTCCGGGGTTCATTGGAGATGGAAAGTCAAGAAAGGGAAGCTGCTGCCTGTTCGGCATAATAGCCTCGTCTCCCACACTCCACGCAGTCAGTCCCATCCAGTCACACTCCCCGCCTCCTCTCCGCTACCTTCCACAGATTCAGGACGGGACAGACGAATTTCCCTCTGCTGCTGCCTCAGCGCGCGGCTGGTGGCCAATGGAGGAGCGCTCTCTGCTGCATGAACACACGACTGCTCAGTGCAGATCAAATAAAACTGGTGATCCACATCCACTTTGCACTGTATCAGAAAAAAACTGGTCACTCAGCAGTTTATGATGAAGAGATCTTAAGTTATGTTTTGTAGTTTGACATTTATATTGCGTTTGACAGTCTGTGCTCTTGCATGGCTGTGGTTGTGGTAAAAATTTTTTAAAAACAAATTTTCAAATGTAGGCCAAGTGTATGGTTTTGCCTGAACCATCCAATGTGCTCTTCTTAGGAGAGATGCACTGCAACGTACTGTATGAGTATGTCAGTGACAAAGCCACAGAAAATGATAGATAGATAGATAGATAGATAGATAGATAGATATACTTTATTCACCCCTCAGAGGGAAATTGTTATGTTACAGCAGCAAGTAAAACAGTCACAAAAAGAAAGGAAAGGACAAGTTGACAGCTAACTGGCAGCACTTAGCAACTCTACAAAATACAGTGTAACAAAATAGTAGCTGTTTTCAGCAAAAAACAAAACAAAAACTGATAAACCCACTGTGCACTAATTACCCAGCACCAAATAGCAGATAGACAAAATTAGCAACTCATTAAAACAGACAGACAGCTATTTCCAAACCAATACACAGCAAAGAGGGGGCTGGACATTGGCCTCAATTCATCAGCTGACCAGAAACGTGACTACAAATGAATGGTAATGTTGCTCTGAGTCTGTAAACACATTAGCTATAACAACTAAATAAGGTGATAATAAGTCTCTTGTGAGTATACATATGGTCAATGTACCTTTAATTCTACTTAAATATCCAAGTGCAGTCTTGCTGCGCTGTTATGGTCCCATTTTAGTCTCTATTCCAAGTTTTTATGCTATCTATCTATCTATCTATCTATCTATCTATCTATCTATCTATCTATCTAAAAATGAAAAAAGTTCCTATAGAAGTTAGACTTTGAAGCCCAACTCTACAGGTTTGTTAGAACATTACATGTAACATTGTCCTGTGACTGCACTGTAAAGGGGAAGGAAAGGAGTGCCACTCTGCTGTGGCTCCATGGCAGGCTGAACAATGGAAAGGCCCAATAATCCACATAAAATACAGGGACAAGGAAATGGGAGGGATGAAACTGTCCAGTTTATTATAAACCAGCTGAACCAAGTGTCAGGGCAGCTACGAGGTGATGTTCCCTTGGCTATCTCAGCTGTGCATACACACAGAGCAGAGAATGAATAAAGAAAACAAAAGATGAGTCTTCATGTCTAGGCAAAGGCCGGTTGTGTTACAGGAGCAAAACGCTTTCTTCAAAGCCTAAATGAGTCACTCCAGGGACTGCCCCCATCCCCCTCCCCATTTGTGAGGATTTCTGCAAGCCCGTGATTAGGCTCACCCCAGTGCCATGTGTGCACCAAGTCCACCCCCCCCCCCCACCCCCACGCCACCCCTCCCTGTGCACACCAAATCTCTGCTTCTACATCTCCCATTGAGATTAGCCCACTAGCTATTGTTCTGATGACACTTCATATAAGCTATACTCTCATCTCATTATGATAATACAAAGACAGCGTGGCATGACTTGGTGGGTTTGAATAATAAAATGTGTGTAGTAACCTTTGGGATTTGGTTAATATAATGCAAACAAGCATTAAAAACAGAAAATAATAAGAAAAAAAAACCCTCCAGTAATGATCTTACTAAAAAAAAAAAACAAAAAAAACTTCCTGTCATTTACATTTTTTAAATCTTAGAAGTCATTTATTGCCCTCATTTAATCTAAATTAACACAAAACTTCAGATTTGTCTCCCAAGTTAAACAACTGAAGACTAGAGAATGCAAACAGTCAAAGCGAGGAGATCTTGTTTGTGCAGAGGGAGGAAACTATGAATTTTAAGTACAAGGGGATTATGTTTTGCTCGTGGAACAGATGTTAACATGGAGAGGCCTACCCTCCTGAGAGTGGGCCCTGACAGACACACTGTCCCACTGTCATTGGCCCATTGTCAATGTGCATCCTCTCCTCTGAGTCTTTAGTTGGATATTACCCCCACCCCCTCCAAGACAGATTAACTCTGCCCCCTGCCATCAGCCTTGACCTTGATGGACTGGTAATGTCACCTTCTTTTGTGTTTTGACAGACATTAACTCTTGCCAACTTTCATGCTTCCTTCTAAAGCAAACTTTATGCATTCATGATTAGTTGAGATAAACAAAGGATGGAGGACAATGAGTAACATCAACAATAAGTGAGCTGACCCCTCCATCCCATCTCACTCTCTCATCAGACCTCTAAACAGGTCAGCTGTTGTGCAGTTGTCCTTGTGCCACCGGTCTTCATTCTTCTTTATAGCTTGGCCACTTCAGTGTGTCTTTAGTATTTTCCAGGTCAGGGTGAATGAATTCAGTTGTTCTTCAGTGTATGTTATCCCTCCCCCACATTTTCTTGTAAAACAAAATGGGGGTATTTTCACGGAAAAACCGAGGGCAGTTGAAAAATAATATGTTGATATGTAAAAATGTATTGATACAACCCACAACCCATGTGCAAGGTAAATGTAAAATGTATAATCACGGCGCAACACTCTTCATGGTCTCAACCAGCAAAAAACAATGGATTTGCAAAAATGTAGTTTAGTTTCTTTGCCTGTTAAGCCTGTGAAGCTTTCACGGCACATGCATTTTACAGTGATAATGCAGATTTACCAGATGAAATTCACAATCATTTTGAGACACTGGGCCTTTGAGTTCACATAGAAGCGAAAAAAACTTCTCAGTTCCTGCTGATAACTGCGGAGTTTGTTGGCGACAAATTACACATCTACAGAGTCCCTACTCTAGCATGACTTGTGTCGTCCTTGGATAAGAAACGATCATTACACTGAAAGTTAAAGTTCCACTGAATTTATAAATTTATATAATTTATATAAATTGCAATTTATAACAAGATATACACTGATCATCCACAACTTTCGTAGCACTGACAGGTGAAGTGAGTAACACTAATTATCTTACAATGCCAATGGCGACATGATCATGGGCAACCACGGCTCACTGATATGTGAGAGGAGCGGGAGCTGGTCTGTGTGGTTCAATCCCACAGAAGGGCTACTGAAAGAGTTCACTGAAAAAAATGTTTTGTTTAATTTACTCAATTTTAATATTGGAAGTGGATGCACGCAATACGCTCATCTAAATCTAGACATATTTTTTAAGCTGAGTGTACTTAATATTTTTGAGTAATTTCAAATAAGTAGTATTTGTTACTCTGATTTACTTAGTAATTCTAACTAAACCCATGTTTAATTTACTTAAATTCATTATGCAATTCATATATTGTGGTTAACTAATTTGTTATTGTGCTATAAATTATATTGTTTTATTCTGCATATGTAAAATATGTTAATTCAATTCACAATTTTATTAAAAACAATCAAAATGCATATGTAGATGTGGGGGTGGCCGAGAAACCCGGTATAATGAGTTGTGGCAGTGTGGAGCAATTCCCAATTCCATTTTATTTGACAAAATTAGAGACTTGTTCAAAAACTTCACAGTAAAAAATGCACATTGAACCAACCAGAAAGATAAAAGTAAGCAAAAAAGAGGAAAAAAAATTCTCAAGAGCACTTCTCAAGAAGAATCAAAATAATACACAATAAAAGAATTTACTCTAAACTGCCTTTCTGGCTATACCCTTAAAGTTTGGGCCCATGGCAGGAGCTATAATCTGGAGCTGTGTTCAGGAGCTGTGCTTCTCTCCTGTAGCCTCCGGCCACCACAGCCTCCTCACTTTTATACTGGTGGACTGCACCTTCTCAAGAAATCGATATCAATTATCTCTTCCAGCACATTTACAATAATCCCAATACTAAATAAAATATTATCAAATAGAAGTTCACTTAAACTTACTTTAAAAATATATTTCTTTATAAACAAGATACTTATACAGATCATTTCACCACAAAAGACAAACAAAGTTAAAGGGCAGACTGCATGGGATGTATAGGACTGCGGTTCCCAGGCAATTGGTCGTCTCATGACTTTGACTTTTCCTTCCAGCGTTCCCCTCAAAACACAATGTGACAGTGTGAGAGAATCAAAAGAGTGAGAAGGTTACAGACCTGACAAAGTACTGAATATACTGTACTCAAACCTTTATTAGCCTTTTTCACAAACTTGTTCCAAGTCTTTCCAATTCCGTCAAAATTATTTACTTCTTTAAAATCTATTTTTTTTCTTTCTAAAGTATTTATTACATTAATAAAAAACATTTTCTACCAGTTGTCTATTAAGATATTCTTTCAGTAGAATTTGCCAGTACAGATTTAACTGACTTTTTCTTGAGTAACATGTGCCACTATATTTTTTAATACATTTTTAAAATGTATTAAAACCTAACCTCTGTTTCAGTCACAAGAGTGTAGGGGCCACTTATCAGCAGTGAGTGAAGCTGCCTTCATGAGCTGTTACAGTACCACCGTGTGGAGCAGGTGGGTAGTGCACTCTTTAACTGCAGAAAGCAGAGATTCACACAGCTTCAGTTGTTTATTTTTCCAGACTTTTCTCTTCTACTTTCTACTTCTTTCTTGTAAAATACTGTAGTTTTACCCTTTTAGCCCTCAAAACATTATTCATATTATTCAAAAATAATATGAATACATTGTGAGACAGGAAAAACAAGCCAAAAAAGGGTTGGGATCTAGTCTTAGATAACTTTGACAATTTTTTCGGTGACAAATATTTAAAAATCAGAGTAAAATAACGGAAAATCATTAACATGAATGGAATAATGAAAAAATAATTACTGTTAGTCCTAATTTCAATGTAATCAATTAAAGAAATTCATAGTAAAGTTGACTCTAACAGTGATTTGTCTTCTCATTTGTCTTTGGCATACTCTGGCGAACATTTTCAGATGCAGTAACTCCCATCTGAAAAAGCCTCATAGGTCCCAGGGACTGTAGTGTTGGATAAAAACTTAAACTTGAACCCAAACTATTTGTGACTGTGTCTTTTTTAACAGCACATGCTCACAAACACAAACAAAATGGAATGTGGATTTACTGGAGCAACCCAAATAGCCACAAGCAGACTTTAACTTGATCATCTGGCTTCAAGCCGTGCACTGCAGGCTTTTCAGATACATGCTAGTCTGACCCAGCACCCCAACCGTTCATACAGAAAAAAGAGAATTTGTCTTATGGGAATTTTTAAAAAGTCTGTCAGTATTGTGATTTATGATTGATGTTATCTCTGTGTACATGCCTGTAGATTTATGTTCATATCTTTACCCTTCAGTATGAACACAATATTTTCAAGCTATGATCAGACCCTAAAGTCATATTTGACATGTTTCATCAGATGAACTATTCACTGCACTGTCATATAGATCATACATGGATGCATGTAGAGTGCATAGAGTTAGAATTTTCACATCTGACTGCTGTAGGCAAAAAGCAAAATGTGGATTTTTTTTTTTTTAACTAGCACTGGCCAAGATGGTACATAAAATAAAATCTATATTTTTTCCAAACTTGAGGATTTTTGATTTAAATCAAATTCTTTTTTTCCCTTCAAAATGCAGGGAGACTTTTTAAATTTTTTTTAATTAATCTGGTTCCAAACACTGTTTAGTTTATTCTTGTAGCTTCACCTCATGTAGCCAGATAAAACTTCTTCAAAAACACAAACAGAAAGCACAGATCAGTGTGCAGTGTCTTTTTCAGTCTGTCCCTCTCATAGATGTGACAATTAAAGTCATCATGAAAACCACCCGAGCCACCAACCAGTCCAGAGTAGAAAAACACCTGGAGGGACTGGATCTTACACATTGTGTTTCATCAAATAGGAGAAATTGCTCATCCAGGATTTGATGTTCTAGGGACGCTGAGGTCTGTTTTTTTTTTTTTTTTAAATTATGTTCTACAGAGGTAGGTCATCTGGGTGTCAATGCTGTAACAGAGAAAAATGACGTGAGCTTACATAATGTAACTTAATGGGAACATACAGAAAAAAACAAGCATCGAACCTTAGGGGAACCAACAACAGATGGGGGCTGGCGATAAAGAGTACACTGAAGGAAATGTTTTAGTTGCCCTGGGGAGCTGCATGAGATAAAAAATGATGAGATGAAAAAATTGCACCAAATATATTTATAGGTCTCATCTGGTAGTATTGTAGATTCTTAGACCACACATTGATGGGTTAGATAATTAGGAAAAAAAAGAAGTATTATCTGTACTATTCTGCATTAGATCCTGTGAATAACTCATTATCTGGGGGAAAGAACACAAGATGTTGCTTTGAATTGTCCTTTTGTGTGGAGACAACTGGCCTTGTAACAAGTCATATCCTCGTACATCAACCAGCAAAATGAATTTTTATGCCTCACCCAGTCATGGAGTGGAGGACACTGGGGGGGAGTCTCTTTCACTGAATCCTACATGAAGAAATCTGAAAAGCCATATTTTCTTACCCCACACAGTATGTTCCGAGTATTATTGCTATTTGATGTGCTAGGAGGTGATTTTTGCTTTTAATTAGAAATGAGTTAGAGTTGCCCAAAACACATATTTCACCACTGAAAAAAAACAAAACCTTTGAAGTTAGTGAAGTTGACACGAGCCGGAGTTTTATGTTGCACAGCAGGATTCCAGACCTCAGAAAATGCTTTGAAATGTTGAACTACTATGTTGATATACTGTCAGAAGTAAGTTTAGGACCACTGCTGTGTTTGTGAAATCCTCTGTGAAGGTATTCAACAGTCTCTCAACTCACGCAACTGGAGGAAGGTGATGAAACTGTCTAGAAAAGAAAGCTCCAATTTTAGAGCTAAGTTTCAGCATGGAAATGGCTGAATCACATTCCATGCTTCCTGTTTTCTGTGGTTGCAATAGATGTGCTACATTTACAGTCTCTGAAAAAAATCATGCCTCTATGGAGAAACTGAGGTTAATCACTCATCATATTCATCACAGCATTCCATATACAGTTTAGTCAGGGATCTTTGCTCAGCTGCACAAGAAAAATCAGAAAACACACAAATAATTCCCTTTAAAAGATGTCAATATAGCACAGTAAAACAATATCTGTGCAAGAAATAAATTGACTGAAATCCTAAAACAAAGTTTGAGTCTGATACAGGAACATGAACAAGCTTCTGCGAGACAAGGCCCTCTATTGAAAACGAGGTGAACGAGGAAAATGACCCTGTTCAGTAAATATCATGGTTTGCTCCGTGCTTCAGAGCTGGTATCACACACTATGAAACAAACCTGTGTGTAAAGGCTCAGCAGACACAAAAGCACATCCATCGATTATAATTATTGTGCTTTTCATTTCCAGTGCATTTACTCCAGAATGAATGACAGGTCCTCACACGGCATAATAAGATTCTGATATCATTAACTTTTATAATTTATGGGTAGTTTGGAAATGGCTATAAATGTACCTAAGGCTGAAATAGATATTTGGTTCTCTTTATGCTGTTTTGTTAAAGCTGTTCTAACGGATTTAAATTGTAACAATTCAAATTTAACTCCATGAAAGACTATATTTACACAAGTGGACAAAACAATGCTAAAACATGCTGAGAGAAAGAAAGAGAGATACAAGATAGCCATCGGCTACTACTCTCATATATCTCCATTAAATACGTGGCTGCAGCTGGGAGATGTGAGCTTGTGAGCACAAAGACTGGAAGCGCAAGGAAATAGCTAGCTTGACTGTGTCCAAAGGTGAAAACATCCACCTACCAGCACCTCTAAAACTCACCAATACATGTGATATCTAAGCACATCTTAAGATATGAGACTTTGACATGCTTGTAGGTGGACTTTGTTACCCTCAGTCAAGCTAGCTGCATCCTCCTGCTTCCAGTCTTTATGCTAAGCTAAGCTAACAGGTTTTGGCTGTAGCCTTATATTTAATGGACAGAAATGAAAGTGGTATCTCATCTGACTCTCGGTAAGTGCAATAACTATTGCTTTCAATGAATTACTGTACTTTTTGTAGGATTCTGAAACTTGTTTAAATGTTAGAATAAGTTGTGTTTTTAATCACCTGTGGGCTAATACAGAAACCACAGCCTAGTTTACAAGCTCTTTTTCTTGTCCAAAAACAATTGTGGTGCTTTAAGTCACTTCAAAGTAACTCAACTACAAAGTGCTTTGTTTTTCCTTAAATACATTTTTTTCCTCTTTCTGTCTTTCTTTCTTTCTTTCTTAGGACTGTTCACACTTTTCTCCAAATACCCAGTGGATACAGTCATGGTCCTGCAGACACTGAGGTACTGTTTAAACCTTATAAAACCTCTTAGCAAAAATATTCTATAATCCACCACACACTTAGCTCCACACACTGGCTGCAGTGAATGGAGATAGTGTGCTAGATAACCACTCTTGTTGCAAAACTACAGAACTGCTCGACCTCCTTCCTTATGCCAATATGTCCAATTAAAGCACAAATGTCAAGACATCTGGGACTTGTCACTGTGTCAACTTGCAAGTGAGACATTATTGTGCCACAACAGGAAGTCCTGACATCCTAGAACACTTTAAAAGGACCTAATTCCTCAAACCACATCAACAGTGAAGCAGGGACCCTTGAATCACTGACAAACATGAAAATAAAAAGGTAAGAAAACTCCTTTATCAGCTGAACATTCATATTTTTATTTTATTTTATTTTGTTTATTATTATTATTATTATTATTATTTTTCATGCCTCTTTGATTCAGTATAAAGGTCACATTTGTTTCCTTTGCTCCCATAAGCGTGTTTCCATGTTTAACTGATGGGTGTTAATGAGCAAATGGATAAGTGTATTATACGAGTGCCCGGAAGATTTCCACATCCTGACAACTGGCACCACATCAGCTGTGTGTCTGAGCTACACAAGCAGTCTAATCATTTTCACTTGCCTCTGTTAAATGCAGACTGTAGAGAAATGGCTTTCTGTGGTTTACACAGAATCAACAGGTAACATTTTTTTCATTCATTGAAGCACAGCATTTAAACATGGGTATGAATTTTTTTGACATTATTAGTCATTGCCGTTTGATTAGGAAATATTACTGGATGCAATAAGTCAGTGTTCCGCTGAGTCATGCACAAGTTCAGCTTCAGGTCACTTTATTGGTCTATTTGGTTATTTGGTTTAGATGCTGTAGAAATTTGGAACATTTAAGTGACTAACATATTCCTAATGCAGATTTAAAGAACAAGCTTACCAGAGTGGAAATGGGTAAAACATGACTCATGCTGTTTCTCTTTTTTTGGCCAGCTAACTGAGCTGAGACAAGTGTTCTCATATACCGTAACACATTCACTCTCCATTAACATTATCAATGAACAGAATTTGAAAAGCAATTCAAATTCCGTTTTTAACATCTTTATGCTTCCATGTAAGAATGGCAGGTCAAGGTCCTGTCAATACACATGTATTCTCATTATGTTACATTTACTCATTTGGCAGACACTTTTATCCAGACCGACTTCAAATGAGGGACAGCACTCCAGGTTCCTCAGTATAGTAGGAGACATTGGAGAAAGCACTAAGAACTAAATCTGTTCAATAAGAAAAAAGTGCAAGGTGATCAGATAAAGGCATGCACAGTAAGTGTCTGGGTGTTAGAGGTGTTAGGAGAGGTGGTGCTCTTTGGAAGAGACGAGTCTTCAAGGGATTCTTGCAGATAGAGAGAGATGCCTCTGCTCTCATGGCATTTGGTAGCTCGTCCACCATCGGGGAACCACAAAACAGAACAGTTTGAATTGCTGTAATGTCAGACATTGTTCCTTGGGGGGACGCAGTGGCTGAGAAGGAGCATAAACCTCACTTTTGCTGGCTGCTTAAAGGTTGAAAAAGGGAATTTTGTGAGGTCTCTAAAAGCATGAGTGTGCATCCCATAGGTACCAGAAGACAGAAAATAGGAGAGTCGTAATTTCCAATATGTCATTTACAGTTTACAATAACATTGTAAAGTAGCGGCTCTCAAACTTTTTCAGTCATACCCTCTTTCAGAAACCAAGAAAAATTCATGCCCCCACTGCACAATCATGTAATATTGGGAAAGCAACTAATAAAAGAGACATGTTAAAGATACCCTCTGGAGTTTTTGAACATTAGTTGCACTGTGGAGCAACGTTTATATGAGTTTGTTTGTTTCGTGAATGTGTATGAGGATGCACTGCACTTGCGGGATCAAGCGAGTGACGCAAAACACAGTCCTGCTTCTGCTTTCATTCAGTTCTGCTGATGGTGGTAACCTGTTAAGAAGCTAAGTCAGCAGTGAAGAAGAAGACTGCAAGCTAACAAACTGTTGTTTACTTAGTTATGTGGTAACAGTGCCTTTTCACACCACACTCAAAAATAAAACAACTTTAGTTTGCGTGTCTGGCATTTTAAGTATACGTTTGTTTATGTGAACTGTGTTAGAATTACTATATGGCATACAGGTGGACTTCAGTGGTATTAGATTGTTTAAACTGGCTCACAATAAATTATTGCAGCTACTTTGGAAACAAACATAGCCCATCAAGTTGTGAGTTAGTAAATTAAAGTCCAATGATGTTTTGCTAATTTAACAGTTATTTTCACAACCTCAATAAGGTCATTTGACTCACTCAGAATGACACGCACTAAGTACCACTAAAAGTCACGCACCAAAAATTCAAGGTTTAAAATTTGGTTTTACTGACGTCGTCATGGATAATGGCCATCACCAATGCTGTGAGGTCAGCTGGACATACATCATTACATTTAACGTTCTCTTTAAAATGTTAACATACAGTCACTGAGTCTTCATCAAGTCTTATTTGGAAAAATTAAAATGCATTATTTTCTCCTGGAGACCAATGCATTTCTTTTAAAATCCCTATTTTAAAATAAAATTGATAACTAGAATTATAGGAAACTGAGACACTGCGTCAGTAGTGGAGCTTCTGCAGAGTCTCAGTCATTTCTGCCTGGACATATTCAGTTTTCAGTGCCAAAATGTTTTTTCTGTTAAATGTTACACTGGAAGCACTGGGAGCCAAGTGGTGCATCACTTTGACACAGTAAATCACACTTCTACCTCAGAGCCGGGGAATGTATAGGATTAATATTGGTTAAGTGGCACTAGTTATAACCAAGACTCAGAATGGTTACAATTAAATACATAATACAATACAAAAAACAAGAAACAAGGTGCAGATTTCTGTGAATAATTAAGATATTCTTTGGTTAAAAAAAAAAAAAAACACACACAAAAATGATCATTGAGCCTCTATGCTGGTCCTGAAGCACTGCCACTGGTGATGTTGAAGTGATTGCTG
Source organism: Toxotes jaculatrix (assembly GCF_017976425.1). NCBI lineage: Eukaryota > Metazoa > Chordata > Actinopteri > Toxotidae > Toxotes > Toxotes jaculatrix. The sequence continues at coordinate 6,308,898 of NC_054396.1, read as the reverse complement.
CAGAACGAGGCTAGATTTGACATGCCAGCCTAATTAGTGCGATTATCACACAGCTGCACAGGCTGAGAGGATTTGAAGTGGGTTTTATCAAAAGGATCATTTTCCTGGGGAATGCCTCATCTTGACAGCGTGTGCACTGTCAGATCCATTTCAGTTTGGGATGTGCAGGCGCTGTCCACTCTGATATGCTGCAGATTTGAAAAGGTGAACTAACATCAGATCAGACTGAGTTTTTGCTCATTGTATTATTGGACGAGTAGAACTGTGAAGTGATTAAATGATTTCCAAAGGGTTAAAGGTACTGTACTGCCTCAGACCTCACAACGGACCAGTTATTAGGAGCCTGGTGGCAAATAATCCACACCAGCTTACCTTTGAATCATTCTCTGAGCTGGCAGAGTATGGAGGGTAAACTAAATTTGGCTGCTGATGGTGGACTAATTACAGAATTAACAACTGATGTAATGCTTAAGTTCAGCTAGGGACTTGGCTTTCCACTCTGTTGAAATTGGGGTAATTTGGAGTTACAACAATGAAGTGGTGACTTAAAGCTGCTCTAATCAATATTTCTGCATTCAACAGGGGATTGAATGACACTGTGTATGTGGAAAGGATGCCATGTAGTGATGAATCCACAGGGAATCATCACCCAGCTTTGCAGTTCAGCCCATTGTTTTGGTTTACCAGACCCAGCTTTAATGTTTTGGTTCAGTCTCATGAGTCTTATAAGTGTTATTTTCAGACACACAATAGACAGAAGTTTTCCATGGTAAACAAATACCTGAAAAAAAAAACTGTGTGCTATCTGCAAAAAGTGGAGTGAATGTTGGACTTACAAAATTGTTAAGTTGACATAGACATGACTCCAAATGAACACCAATGTTTCATGTTATCTGTTAAGTGTGTAAATAGGCAACTGTACAAAAAATAGGGGAAATGCAAAAGAATTTTTGTTTTGATTCAAGATACATTTTCTCCAGCAATACTTTTTAAATCATTATCATATTCTTTCAGGGCAATTCAAATCACTAAAATGTATGAGGCAGCACTGTGTTGATGTATAGAGTCGTTCTCTCATATTGCATAACCTCCCTGAAACATAAATGCAGCGTTCACCCTCATGCAAAGAACAATAAGATATTCTCAGTCAAAGAATCTCTGGCTTCCCTCTCTCTCAATCATCATATTGTACTCCTCTACAATACCACATATTGCTCACTGACTCAGGATGACTTAGAGAGATGCCACTGGCCATGCATGTACACACCAGCATGTTATTTAGCCTGGTCTGTTTAACTCCTCCCTCTTCTCCTTGCCCTTGGGTGGGCTGGGGTCTTCAGTGCTCCCCCGGACCTGCATGGCCTCTACAAGCGCTTCCAGAGTTCCCCCCCTCTACTGGCCGTGACGTCACAGGTCCAACTCAGAGAGCAGCCGGTGTTTGCCCGTCGCCAGGGTCAAGAGCGCAGGGAGGACGGAGAGAGGAGGACCAGGGACCTTCAGCACCACGGCACCCAAAGCACCTTCACCATCCATGTAACGCCTCCCCCCAGCCAGCCTGCTGTGAGCCAGCTGCCCATGGAAGTTCTCAAGGTAAGCCTACCAACAGTCCGGTGCACCTGCATGAGCGACAGCTATGACGTGAAAAGTGACAGTGTTCTGTAAGCGACGTAGTAGTGGATGCTCTCTTGTGGAATCCTTGATTCTATGTATTGGAAAGTGTATTATATGTAAATTTTCCATTTCTTTAAGTCACAAATTCAACAAGATTTTGAACTTTGGCTTCAGAAATTCCTACATCTGTGTCAGCTCCTGAGAGATAAATACAGTTCTTTGAGAGTGGACTGTGTTAAATCCATAGGGGGGATTATCTCTTGACAGAATTCCTGTTTCCAGACATTTGGCATTCAACTCATTTAATCCTATTTGCTCCACTACACTGACATATTTTCATTCATTTGATCCCTGGTACGAACAAAATGGACCCCAAATACACGAGAATACTAAGATGAGAAAATGTTTCTGGTTTCTGTTTCTGTTTTGGAAGAGGAAGAACCGTGAACATATCCTGGAAACAACAGTGTGTTTTAGGTAATTAATGTTTCTTGACTACATATAATTATTACATTTTGAGGCCATTTAAGATCAGGACCAGGTATCAGTTTCTACCCCTCAAGAATTTCAGATAGCTGTGAAAGAAAATTCCAACTGTCAGACTCTGTCAGACTATATGCATAGTCATCTGTGTTGGGTTTATTGATTTTCTGTCCCTATAGGTTTAAAAAAAAAAACTTCATTTCTGCCAATTACCACAGATATGCATGTGATATCATTAAGTCCCATATGTTCTGCTATTGAGTGATGGAGACACTCTTTTAAGGTCATGAGTGACATCACTTGTCGACATCTGTGAAGTACCATTTTCGTCTTTGACGTATCAGTGTCTTTACTCGTAGCAGAGTAACATAATCCTTTAGCACTATACCACTTCAAGTAATTTCAGCATGAAAATCAAATCCTACCACAGTGTTACTTGGCACGTGGCTCTCTGTTTTCACGTGGTTTTGTGTCTATGTGCAAAACAGATGATTACTTTACTGTTGGTTTTTTCCCTTCTAATAATATTACACTGCCATGAGATCATATACTGGTTTATACTGGAAGAGAAATATGATGTTTCTCTGTAAGTTGTTCCAAAGGATGGTTGCATTAGTAATAGAGCAGGAAAAGTACTTGGGGAAACAGTTTGGAGGAACTTTTTCTCATACTGTATCATTTTCACAATACAGAACACACACAACAATGCCAGTTTCCTGGACAAACACTTTTTGACAGTTTGAACCTAACCTGTCTGTGGATTATCAGAGACCCCCCCCAAAACCATAGAGGCGAGGCAAAATTAGCTTAGAAGTACCAGGCAGAGCTGCTGGACCATGAAAGTGAAAACATTAAGCTCAGATGAAGTTGTCTGAAAGGGGAGGGGGTCCCTTAATTAGCCAGGTTACCTCTGACCCCTGTGAGAATCAAGTGATCAGGGATCAAGACAAAGGCAGGCAGAATTTTATTACACACTCCATTTATAAGTCAGCGACATAATTATAATCAGGTTCAATCATAAGCTCATTTAAGAAAGAAGCTAAACTGATAAACTGCAAGGTAATCTAAATCAGGGTTTTGTTTTTTTTTTTTTTTTCAAAGTCTGACACTGGGACCCCCCGACAAAAACTAGACAAGTCTCATAAGTTCCATTACTAAACAGAAAGTAAAGTAAAAAATATCATGGAGTTGTTACATCTTACATTTTCGCCGAATTAGCTATTAGATGTTCCTGTTTTCCCATGTACCCATGGATATACAGATAACTTTCAGTGGAGTTCTGGGGTTATAAGGAACACCTGGAGTTATGACTGCAAGTACTGAGATTTTTTTTTAATGCAAATTCTGTGTGAGAGTTTTTTTTTTTTTTTGATTCCATGAGTTGTGCGTCACAGCCACTGCTGCACCTCCAACTACTGACCGTGTCCATAAGCCGTTCAGCCAAAATAACTCACTGTATTTACATTTTGAAACACTGGCATGTTACTGTCCCTTTCACCTCAGTATCTTTGCCTCAAGGCTCTCCAGCTGCAGCCCCCTTCAGCTCTCCCATGTCGCCTTGGGGTTACTTAGATTCAACTCAAAAAAATTAAGGCAACATTTTCCAACTACTTTTTGCATGTTTAGTGAACTTCTTGGTATTTTGAGTTGGTAAAAATCAGTATTATGTGTTTTACTGTATGCTAAAAAATGAAGTAGAGTCTACAAGAAAAAGCAAAACATTTGACTTTAACTTTTGTGACAAATAGCAGGTTATTGACCACATCATATTTAATTAAAATAAGTAACATTTAAAATAAAAAAAATAATTTTTTAATTTGAATTAATTAATTTACTCTCATTAATTTAGTTAGTTAATAATAGGTTTTTCCTTTATTAATCCCTCAAGCTGGGGAAATTACTTTCTGCATTTTACCCACACCAAGTGAACGTAACACACACACACACACAAGCATGCACATACACTAGAGACGCTGGGGCAGGGGGCTTCCCTTGTGAGGAGCTGGGGTGGATCAGTGCTTTGCAGCACACCAGGGCACCACAGCCATGGTCGCAGAGGTGGGGGGGCACGTCTCCTTCACCACCACCCATATTCGTTGTGCGTATTCATTGTGCTTGGTCGAGGAATCAAACCGGCGACCGTCCCATCTCCAGAAACTTCAAAGTCTAAAGCCGCACTCTTAACTTGCCGCGCCACTACTGCCGCAAATTTTAATTTGTAAACATTCATGTTGTAAACATTTTAACATCAAAAATTACAGAAACTTCTGACCTCATCTTTAAGTGCAGCATAGAAAACCTTCAAAGTGCAATCTACACTGTATACTCTTAAAACATTAAATTAAAGCACAGGGACTCCTGACCACAGCATTTGACGTGTCACTACTGAACAAGGATTGAACCCAAAAACACGACTCCAGAACAAAGTTAAAAAAATAAACCAACCAAAGTAGCAACAAAACAAGACAAAAGACTGAAAGAGCAAACTGTGAAAGAGACCTGACAAGAAGAAGGATTTAGCTGGTTCTACTATCAAGAGACAGGATGAACTGGCATAGAACAAAGGGAGATGCAGACAATATATAGACACTAGGTAATGGGGAACAGGTGGAAACAATCAAGGCGGGGAAGACAATCAGACTGGCAGGAACACAAGAGGAAGGACAAGCTACCTGAAACGCAAGGGGAGAACAGATTACAAAATAAAAGCGGAAATAACAAGACAAAAATAAGCACAGGACAAAACTTAACAGGACATTATAACATGAAAGAACTGACTGCTGGCCAGTAACACCCTCCCTATATATGCTCATGGACATATCTTTTTCTGCTATCAAACAGATTATTGGACTTTATTTATTATTACTGTTTAACTTACAGTATCAGTGGGTCAAAATTCTTATTAGTGGTCAACAGTTAATTATTAATATCCATAGCAAAGTTAATGTTAGACCTTCCATGAGGCCTCATGGTGCCTGCATAATTGGCAAACTTCTTTTTGACGCTTTTGCATTTTAAAGTGCAATACATGCATGCTCATTCAGCTAAAATCTAACTTTAAGCAATGTAAATAGTTACTTACATGTGCATTGTATGTAGCCCTCAAAGACTCCACACAAATCCGAATAAATGGTACTGATCCAGTACAGGTGACAATGAGAAAAGGTCTCGCTCTTTTGCTGCTGCATGTGGGTGGGTCGTGATGTTTTACTTTGGACATAAGTCCTTAAATCTAGTTTTGTACAATCAATTTATTGTGAAGTTCAGGAAAATCAATTTTATGATAGATAATAATAAGTTATCAAAATATTCTCACTTTTTACTTATGTGTAACTTAAATAAATTTTAAAAAAAGGGAATTAATTTATTGGAAGAAATATACTTTAAAATAAATTCCTATAGAAAGCACCATTAGGGCTTTTTACAGTGCAGAAAATTTGTTTAAACTAAAGCTTCAGTAGCCATCACACCTGCAATCCTTATCCATTCTGTGCCTCCTTGATCTTAGCAGAAAGGAAATGTCAGAGCAGAAAGCTAATCTGTGTAGCTTTGTTTTTAAACTAATCTGCAAGGAACATGTTTGTTGTTTAACTTCAACAAAGCTTCCTACATACTTAGGAAGAACTATCACAGTCACATCACAGCAAGAAATATTAAACTTAAAACATAAAATTCTTGGTTGAGGTTAAATCACAGTTTACTTTATACAATGGGACCTTTCTTTGTGCTTCCACAGCACACTACAGTGAGGAAATTTTTTTTGCCTGTGTACTGCAACTGAGTTGTGCGTACATGCCTTCTTAGTGTCAGGATTGTTATAGAACAGTGACTAATGTAAAGCTTCACCAGTCAGTGACCCTAGTACTGACCAAAAAAAAAAAAATCCACTTAATTGTGTTTCAGGTCAAAACAGCCAAAAGCTGTATCACAAAAATGTTTAACAATTGAAAATCAAGTATGAATAAACTTTTTTCATGGCAGACATTTTGACTTGTCACAGCCTTAAAAGCAAGCGTCCCGGGATGCCATGATTTGGTGAGTGAGTATGCACGATATACTAGGGCCTCTGACTTATCTCACCTAAATGGAATGCACATATAATGAATTTAATCATACCTGTGCTGCTCTGACATGTCAAATTGCCAACTGTGAAAAAGACAAGGCTGATGATTCATTTCACATGAATTATCAGTGTGTGTTGTGCTCTTGGCACTTAACTGACACGACTGCGTTATTGTTATTGTGTTACGTTATCACCATCTCAGATTTTGTTCAGGCCTTGTCCATATCGTGAATGGATCCCAAAACCAAGGCCTGTAAAATATTTTTGTTCAAATCCTATGTTTTTATTTTACTGGATTGGATTTGGAAAAAAGTGCTAAATTCCTTAATGAGAGTGATATTGAGAATACAACAAACCCACATTATTGCACCAAAGTGACATCAATCATATATATTTTTTCTGCAATTACAATCTTTTATTAAGCTCCCACTAATGGACATGAGAATATTATGAATAAAAGGAGGCGTGTATAATATTTTGGTCATTTTCATATGATCAAAATGATGTGTGGGCTTGCTAGTTGGAACATAAAAATGCACAAGGAAATTGTTTGATGCATTATGTTATGATGTTATTAAGAGTGTAAAGTGCCAATGGTATTCTGGTTTTCCTTAATAAAAAAAGAAAAAAAAAACAAATTCTTGTCCCATAAGAAATAAAGGATAAGTATGTTCTCAGTATGCTCATTGGAATAGAGAGCCTTTGTTTCCACATAAAAGCCTGGATATTTTTTACAAAGTTAAAAATCCACTTATGGAAATGGTACTGATATGCATGTTGGAACATGTCCTCACAGTGAAATCTTCAGTATACGCCCTTACTTGTCACCAAGTAAACACCAATTATGTTCCCAATTCAGTGCTGTTGTTCAAGTTTTATGGTTAAAGAATAATAGTTTTCATCACATCATTTCTAGTGCAGAATATGCTACATTGCACATTATTTAAATGTTTTTTTCTGAAAATAACATTCCACATTTTCTTTTTAAAATGTGGAATGTAAAATTTAACCACTTCACTGAATATAGCATCCATCAGAATTAATACTTTTTTCTGTAATGAGGCTTTGATTGTAAAGAATATAGATCCCTTTATTGACTTGTAGTAAAATGAACCTACAGGAGACATGTATTTCTTTATTCCTATTACTTTAGTAATACATATTTTAGAGGCCGGGATAAACCTTGTTTTTCCTAAAGGAAAAATAGTGCCTTTAACTACACATATTTATCTGTGAAGGGAACATGAAGGACATTGGCACTTTGAAAACTAAATGACCAAACAGGCCATTTCCACATACCAGCTACCCGACATTTTTGTCCTATGAGAATGACTAAGAATTGTTTCCACGTCTTGTTTTATTCTTGATAGCTTTGTGTCCAGTAGTTACAGAAGGCTCAAATATTGGCACATAATTATTAAAGATTGTATATGAAGAAAAGATAATGATTGATATCATGTGGGTTCAAAAATGGGTTTATAAGTCTCTCCATATCACTCTTGTTAATGAAATTTGCACAATCTGCCCCCATGCCCCAAATAAAGGGTCTAATTTATAGGCATAGGAATAATACTTGCCAAGATATTAATGCCCAAACATGGCTTCCCTGATGAGGTGTTTTTCAGAGTAAAAATTAAAAAATCTATCAAGGGCAAGAATATATAAAAACAATTCAACAAATATATTTAACTGGCCTTAGTTTTAGGACCCAAACATAATTTAGACAAACTGGCCAAAATAGGAGATGGTGCCACAACCAGTTCCCTGGATTCTGTGTAATTTGACATGGGATGACCCAATATACATCTACACTGTTTAGAATTATTGCTGTTTCCAAATTCTTAAAGCTACACTAGTTAATATTTTCATTTCAGCATCAGTGTAAAATGGCTACATGAAACGTGAACAGGGTTTCTTGATTCCCACATAGAATTATCACCTGACTGCGTGCTCATTTCAGCGTGTTTCAGCTCGTTTTTTGAACAGCCTTCAACTTGCAGGCTGTAAAAAGTAATGAGTTCATTCTCACCACTCTCTCTGTTCTCATTTTAATTGTAAATGCACCACGCAACCTCTGGATTCAGGTTTTTCAGTCAACCCACATGTACAAAAACTACTGTGTATATAAACTTTGTATATAAACTTTTTACTGAGTACAATATTTGACAGATAACGTGTAATTTCTTGTAGGGAGCTTGTTTCTGTATTTGTGATTCTTCTTTCTGTGGATACAGTACTTCCATCTAATATTGTTAGAGTATTTTTTTCCTAAAACTAATAGGGTAAAATCAAGAGGCAAGTGTTCTGACTCTTAAAACTTGGAGCATAGAATTGATCTATCCCAAAAAATTTCATCCTGAATTGAAGCTTTGAATGTATTCAATAATGAGATCAAAGACAGTCATATATTATTTGATGGCCCTGAAAAACCCTGACTTTTAAAAATCATCAGATTCAACTCCACGTGCAGGCATTAGTGGTTTACACTGACCTTTTCCTCAAACTCCAGGCACATTGAGCTGAATAATGCTACATGTTTGTGCTCTTTGATTTTCGGGGGTAGACTCTGAGGTCTCAAACTGAGCTGAGGCTGAGCTAAGAGAGCCTTTTGTTTATTAAACTCATCGGAGTATACCTAGAGCTCTGTTCTCAATTTCTAGTCGCCAGCTGATTCTTCAAGATAACTTTTTCAAAGAGTAGAACATGTCTGCACAAGTCTCAAAATCTGCCACAAGAATCTTCTTTTTTTGTGTATTTTTTTTTTTTTAGTACAGCATTTTATCTGTAGAGTATGATAGTGCTGTACTCTTTGACCTTTCCCTCGCTGCTCATAGGGAACATACAGCATCTTGTTTGAATTGCTTTACTGTTTCACTGTTGTAGCAAGCTTAGCTGATAGACTGCATAGCCCTGCACCAGGCATAACAAGGCTCTGTGTATTTATGTAGCAGCTAAATTAAGCTTTATTGTTTGTCACTTAAGCAAGTGCATGTTCCTAATCCCACACAGACTGGACAATGTGCTTCATTCTTGGAAGAGGATGTTACATTCTTGCTAATGTTACCCTGTAGCCACAGGGTAAGGAGCAGAGAAGACTCTTTGTCCTAGGCCCCTCCTCTTCATGAAGTGGTCTGTCTCTACAGTAGCTGCTATTTGCTGCAGAGAATTGTTACTAAGGGCATTAGGCAAGAGAGCAAAATCCACTTCCTCGAGGCGATGGTGGAACTCAGCACATGTAGTAGCCGTTCATCTCCCATATCCAGCTCCTATCACTCCTATCACTTTAGACCTATGATGGTTCAGTGTCATCTTTGGTGTCCTGGAAAATAAACATTTTGCTAAAATGCAGGACCTTTTGTGACATGAATGTATAAGACATTCATGTCACAAAATAATAATGTAATGTAAAATAATAATGTAATATGCACAAATGCAAAAAAACTTCATTCTAGGCAAATGTCAAAAATAGGCAAGTGAAAGACTGTAAGAATAGCATCACTTTAGCTTATAACCTCAACTCAGAGGGCTACTGCTTGCTGTGTAACAATCAGTGTTTGACAGTAAGTAATGTGTTATAATTAGGTCATTATTTTCCCAGTAATGAGGAGTATTATAAGAGATCACAATTCAGTACAGCCATTACACTTTCTAATGCAAGGAACGCTTTGTTATTTTGGCCTTGGACATGTTTGGGTGGGGGATGGTGGCTAGCTTAAACAGGGAATGCTTACTGGTTATTAAAGTTGTCTGGTTTTTGTGCTGGGCCTAATTAGCAGGCTAGCTAGTCAATAAGCCTGCATTTAAGATTCACATGGTTTGTTCAGAATTTGAGGGCCAGGCTGGCTATCTGTTCGATCTTCTTATCTAACTGAAATTTTGTACACAAGTACATGATTACAGATGATGAAGCGCACTGACTTTGATTATGCCCTAACCTTTCATCAAGAAATAAAAAGAAGTTTTGGTTGAAGTTGAAATTTGTGGTTTAGGCAGAAATCTCAACATCTGCTGGATGGATTGCAATAAAATTTGGTTCAGACATTGAGAATGAAATAATAATGAACCATAATGGCTTTGATTTTGATTTGTCCAGTATTTATGTTTATGATGAAATACCCAATAACTGAATGAATGCAATATCTGTAGTTTGTGTTCACTGCTAATTTGCAAGTTTTAGCATGCTAACATGCTAAACTAAGATGGTCAGTATGGTAAACACTGCACCTGCTAAACATCAGCATGTTAACATTGTCATTATGAGCATGTTAGCATGCTGTGTTTAGCATTTAGTTCAACACTACTGTGGCTAAGGACAGCCTCACAAAGTTACTAGCATAGCTATGAATATGATGACGTGTTGTAGAAACACAGTTTTTGAGGGCATCTCCTCATTATTGTGTGCATGGTGCGTTGCAACAGCTGCGTGCGGATTCCTAACAGAGTGCGAATATTCTGAAAATTTGGTGAATGGCCATAAAACCCTAGGCCTACTTGTGTTTCTAAATTTCCGGAAAGACCCTTGTTTTACAGCTGTAATGTGAAGGTTCTCATCCCAACCCATATCAGTTGGGTTTAGGTCAGGTGATTGTGGAGGCCAAGTCATCTGACGCAGCACTCCATCACTCTCCTTCTTGGTCAAGCCCTTACATAGCCTGGAGGTGTGTTTGGGGTCATTGTCCTGTTGAAAAACAAATGACGGTCCAACTAAGAGCAAACCAGATGGGATGGCATGTCGCTGCAGAATGCTGTGGTAGCCATGCTGGTTAAGTGTGCCTTGAATTTTGAATAAATCACCAACAGTGTCACCAGCAAAGCACCCCCACACCATCACACCTCCTCCTCCATGCTTCACGGTGGGAACCACACATGTAGAAACCATCCACTCACCTTTTCTGCATCTCACAAAGACTCACAGGAACCAAAAATCTCAAATTTGGACTCATCCAACCAAAGTACAGATTCCCACTGGTCTAATGTCCATTCCTTGTGTTTCTTGGCCTAAACAATTCTCTTTTTCTTGTTGTTCTTCCTCAGTAGTGGTTTCTTTGCAGCAATTCGACCATGAAGGCCTGATTCACGCAATCTCCCCTGAGCAGTTGATGTTGAGATGTGTCTGCTACTTGAACTCTGTGAAGCATTTATGTGGGTTCTGAAGTCTTCTGGACTGACTGACCTCCATGTCTTAAAGTAATGATGGACTGTCGTTTCTCTTTGCTTAGCTGAGTGGTTCTTTCCATAATATGGATTATAACAGTAGTCAAATAGGGCTGTTAACTGTGTACCAACCCTACTTCTGCAAAACACAACTGATGGTCTCAAACACATTAAGAAGGCAAGAAATTCAACCAATTAACTCTTGAAAAGGCACACCTGTTCATTGAAAACCATTCCAGGTGACTACCTCATGAAACTGACTGAGAGAATGCAAAGAGTGGGAAAAGCTGTCATCAAAGCAAAAGGTGGCTACTTCAAAGAATCTAAAATATAAAACATATTCTGGTTGGTCTAACACTTTTTGGTTATCTACATAATTCCATATGTGTTCCTTCATAGTTTTGATGTCTTCAGTATGAATCTACAATGTAGAAAGTAATAAAAATAAAGAAAAACCACTGAATGAGAAGATGTGGCCAAACTTTTGACTGGTACTGTATACAGTTGCAAGGCCCATGTGACCTCTGCTCACATCTGAGGAAACTAATAGTGATTTTGGCTACTCTGACGAACACAAAAACTAGTAGTTTTACTGTTGTGATCTCATCACATGATGAGATGTTAATATCCTTGGACGTGAAGACCCGGTGACACCAAATGTCTGGACATGATTTTGGACAATTAGCAGAAACATTTTTCACAGTCGTTTCCAACAGGGGAGGTTCAGTCTGTAGTTTTGAGCAACAGCAACCTCCATTCAAACTATAGCTGTGTGTGGGCTGAAGCCGGGGATGAGAGATCAGTTGCTGAACTAAGCACGAGTGCACGAGTGATGTTGACCTTCTCACTTTTCTCACAGCATATTTGCTCTGCTGTTAATCTAATAAACCCAATCTAATCTAATAGGACCGTGCTGTAAATATCATCATTCATTGACATGAAGTCTAAATAAACAGATGCTAATAACCAGATTTGTGTACTGGTACCCACAGATGCTAATGAGTGAATAGCAGAATCAGAGGATGTTTACAAGACAACATGTTTTATATGTATTTCAGGGGACTAGCTCAGTGTAGTCTGAAAAAAAAACATTTTGAGCATGAGTTGGTGAAGCTAGAAACAAGTGCGTATTGCTTTTTATTTAATAGCAATTTATTCTTTAGCTCATTGGTTCATAATCATGTTATTTACGCAATTCACTTCACATTGGATCATTAAGGTCAGTGGGTTCAGATCAGCTGAAAACTACCTGGGGATCTGGTTAGCAACATGCTGGTGCCAGCTGAAAGAACCTTATCTTAATGACCCTGCCCCATGGATCACAGTCTGTATTTTGGTTATGAAAAGTGACATTGTGTGGGAGGTCCATCATTGTGTGCACTTTGGTCCTTGGACATGGATTTTCATTTAATTTCATGTGTGCGTATGGTTCTCGTTAGGGATGGGTATTGATAGGTGTTTGTTGACACTCTCATCAGGGTTTTTTTTACAGACAAATGATGAATTCAGAACATTTTATATAAAAAATACTGTTTTGAGAGCAGTAACAGTGATGTTTAATAAACATTTGTTATATTCCTGAAATTAAAACACTGAATAAAGTTAAAAAAAAAAAAAAAAAAACAGAAGAAAGTGACTATCAATCCTTCCTCTCGCTGCTGATATGGATTCATTGCTGGCCAGGAAAGACAGGTATAGGGAGGAGGGGCTGGTTTGGGAGCAGGGACTGCCATCTTTCTCAGCCAGAAAGTCAAAGCAGTTGAAAATATTTCTTTTGTAACATAATGTATGCTAGAAATACACACTTGATGTGCCAGCCTTACGCCACTTTCAAACACGCTCAACTTGGTTATCCCTGTATGGTGGACAACATGACGTTGTTCTTTTTCAGTATATTTCGGCTTCAATGAACATTGCAGACTCTAAGGGCTTTAGATACATAGTTTATTTGGTTTGTAAAGCTTTGAATGTGTAGACCTCAAATTCAAAGCAAAGATAATTTTTTCTAAAACTGAATCCCTGCAGCGCCATCAACTCAGATGAAATTGCACCATGTGTGTAAGAATTAAATGATCAGAATAAGAGCATATGGCTGAGCCATTAAAGGAAAGTACTTCCTTCAGCAATATCTCTCACTAGATGTCTGCTTTATGTGGCTGTTTGTAAATCAATTCATTACTTAACTATACATGTATTCTCTGCACTTGTGACATTGACAAGTTGTTGCCTTTGATGCCATTTGAACCCAACATCTTAACAATCAGTAGCTCTACTGTAGCCATCCCCTTAAATTTTAGCACACAGTAAATGTTTAGCGTCCTCCTTTGACAAAATGCCCTCAAGTGTGGCTGGTTGCCAAGGATGTAAGAAACAGAGTGAAGCTGGTCCAGAGATATGAATGGATCTGTTTCTTTTCAGGGGTCAAGGAGTGACGACTATCTCTCGAAATGTTATTGGTCCTCAGGGCAGAAGTCTAAAACATAGACCCATGTGCTCTCCTTGAGAAGGTAATAAACCTCTATCTCACAAAGAGTCTATGAATAAAGTGAGAGCTCGGCTTGCTGTAGGGATAAATGAAATACATCCCTTGTTAATAGTTCCCTCTCAACCCAAAGGTTTGGCTGAAGGAAAAGGCCACAGTGTGGAAGGAAGACAAAGAAACACTCTACTATGAGTTTACAAAGAATGCCCTCTCTGTTTCATCGTATAAGGTTCTGTCCAGCCAGGGGGCACTTCCCCTGTGTTTGTGCTCACCTCTCCAGCTCCTAGAGAGTTTCTGATAATCCAGACAAAGACGTGATGCTATGTGTCCCAGCAGCGTTACACGAGATGCAGCTGCAGACGTTTTCGTTAACAGGCTGCACAACTGATAGCACATCATCACACGTGAGGATCCTATAATATAAGCAGCTTAATTCCTTGGATAAATGTTGGATTCTTGGGATAGTTTACTATTCAACATCATGAATAAAGCAGCATAAAATCAGATTTCAATGCAGTGTATCCATTTTTTCTTCTTTGTTCGCTCTGCTTTCGAAAGCAGGTTGACATCCTCATGGACAGTGACAAAATTTAAGTTGCAATACTGTAAATAATCAATGCTTCAGTTTTCCTAAGAGCAAAACATTTTATGTACTTTTAGTTGAGTGCATTAATAATTGGCAGCACTGCGGCAAAGTACTCAACTGTTAAATTAAGGAGCTCAAATTGAAGGAAAGAAAAGAATTTGGTGTGACATTGATGTTATCCCTCTGTGGAGTAGCAATTACAGTCTAAAAAGCTACAGTTATTGTGTTGGTGGCACAAAAGCATATGCAGCTTATCCAATGTTACTTTGCGCTTGGAACAAACCAGCCATTATGAATTAAATGTCCTAAATAAACATTTTAAACAAACACAAAGTTGTTTGTAGACATTGTCTCTTTTATCCTGAAATGCAACTCGCACTGAAAAGTAATTTGAGTTTATGCATCTTATTAAATAGGCTTGAAAAGTCTAGAAAAAAGAATCACATTTTCCTAAAGAACAGGATTCATTTTGCTCTACTAGATAAACAGTGTCAGATGTTTGTGTGCTATTTAACATTAAACATTTGTGAAACCTTATTTCAAGTTAAAGGACTACGTGTGGACTGACTGACTGTACTGCATTGGACAAAGAACATGATGCTTTACCAGAAGTTCACTCATTTCATTCCTGTAAAACAGACGTAATTACTAATACTGCATAGGACTGATGCAGTCTTCTTTCTACATATTGTCACATCACTTTGCTCAGGATAAAGGTAACAGAAAAAACAAGGATTCAGTTCTTTGTGTCCGAGCCCAGTGGTCATGCAGGGTTTCTTCCTTAGATTTAAATTAATTAAATCCATTGTAGGTCATAAGTCTGTCTGAGTCTGTTTTGATAAGTGCAGGCAACTGAAAACTAAATTTCTATCAAATTTTCCACACCAGAATTTAATGGGTTCTTCCCTGGCTCCCTTCCCATGCCTCCACCAAACTTGGTGCAAATCAGTCCAGTACTTCTTTTGTAATCCTTAAAGCAAATAAACAAACCAGCAAGCAGACTGTGGTGAAGACAACTTCCTTGGTGGAGGTAACTGTTGCCAGCAGAGAACCATCATTACGCACCACTCTCATTTTCTAAGACATGCATTATCTTCTGTACATGTTAGGGACTGATGGGTGACCAAACTGTTGTTCCATTCACATCTCTTCTCTTTGTCTGATGCCATCACATTTCTGTACATGACTTCAAACTTGTTAAATTCTCCCAAGTTTATTTTATGGTACCATGCTGCATAATAGCCTGTAGCAGTTCCTCCTCCTGACTGTTATCTTACAGTACTTTTGGAGGGAAACATATTATTTGATGGGTTATGATCTCACTCTCTCATTCTCATTTTTCTGCCAGTCAATCACCACACCCTCTGGGCCACTTGCAGTGCACCATTGACTGTGCTTGGCGCCATGATCAACTGATTCACAAAAATAAAGCCTATAAAAAAAAACTAAAAAAAACAACAACTTTGGAGCAGATACACTCCCTTTGACTGCTGCTCTACTATTATCAGGGTTGATATCAAAGGCTTTCTAGTACAAAGAGAGCTAACCTAGGCTGGACAAAACCATATCTGAGGAGTCAAATTCAGTAGGTTTCTTGGAAGCTATAGGCCTGAAAATACTTTCAGCCAAAATCAAAGAGTTCACCTTCTTTACCCTGCAAATGTGACTGCATAAAATTTGACGGCAAAATGTAATTAACCTCTAAAAATCCAAAAAATGGATGAGTTGGTAAACACGCCGTACATTTGGCTTTTAATATGGCTAGTTTGTAGTGAAACAGTGGTGTCAATTGTGTTCCTGGTGCTCAGAACAAATAATGTTTTATACTAGATGAGCAGAACTAAAGATTAAACGTTAGTTGGCCTTAAGCAAGCTTCAGTTCGCAGACTACTGGCCAACCAGTAGAAAGACTCCTTTGTGAGCCGGAGGTGGTGACGTCAAATGTGCTCTATAAAGACATAAATTCATAGTTAAGCTGGAACAACGCAGCAGTGGGAGGATGAGTCTCAGTGTCCTCCTCCATTTCTTAACTTGCATAACTAATGAGCCTTAAGCCCTAGATAAATTAAGCAGGACTAGTGACTGCTTTCAGATTTGCACAAACTAGCTTGCTGTCCGCACTGTAGGCTAACAAGATAAAGGGATTATATACTGTATGTAGGTTGTTTTTATTTTCAATTACTACTCAAATAACATGTTGGAGATGCTTGAATACAGCCACTATCAGGTGAGATGGGTTGATTTTTTATTCCATGTTATATATATTATTCCAAAAGCAAACTATTCCCAAAATGAATAAATAAATAAATAGAATCTGAAGATGAAACTAATATTTCTTTTCTAGCTTGTGGTCAAATTAACATTTATTCATGTGTCATTAAATACTGTGTAATGGCCTCTCTGCTAGACCGTTATGAACACTCGCTCAAACGGGTTTGCGGCTGTTAGTGCTATGAGAACTACACAGTAATGTAGAAAAGCTAGTGGATGCAAAATTGTTTGTATATTGCTGCATGAGTTGTTGACTTGCTGCATGAACTTTAATTAGTCATAGATCATGTGACACAACTGAAATGCTCTACAGTGTCCTTTTTGTGGAGAGGAGACTTTTAGTCACCAGTCCATAAAACTGGCCAGTGTCAGGGTGAATGATGCTTTTAAATTATGCTTTGTACATCAGAGATCAGTCCTCCATTTCCCCTGTAATTTAAAGACTTGACTTTAAGAAGAAAGAATTGTTTGAACACATTTCAACACCTTAGCACAGTCATACAAATAATGAGTTTTAAAACAAGCCTGCAGTCAGGTTTGAAAAGGTGGCTTTTAACATGGTGTTTTCAGGTCCATTGATCAGCACAATGCAGTAGAAATGTGTAATTCAGCTGCAACATAGGAGTACAGCTTGATTCCTTTTGGTTTGTAGGACAAGCTCATGATTTGAATTTAACACAGAAACATCGAACATGAAACTGAACCTAAAATGTTTTACATATTTGAATCATACTTTTATTAACACATCCAAATATTTATTCTAAATCAAAATCTACATTTGTTTTGTGTTTCTTTAAATATGTGTTTCTTTAAATATGTTAAATATTTTATTTCTTTTAGGAATTAGCCATTGTTTGTGATGTTTAATCCTTGCTTTCTAATCTACAATGCAAAATGTACATGCACTGTCATCAACTAGACTTGATAAAAGAATGATTTAAAAAACTTCGGCTGGGCTCAGATGTTTACATCTTGTTCTCATAGGTGCAGTCCCACCTGGAGAATCCCACCAAGTACCACATCCAGCAGGCTCAGAGGCAGCAGGTGAGGCAGTATCTGTCCACCACCCTGGGTGGCAAAGCCGGGAGCCAGTGCCCCAGCCAGCCCCCTGAGCACGGCATGCCGCCCGGGCCTGGCAGCAGCGCCCCCAACAGTCCCATGGCCCTGCTCACCCTCAGCTCCAACTGTGAAAAAGAAGTACGCCCGCTCACTGCCTTTTGATTTCATTAGGTCCAGAAACACTGATGATCTGTGATCATAAATGTGTGGTTTATTAATCATGAAATCAAATGTGATTTTATGTCATACAGATGGATGATGTCATTGATGATATTATTAGCTTGGAGTCAAGCTATAATGAAGACGTTCTTGGACTGATGGATCCAGGACTTCAGATGAACAACCCGGTAATTTTTTAAGACACTCCTCTCTTTAAAAGGATACATATTGTAAATATGACTGCAAAGGGATGATGTCCGTGTATGACAATTCATGTAAAATGCAAAGCGCAATTGTTATTTAGAATTATTAGAATGACATATACATACATATATTTTTGTTTCATGCTCTGTAGCTCTCCGTGTCAGGCAACCTTCTCGATGTGTATGGAAATCAAGGACTTTCACTCCCGGGCCTCGCCATCAGCAACTCCTGTTCACCCAACATTAAAAGGGAATACACAGGTAAACCACTGAGAAAGACATTCACACTTATCTGGGATTGTCAGTATTTTCTTTTTTTTATTGTTGATTTTCTGTTCTTTGGTGTCATTTAGGCTGAGTTTAAGCTAGAGTTGCACACACTGAGTGCTGTAAATTCAGTGAAATCATTTGTTAGTCAGTGTAGTTCACTTATCTGTGACTAATAACTGACTCTTAGCAAGTTCATTAAACCTCACGTCATCTGGTAGTCAAATCAGATTAAGACACACACTAAGAAAAGTCTGTAATTTGGCTTGATACAGTATTTTTGCAGTTATACTTTAAGTTATTGTGTTGTTCATGACTAAGTCTTAAACAGTCTGTAAATCAAACATGTTTCCATCAGTGTAGTAGATAGTAGGTGAAAGCATTACTGTAGCCCAGTGTCGATATTGTGTGCAATTTGGAAATGCACAAGATACTATTAAGACAATTATTTGCCAAATAATTACTCCAGCTCCTGGCATGAAGCAAGTACTGGACAAGCCTGGATCCTGTGGCCAGTATGAAAACTATCAAAGGCCAGAAGGCTTTCCAGTAGGTAAGCAAAGCAAAATGAAGAAAATGAAAAAGATGATGTTTTGTAAACTGTAAAAGCTGTTTCAGTTTTCAGACACTGTATTTTTTGCATGACTAAATCGCACACAATACGAATGAACTGTAATTATAGAACTTGAGAAGCTAATTGACATGATTGCAACTTTATTTTCTAGTGTAATCCTCAGAACATGTAAATGTTTTCCTATTAGCCGTGATTATGCAGCATAGTAAAGTAACAGATTTAAAATGTGCAATGTTCATAGATTTACCGTACAGTACGGGAAATGCAACCATGCAATCATTATATAGACCTAATACATTATTACCCATTTAATTAAATCATGACGTTTTCTAAACATTCACATTTCTCTTTGCTTCACAGAGGCTGAGGTTCGTGCTCTTGCTAAAGAGAGACAAAAGAAGGACAACCACAATTTAAGTGAGTCCACAGAATCTAATTTTTAGAGCTCATTCTCTTAGCAATGCTCTTGATGCTTACTTATTAATATATAGTGTTTCTATGGCAAAGAGCTAACTCACAGTTTAAGAGACTTCTTCAGTATTAAATTAAGTATAAAATGCCAAAACAGATCTCCTGAGAACAAATGTGTAGTGTTGTTAGATTTTTTTCATCATTTGTTTTTCTAGTGTTTTTTGATGTATTAGTCATAAATAGGAACATTTTAAATATTATAATTCTAAAGAACCTGTAAAATGTTAAAACATCTTTAAAATGTTGATTTATATTGCTTTATTTTAAACCTACACAGAAGAATGTAAAGACTGGTTTACTGGGCTGCTTCCCTAACTGTATATTCTGTTTGTAGTTGAACGAAGACGGAGATTCAATATCAACGACCGCATCAAAGAGCTAGGAACCTTGATACCCAAGTCAAATGACCCGTAAGTATTTTTTTGTTTGCATTCATATGTATGAATGCAAATGCCCATCCAACTATCTGTCTGTCTTTCTGTCTACTTTCTCCTCTTCATGTGTCCAAGTGTCCTTAAAGTGTAATGGTTTATTTGTTCATGGGGGCCGTAAAGAATCCTGTGTTGTTCTGGTCAGCTGGTCATCTGACTCTGACTGTAGATCTTTGTCTCCTGTATACCCCAGAGACATGCGCTGGAATAAGGGCACCATTCTGAAAGCCTCAGTGGACTATATCAGGAAGCTACAGCGGGAGCAGCAGAGAGCCAAAGAACTTGAGTGCAGACAGAGGAAGCTGGAGCATGCAAACCGCCATCTGATGCTTCGCATACAGGTGAGTCATTCTAAGATTAAGTAACAAAATGATTCAAACAGTCCTTTCAGAGAAGTAAAGGTTTGGTCACTTTTGAGAAATATTCACATAGTGGAGCAAAGTGGAGCAAACCATCAAAGGTGTACAGTAAGCTGAGCCCAGATACATATACATTATATCTTGTTAGTTTAATTCATACAAAACTGCAAAGTTTAAAAACAACATGTTTTACTATATGAAGTCAGGAAAAGTGAACTTCAGCCAATTTTTGCAGAACTTGTATAAACTCACATTCCTCTCTTTTCATTTAGTGAAAGAATCAGGCTAGTTGTTTTCCTCTTTCTGCTAAGCTAACTGCTGCCTGTAGGACAGATATGAGAGAAGTATAAATTTTCCCATCTTCCTCTTGGCAAGAAAGCAAATAAGTGTATTTCCCAAAATGTTGAACTACCTACCTATCCCTACCTTTTCCCAAAGTACTTATTACTGGCACTATTTTATGCTTTAATCTGATAAGATGGGTGTATTTTTAAATCTTTTTTCCCATTGTGGCCTTTAATTTAAAATTAAATTGTGCCATTGTCTATGTTTTGTTTATTTGTTTATTCATCTAGGAGTTGGAGATCCAGGCCCGAGCTCATGGTCTTACAGTGGTGTCATCCCAATCTGTCTGCACATCAGAGTTAATGGCCAGAGCCATTAAACAGGAGCCCGTCCTCGGCGACTGCCCCTCAGAGCTCTACCAGCATGGCTCAGACATGTCCCCTCCAACCACACTGGACCTCAACAACGGCACCATCACCTTTGACCAGATTCCTTCAGACGCTGGGGAACCTGGCCCCTATGGAAACTCCAGGACCTGTAAAATGAAGGAGCTGACAAGGGACAACGCCCTGTCATCGATTTCCCCGAGTGATCCCATGCTGTCCTCCATGTCCCCAGATGTCTCCAACAATGTTAGCAGCCACCACAGTTCCAGCTCTAGTATGGAGGAAAAGGAGCATGGCTGTTAGCATTACCCAGTGCCATGAACCGCACTGACACTTTCTATCTGTAGCATCCCATCAGTGAGACACCTACATTAAAGTGTCTTAAAGGTGACTGAGCGGATGAAGGAACTCAGACTCTAATTTCATCTCAATTCTACATTTTTTAATTTTTTGCCCATTTATCGCAGAAATGTTGTATGTTACTGTGACTTTTCATTCATTTCAGTTTCTCTATTGTACACAGTATTGCTGTGTACAACAGAGATGCTGTCACATAATTTCCATTCCATATAGATGGACAGTTCAAAATTACTTGACAAACAAATACAAGGGGACTGAGAAATATGTCTCCAACCTGCTGTCATTAAAAACTGGTCAACTTGATGATTTTACAGGTTTTTTTTTTTAGCTTTTTTAACTGTTGTTTCTTTTTAAATGTTTGATATTTGGCCCAAATATACAGTTTACTGAACTCTCCATGGCAATTCAGGTAAGATACATATGTGAAAACATATTGGTAGTACCTGCTAAAAGTTTGAATTGTGAAACATTTTTTTTTACTTTTTGTAGACAGAATGTAAAATTACTGACTCGGTCAATCAAACTGTTCTCACTTCTTATGGATCCATCCAAGAAAATGCATGCAATTAATTATTAAATGATCAAATATTGCATAGTAATTGTTTCTTAGCATATTTAAATTTATACTATTTTTAACCCCCTGACCTTAATGTATTATGAAGAAAAAACAAATCAAACATTGACCAAATGAGGAGGCTTATTATTGTTATTATGAAGTGTTATATTATTACTATCATTTATTTATTTTGTTGTTTTTTTTCGCTTTTATTCACTGAGAGCTCATTGTGTTTGTACAAGTACTTCAGTTTAATTTAGGTTTACTTTTATAACAGCCCACAAACGAATTATTGATCTTTTCTAACCTAAGACCATCACATCTAACATCAGAGTAAAGGCAAATAAGACACATTGAAGCAAGAGCAGTCTATAACCCAAAAATTTTTAAATTAACCTCAAATTGATAATTTACTACTGTGGGTATGGATTTTTTAAAAAAAGATTCTTTTTTTAAATTGGAGAAAAAAAAGAAAAGAAAAACAGACTTTTTTCACAGTCCACAGGTGACAAAAACACTATGCTGCACATGAGCTAGTTCAAACTGATTTAATTTAAACTGAGTCCTGGTTGTGACATTTAAAGAATTCCTGACACATCATTCCTGGCGCACCATAATACTTTTTTTTTAAATTAATGTAAAATGAAAATTGAAGAAATAAATAAACTAAAATCAGTTGCTTTGTAGACACATATCACTGAATGAGTTATCTTGCATAACTCAGAGATGAGTAAACGCCCATGTACACAGAGAGGAATCTTTTTTGTTGTCTGTACAGAACTTCTTTTTTTATTTGTTTGTTTATCTCTTGCTAATACTGTAAAAGAAAAGACTTGAGATGCCAATATATTGTATATTAGGCCTTTTACAAAAAACAAGAACAAAAAAAGAACAAAAAAAAAATTAAATAAACTGTGTTTTGGCGTTCATGTGTGGAAAAATACAGTAGATCCATGTATATACATGTACATGAATAATATGTCCCATTTATCATACTCAGCCAAGTGAGCTCTTCCACTTTTTTGGTAATAGCATTAAACAGAAAAACAAAAACAAAACAAAAAATGGCATGTTTAGGAAGACAGCTAAGATCACTTTGTTTTCAATGCTGACTCTCCCAGATATGAGGGGTTAGGTATGGTATCTGCAGCAGAGCACTTTAGAAAGACTTCCTACGTTTCTGAACTAAACTGCCACAGCAAATGTGTTTTATAGGAAACAATTGTGACTGGTTTACATTTTCCAGAAACATAGTGAGGATATATTGCTTACATATTTGGCAAGTAACAAATACTGAACATATCAGTAAAATATTCACACACAACTTTTTTTCAGCCTTTTTTTGTCAGCCAAAATATCCAGACTTGCAGTAAAATATGTACTTGTAGTGACTACAGTGTTAGGAAACAATTTTATGGTTATGTCTAGGCTCACAGCTTAGGGAGGTTAGGCAAAGATTGTGGTCTGGTTTAACAGAGAAAAAGTTCTCACAGACTTTCAGATGCAGTGTGTATATTTATATTTAACCAAAACCCTGATCTTTGCTTCACCTTAACCAAAGTGCTCTTGTTTCCTAACCGTAACCACAGACAGGGCTGTGGAGGCGAGCATTGTTTCGAAATTGTTTTAAGTGAACATAAATACGCAAACTAGCAAATGACAAAATTTGATGGCTTCCACTGGCACACAAATAAATAACGTGGCTTTTAAGTGATGTAAATGTACTTCATTTAATGTTTCACCATAAAACAACCATGCTGTTTGTGTTATTCCTTTTAAAGTCATTTCTTTAAGTCATTTCACAGCTTTTCCTATTTAATCTGCCCAAACAGGGATTTCTGAGAAGGGATGATGGAGGGTGTTTCCCTGTTAGCAGACACCTTTGCAAAGACAAGTATTTCTCCTCTTGGAATGTGGTTAAAAGTACCTCAAGGCCCAAACGGTCAGACTTGTCTGTAATTACTGTCAAAAGAAGAGTCTTAATTGTAATAGACTGAAACAGCAAAAAACGATGTTTTGTCTAAATTACAAAAGAAAAACTGCATTGCAAAAGCAATAAATTGTTTTCTTTACAACCTTTTTTTTTATTTGTAGATGCAATTTCCTCTTTATTATATGTATTATCAAAGTATGGAAACTATGTTTAAAGTTCCTTCCTTCCTCAGCTATGGCTGTCAGGCTTTTTAGAAAGGATATTCAATCAACACTAGTTTGACAGCTAGCATGATTTAGGGGGTTTCCTTCCATTTTAGGAGTTGGTGAAAGCTTCTGTAATTACAGACTAGTGCCCTCAAGCTTCACTAATCAGCACTTGGTTCAGTCTTATCGCTCTCATCACGCAGGTGAGAACAGGTGCAGAAGGCTGTGAGAAACGCATTCTACCACCTCAACAGCAGTTAACCCTTTTAAACCTGCCATAGAACCAAATCCTCCAGAACATATTTTACATTTTTACCTGCTGTGGTGGCACATATTTTTCTAAATACATGATGTCTTAGCTGTATCAAAATTAGAAATATAAAAAAGTTGCACAAATAATTTTAAATCACAATAAATTTGAGTGTATTCATTGGCTAGTCTTTGAGATACACTCAAATTTATAAACTAAGACAAAAACAAAACGAACACCCGCTATCTGGATTATACTAGTTTTATTGTGTGCGCTGTTTATGGATTTTTTGCGATTTTTTACTGGTTTTCTGCACACCCACTCGTGGAAGAGAACAGCTCTCTGAGACATGTTTAAAGTTTGATATGTAAGTGTTACTCCTCCGGTTTAATATGCAAAAAGAATTATTGCTTTATCTCATGTGGTTGCAGTTTTACCGGCATTTAAAAATTGATATGCAAAATAGATCGCCGTCGGTTTAAACCCCTTAAAGATCGCCGGCGCTCCCGTCGGTTTAACAGGGTTAAGGTTAGCAAATTTTTTCACAGGAGCAGTCGGAGACCAAAACAAGGCTAAAAGCAAAGTGGATATTAGACTTAGATTTGTCAGGAGGCCTGAAACACAATCATTGCAAATGAGGGAAACGATGATTTAGATTTTCAAGGCCTAAATAAAGATTTGAACTCCAAAACAATGCTGATGTTGCACTGTCTGTTGGATTTGGAAGTGGACAAATGTTTGGCAACTTACTAATGCTAGCCATAACAACTTTATAGCTGTGTGTCAGAGCTGTGGGTTTGTCAGCATGTCATGAAATTTTTCTGCCCTTCACCAAAAGTTTTTGACTCCCATCACAGACGGTTGTGAGTTGTTCTAAATTTTGGGTTATGTATTTATTTCAGTGCTCACAGAGTAGGGCAGTGATGCCATGTATTTGTAGACAACCTGGACGTTAGCTGCCCACAACGTTCCCACAAAAAAGAGAAAAAAATCAAGGTTTTGATAAACAATAAAAAAAACTTTAATAAACTATATGTACTGATATATCTGACAGTCATAACAAGAGAGCAGTTAGGAAGCTACTTGTTACATAACTTGCCAACTTTTACAATGCATACATGATAATCAAACTGTTAGACAAAAACAACTCTTTTCTAATTAGATCTCAATCACAAATTTCACAAAATTTACTAACAAGGCAGGCAGCATCTGGTATTGACACCATTTGCAGAGAAAGGACTGTAAACACATACTGGACAGAAGCCTGTGGAAACAGAAAATACAGTACAGTACTGTATTTTTACAATATGGCATTTACTGGCACATTGTGAACACACAGTAGGTAAATACTATCAACTATTTTCCTCCCAACATTATAAACAATGAAAATAATACAGTATATATTGTTCTACTCTTTAGAATGAACAGAAGCAAAGGTGGTATGGTCAGCTTAAGGGTCACAGATGGTGTCGGAAGAGACGCTCAGCTCATCCTTCCATTTTTTGTAAGCTCTGTGCAGGATCTCATATGATGTGTTGTTAAAAATTTCTGCAATAAAAAAAGTAGAGCAAAAAGAATACACTTTAGCATGAACATGAACTCTGAGTAACTGGCTCAAGCAGTAAATCTTCTGGGAAAAATATGTTGACAGTCAGTGTATTAAAAACTGATATGAGGCTGGACTGGTACGCTATTGTGACAGGCTTTCACCAGTATCTTAGCAGCTAGCTAACACTAGTCATGCAAGTATTTACTGTGTAAGTCCCCAAACTTCCAGCCCTACCTATTTCACTAAGACAGGTAAATGACCTGTGCTGCTTTCTGGTCTGAAAAGACACTAAGAGTTTTTGTGGCAGTGAAAACACATTACTTCCTGTATGCTGCTGAGCAACAGTTTCAGGCTGTTTGAAGACAGTGCCAATGTTGTTGTTTTTTTCTGCTAAGGACAGATTCAGTCAGGCAAATCTTACCTGCTTGCCCAAGACCAACGGGTAGAGGCATTCTCTCCAGGCCGCCAGAGTGCTTCAGCCTGTCCTGCAGAGACTTCTGTATGAGGTCCATGGTAACTGCCTCGTGCCAGACGGGCAGCTCCAGACCCACCATGCAGCTAATGATCCTTTGCTTCTCTTCCTCTGTCAAGAGACCACTCTCTTGAGACACGTAAACCATGTAAGACATATCGATGTTCACTGCCTCACCATGCAGCAGAGATGGGAGAACTTTCTGTAAGGAAAAGTGTGACAATGTGAGAATGGACATGTGAAACAATAAGTGTTATAGACTCACACATAATCTAACA
Organism: Toxotes jaculatrix; assembly: GCF_017976425.1. Lineage (NCBI taxonomy): Eukaryota > Metazoa > Chordata > Actinopteri > Toxotidae > Toxotes > Toxotes jaculatrix. Next base: position 6,282,450 of record NC_054396.1, on the reverse strand, counting down.
TGTGCTATAAACAAATGTACCATACCTTGTATCAGCAAAGGATTTTAATACAAGTGCTGAGCTATGTCAAACTTGAGGGATCACTTACCATCTCTAGTGCTGGACTGATAAGGTGACCAAAGTCTACAAGTCTGTTTAGGTCATCCTCCCAAAGGTTTGGGGCAAGCTCCTCGAGCATGGTCATGATGGCTATACGAGTTGCTTGTGATGCAACTTGTAAGCAGCTGTGCCCGTATACGCTGTTATCAGCCTGGAATTTAGTGTCCAACAGCATAGGGCCGTGATTCTCAAGAAGCTCAAAGAGGCCCCTGTGCTTCATCAAGGCCATCTGCAAAGAACCAGTTGAAAAATGCATGGAAAACTTCAACGAGCAGTTCAAACATGACATATGTTAAAAACTTCACCACTTCATCTCTCACAGTCAGTAAGCGTGTCAAGTTACTTCTGCTATTATCAGTGGAATTTGAAACTTGCCTTTGGTGACACCTGGATGACTTGCTGTAATGTAAACGGCATGTGTTGTGGCACGTGTTTAACTGCAGTGCTTAATGTATGAGAAGTTTGCCACCCAGTTGTCTACAGAGTTTTTCTTACTCATGCAGTTTCCCCACTCTGGGACTAATAAAGGTGTATCTTATCTTGTTAACTGTTATATACCAAAATTTGTATATAATATAGAAAATCATGCTATCAGCTGATGATCACACTGATACTGAAATAATCATTCACCACGTGTATGTGTCAGCTTTAAGGTAAACCCACCACATTGAGGACAAACCTTTAGCATCTCTGCCAGCCCGTTGGAGATGTGCCTTCGAGGAAGGGTTTGTATGAAGGACAGGTCAAGGAAGGCAGCAGTGGGTGGGATGTAGGCACCCAGCTTGTTCTTGCAGTTTGCAAAATTAACCCCCGTCTTTGCCCCAACGCTAGCATCGATGTAGGAGAGCAGAGTGGTTGGGACCCTGATGTAAGGAGTGCGCCTTCTGTAGAGTGAGGCAGCCAGGCCCACTATGTCCAGGCACACCCCTCCACCTATGGCAATGACGGGCTCTCTGCGGCGGTCTATGGAGAAGTTGTTGAGCTCTTCTAGGATCTTCAAGGCCATTTCCATGGATTTGTTCTCCTCAGTGGTGGGTAGAGCCAAGATCTTGTACAGGACATTGTTGGCCTCAAAGTACTCGGTTATCTTGGGACCATAGAGTTTGTAAACTTCCTGGTCGACGACCACAAAGCGTTTGAGTGGCTTGCTTGATTTTTTAATGTCCTCAACCTGCTGCTGGTCGGTGATGTGACCCAGCAGGAGTGTGTCGTTGCATGGGTCCAGCAAGTTCCAGGTCTCGGTTACCTTGTACGTAAAGACAATGGGGCTGACCACTGTCCAAGAGGTGCCCTTCTCTGTGATGCTCTCATAGCTGCCACACAAAACACATGAAAAATGTATTGTAATCTCATGAATGCTATCAGTTCTGTCACAGTATGATGCCAATTATAAGTTTTTTTTCTGCTCATACATGGCACTAAACATAGTAGACATGGTTGCCACTCTATTAGGCCTTTTTAAAAAAAAGATGCATAAGATGCACATGACACGGGCATAATTTCTAATTTCTGAAGGCAGAACAATGACTTTAGTATTTGGACTCAAAAATAACTTTTGGCATTAAGAGCACGAGTCCTGCAATCAAACATGACTAAAAAACAAGCACATAGAACCCCCCCCCCCCCCCCCCCCCCCCCACCAAAAAGAAGAAAAGAACATGTTCAAAGAAGTCATCATGTTGAATAAAGAATGAATGTAGCACTTTTTGAAAATGCATTTATCAAACTGCGGCTGAATCTAACAGCAGTGTGCTAATTCAATGATACCAGTTCAACGATATCAGCAACCTATCCTCCAACTTGGCCAAACCTCACCAAGCTGTAAAAACAACAGCTGATATCAACGCGGTCCTTGTCTCTTCCGCATCGGTTTCTCAAATGAGTTCTCTATTAGACAGAAGCCCTGTCTGAGTCTGAAGGTCCATATTTAGCTGGAACACCACCTCTTAGAGATTAAACTTAAGTGCCTCCAAAACTCCTTGTCCCTGTTTTGGCTAGAAGCTGAACAAACAAGTTATTATCAGAGCACACTGTTCATGAGAGCACACACATGGCAAACACTAAACGGTTCTTCTCCAAAACTAACAGAATAGGGAGAACAACTATGCTCAGTATGGTATTTCTCAAAATTCTCTTTTATAACAGATTATTTGTTAGGAATCTGGACGGTATTAAAATGATTTCTTCCTCACCTTCTACACTTTTCTGTTTCACTGTGGTTACAGTAATGCTCACGTGTTAAACATATTGCTTCCTGCCTTCAAGCCAACTACAGTATAATGATTTTCTGTAGGTGTTGGGTCGATTGACAGCAGGATTATTGCACGTTATCTATTTTCCCTATGGGGTCTGTATGGCAGCTGCCAAAGTGACATATAACAGTTTCTGTAGCACTTGAAACCCTGAATAACTTCGGGCCAAATTCCAGCTTCAGTGAAGTGCCTGACACCAGTTAATCTTAAGTTCACACAAAGTTTGACTCTGTTATTGAAAAATGCAAGTCTGTCTCCTTTGCTACAAGGAAATTACAATAAATACGGTTTACAGAAAAACATCTATTCTTGCTCTTCTTGATCTCTTGTTTTTTTCACACAATAATAGCCAGTGTAGTCGTAGATAAGCTCAAATAAGCCCTTAAATTCTGCAGAATCCTGTTAGAAAGTAGTCAGAAGTAGCCCTCTATGAGAAATTGTACTGAGCAAGTTCGGTGCTTGCTGAGTACAACAACATAACTCGTGACTGATCTCATCAGAGGGAGACAGTGTGTTTTGTTTGTTTGTTCAAATGTTAAAATGACTGACTGCATATTTACCTTTTGAAAAAAAAACAAAAACATAGGTGCAAAGCCTCTTTAGGTTAGAGGTCAGGGTGGATGTTTGGAATGTCACAGCATGTGACACTGACACTGGAGACTGAAGTTGAAATCCTGTCTCTTTCCAGCAGCCACTGTTGTTTAATTTTAACCTCCTTTAAACGACCAAATTTTTTCTTCAGCGTTACCTGAACTCAGCCTAACTGAAACTGCTTCCTTGTCCTTCCCACTAACCTCACCCTGCGGAGGAGTGAGAGAGGACTGTAACTGACTAAAAAGTCACTGGAAAAAAATAATTACAAAAATAAAGAGACAAGTTGAAAAAATTACAGAAAATAGACAGTCAGCAGGAAAGCTGTTGAATTCATTTTTTCTTGGATGTTTCTAGCACCCTTTATATTTCATGCTTTCAAACATTTGTTCGTGCAAATAGCAAATACTAAGACATAAATTTGGATGATAGAGTGGCCACATTTTGTAAATGTTAGACCCTATAATCATGTGTCAGACATTAGGCCAGCTAATCAACAACATCATTTTTAAAGACTTTACTTATAATATCTACTTTAAGGAGACCAAAGAAAACTTTAGTTTTGACTGACAGATCTAAACAAATATTTAAATCAAAAGCAAACAAAAACGGAAATAAACAAACTCAGTATTATACATTTTCCCCAGCCACCTGAACTATTCTGTAATCACAGTAATTCAGATGAGTGTGAGTAAAGAACAATGTTAAACTCACATTTTTGCAGCAGAGACACAGTCGACTGTGTCTTTATTGACCTTCTTTCCCAGTTTGCGCTTCCAGGTACCTTTGACCCGCACTAAGCTAAACTCAGTTTTCTCTTCTTGGGTACCGTTGTCCTTCAAAGAAACCTTTCCCATTCTTGCTGTGATGACTGTAGGTTACAGGTGTGAACAGAGCTAGTCACAGTCTTAATGAGTCTCCCTTTCGGGGAGTCTTTAAATAGTGTATAGTATTTAGAGGATGCCCCTGAGACAAGGGAGGAGCATTTTCTTACAGCTTCACATGTTATTACATGTGTTATTTCCATTATACAATCAATTTTTGTGTAACTCTTAGGCAACACCTGTTCACTTTTTTTGGCAGAAATGTGTGGCATTACTTAACTGTGCAACATGCACGATAAAACATTCTTATTTTGCATTTTACATTTACATAGAGGAAAAAGACTTTAACTTGAATTCAGAGACATGAAGGAGACCCAAATGATGATGATTAGAAAAAATAAGAATTCTAAAAATAGAATTTTACAAAGGAATGTGATACATTTACCATCTATCAGTACAACAGCATTTACATGCTGCTGCTGTTGGGTGAAAGGTATATTTAAGCTTCAAAATGTTATATTCTGCATGAATGAAGATAAACTGCCTTGTTGTAAGTCAGCCATTGTGCAACAGGTTTGACTGCGTTTTCACAAGCCACAGAGTAAGCATCAAGGTGTGGTAACAAAATGCCAAAACTGTTATGCATTGTTGGTTTGATGCTATTACTTTGTTAGCTTTCATAGAGTTTAAATGCTTTCTCTCAATTTCATCAAAATATCTTTATTTGAATTCTATGAACTCTGGTCTAATGGTTTACAACAAAACTCTGCCTTGTTGGAAAGAGATGGTTGTGCTATTTTAGCTATAGTTTAAGGTTTGTGCAACCATGTGGCTCATTTTTGGATGTGTGTTTTTGCCAATAGTGTAGGTCTAAGGCACAAATTAAGAAGCTATATCAAGAATTGGATTCACTGATAATACTTGTTCACAGGATCATTTTATTGTTCATGTTCATCTTTTCATGGGATTTTTTGACACACACACAAAAAGGTGTAGACATCACCAGACTTGTCATCTATACTTAAGTTGTGTGTGTTCTATACAAAACACCTAAATTCCACCGGGCATCACTACATTGGAGGTTTAACTTAAACTGGCTGGGCTCATGGTTTAACTGTGAAGACACCTGAAGGAGTTTCTAAACAAACCACAGTGTGTGTTTACTTAAGGGATGACAAACTTGTTAAATGCATTTCTTTCCTCATAAAACATTTGCAAAGCTGTCTTTTGGCCCATTTTAAATCCTGCATTGTTTACCTGCAAGCTTACTAGCTTGAGGTCTTCTTCTTCCTCACCTTTGCAGGTTTATTGCTACATTCTTTGTTGCGTTATCACCAACAACTATCAATCAAATCTACAGGAATGTGTCTGGGGTAACCCTGTATAATGAAGTCCTGGACTTCATTATGTAGGCAGCTAAGCTAATAGATGTCACAGATAATAAATCATAATCTTTATCACTGCGCGTTTAATGTAATGCTTTACATTCACACAGTATAGACATTCGTCACAAAAGTATAGACTGTTAAAAAAAAAAAAGTCCAACTGGACTATAGATGATAAAACATATTATTATTTTTAAATGTTCAGAGAAGTTATGGTTGCTGAGCTGGAATATTAGAAAGCAAAAATCTATTAAGGGATGGGCATTTTCTAAGAAAATGTATTGCACAGTGTTAAGTAATATGTCACCTGTGAGCCCAACCTTGAATAACTTTATGTGCAGCTTTGATGTGGTTCAACTGAATCTGCGCTCAGTTTGATACAGTGACCAGGTCCTACTTAAAACGCAGCTGTGTTTTGAAGTAAGACTAAGTAAATTTTGAAAGAAGAAATAACATGTTCTTTTTCTTATAAATTAAAAGTTGAATTCATAAGAAAACCCACCCTAAACTATCAGCCCTGTGATTGACTGGCGACCAGTCCAGGGTGTACCCCGCCTCTCACCCGTAGTCAGCTGGGATAGGCTCCAGCTTCCCCGCGACCCTGACAGATCAAGCGGTATAGAAAATGGATGGATGGAAGTTCTAAACTAGGTCACACAGCTGGTTGTGCTCAGCCCCATACAATTTCTGTTTGAATACAAACAGTTTTGTGTTAACATCATTTCATGAACTTTATGAGATGGACCAATGAAGGTATGCAAAGAAATTTTTGTCTCTACTGTCTCTACTGGCATACTGGTGCTGGAAATCTGCAGAAAAACAAGCTTCTGAAGCTGACTAATCACGAATCTTGAGGTCCCCATGTTGTGTCTGCCTAGTTCCGACATATTCAGTGTACAAAAGTATAAATTCAGCTTATCACACACAGACAAACCACCACAGACACCATCCTTTGAACCAAGGACATTCTTGCAAGGAGGCAATAGTGCTAACCACTGAGCCTCTGTTTTCTGTGTTCAGTCATTTGATTCAATGTTGATATCAGAATATTGATCAGTAGAGGTTGAATGTAAACACATTTTTCTTTCTGAAGCAAACAAATCTTTTACTGATTGTTCACTGAGTAGTTTTAATCATTAAAATGTGATCATTGACTCTTTTGTTTGATCACAGCCTGACACTTCACAGCCATGCCTTTGGGTTCATTATTCCACATCATACTGTTTTTCTTTTGGTTTCTGGGACCTAATGTTGGAATTGTTCAAAATATGTTTTGTTAAAACAGCTCTCTCTGACCCAGCATGGTGAGATTGTAAATGTTTTATAATTTATGTCATTGTTCACTCCCCATAACATCAAGTTTCCACACATATTACACTCACATATTAAGTTTGATATTATTTCAGCTTTTGCTATCTGCTACAAACTGAATGGTTAGCTGCATATGTTTCTGTAGGCTTTTTTTTCTGCTGTAAATGTTGGCAGGAAATCATAGATGCAGCTAATTAAGATAAGTGATGGATCCCTTGTATTTAGATGTTCCACTAAAGCATGTCAGTGAGACAGCATGCATGTAACTCACGTGGCTGGTGGACAACACAAGTGTAAATGCAGAGTTTTTGTAGTTACATGTGAGAATTGTGACTCTATTTAAGCCATTTAACATTTGCTTAAATGGCTTAAATGTTAATGGCTTGTAAACAAAGCTGTGTATATTATACTTTTGCTTTTTCGGACAAATTTAATCTCTACACACTCAAGGTGAAGTAAAATGGTGTCTGTACCTTATTCACCCTACTTTCTCTGTGTTTGTGGGCTATGGGACCCAACTATAAATACCCCCAATTGTACTGGCCCATCATCAAACACCCTCAAGATTCACCTTGATGCTCCCTGACAAAGTTGTACATTGATTCAGGAAACCCCGTTTGCTACTCCCGTGACCCACGTGAGGTTTTTAGTTTTCTCCTCGTGTCTCCGGATTGTCTCTCTGTCAACCCCTCTGTTTGTCAGTCCACGTCTGCGTGTTTGCAAAGTATCGAAAAATCCATAGCTGCAGACACCACGCGCACACGTGCCGCGTGCTGTTGGATAATGAGCGTATTCGCCTGTTGTGCAAGTCACCAGTCACTCCCCTCACTCAACGATTTGCATAGTTGCTGTGATATAACAGAAACTCAGCCACCACGTTAACAAGTGCTGCCACTGTGGCTGTCAGCTGCCGAGGTCCGTCACGCCCATAAACGCGCACCATGCCAGCCGAAAAAGGTAAGATTGTTGCTTAATTCTTTGTTTTGTTTTCTTTCTTTCTTTTTTTTTTTTGCTTTGTGTGACCGGGTCAAAGTAAATATCGAGAGGGGGTGAACTCGTATCGTAACTTTGAAAAGTAAACTCTACAGTGTTTATCAGCGCCTCACTTATCAGACGAAATGTGTCTTGCAGGCAGACAGTTGTCCTCACTGACGCCTGCTGTCTAGATCGTGGTCTGAGGAAGACGTTTTTACGCTGAATATAATCTATATAATAATATATTAACGTAAGAAGCACATAAACCTATACCTGATACATACAAGCTTAACATACAAGCATTAGAAGTGCTTTTTGTATATGTGTGGGCGCACACACACACAGCAAGCAATTTGGGGAGGAAGCTGTGATTTGCATTTTCTGCCATTTCTATAGACCAAATATAACCAACAACCAAGAATAATTAAGAAAATAACGTGCAGATCACAGATCACCAGATAATGAACATAGGTGATGAATTATTGGAGCCCTGCATCATAGTGCCTGGAGAAGGCCTGATTAGCAGAGAGAGCAGCTGATTACTGTGATGGAAATCTTGCAGCTGGTTAGCTTGTGATGGAAGAAGTTTAAGGAAACCCACGTCTTATGCTGAAGCTTTTATTGAAGCTTGGACAAGGAGAATAGAGATGATTGGCACAAATGTAACACTGTGTAAACCCACCCAGCTGAAGGTTATCTTTCTTGCAGGGCGTATTTATACCCATACAAAAACTTACTGTATGTCCACATAATGATATTCTGCACAGGACAACAGTACCTATCCAGATGTGTGACTATTTCACTGGGTACCAAAACCTAAACAACAAATCATATTCACACAAGTTGTGTTGTATATTTCATGCACCTGTGTCCTCTCATGGGAAGACTGTATCTTGTGACCCTGAAGGGGACCAGTATTATGACTATTCACCCCTTCCACTGGAGACTTGGTCCCTCATATCTTACGGACCTTGGTTTCCATGGCAACTGCTGTTGGGTCCTGGGCTAGCTTGACACCATCACCATGTCTTCACAGCTATCTTTGAGACAAACAATGAGCTATTGCTTTGAGGGCTTACTTCCAAGTGACCTGTGGAAACACTACTTGAAACCACCTAGAGATGTAAAGAATGAGACAATTCCTTCACAACTGCTAAACTATTATTTCTGTTATTCCCTCAGTTCCTGACACTCCAGTGGAGGTCCTCGTTGATCTCCTAACAAAAGCCAGTGAGATTGCTGCATCCAGTGGTAGTGTCCCAGAAGAGCTGAAAAGCCACTTGCAGAAGGCTCTGGACATAGCCAGTGGCCTGGATGACTACCTGGAGAAAATGACCACACAGGAGAGTGAGCCACTGGCAGAGCTGTATAAGTATGTCCTGGCTTTGAATACATAATCACCCAAAGCTCAAAATAATAATAATGAGGTTACTTGTGCTAACATCAGTATAATTTGTAGAAAAACAGTTTCTCATGACTGGGATCAAGTGTACAAGGAGGGCAAAACCATGTTCCGGCTTCCCAAGGAGTGCATCACTGGACATGTTGAAGGTTGGACATTTACGTGTGTAATGCTTAATTGCCGTTATATTTACTTATCTACCATAGAGTGATGACGTGCTCACTGGTGTGTATTTTGGCAGGCCAGACCCTGAAGATGCTGATTCATATGACTCAAGCCAAGAATGTCCTTGAGATTGGGATGTTCACCGGCTACGGAGCTCTGTCCATGGCTGAAGGGCTTCCTGAGGATGGCCGCATAGTTGCTTGCGAGATAGAGCCATACCTCAAAGAGTTTGCTCAGCCCATTTTTGACATGTCTCCACATGGCAAGAAGATTACTGTCAAAACTGGATCTGCTATGGACACCCTAAAGGTGAGAGAAAAGAAACCAAACACTACTGAAGGCCTGTCAAAGAGCATTTGACATTTTCAGAGATTCTTAAGAGGATTAAGGGGACTGTTTTGCCAACAAATAACATTTAAGTACCACGTTTCCCTTTTACAACTGCAGTCAGTGTGTGTTATGCCAGCTGCTTTGCATAATCAGAGCAAGCAAAGGTTAATAGTGTTTTTTTTTTGTTTTTTTTTGGTGTTAGTTAAACTATGGGGCACATGGCAGGTTTTCAAATAACCATCTGTCCGTTCCAGGATCTGGCTGCTGCTGGTGAACAGTTTGACATGGTCTTCATTGATGCTGACAAGAGTAATTACATCAACTACTACAACTTTATTCTAGACAACAATCTGCTGAGATTACGAGGGGTCATATGTGTAGATAACTCACTGTTCAAAGCGAAGGTTTATCTCAAAGACACCACAGATAACAATGGACTGGCCCTTCGAGAATTCAACCAGTATGTCTCTAATGATCCACGTGTGGAGCAGGTATGTTTCAAACCTTTACATGTTCCTGTGTGTGTTTTATAACTGTTTCTTTTTTATGTTAATGATGTCCGTCTTGTTTAAACGTTTTAAAGGTCATCATCCCTCTCAGAGACGGCATCAGTGTTATCTGCCGGGTATCTGCGGCCTCTGAGTGCTTAAGGACACAGGTACTGTTTAGAAAACTCCAGCGATCGACCAGTACTGATATGAAATGGCACACCTGTCGTCATACTTGCACAGATGAGTGTCTCCTTTTAGCAGCATCATTCTCAGTGATCACGTCTGCTTTTCTTGTTTCTGTTTGTTAGAGTAAAATATTAGATGACGAGGTTTTCCGTGGGGTTAAGGGGCGCCCCATTCTCGATCGGATGCGCCTTGATGGAAAAGTGGCCTACGTGACAGGTGCTGGTCAGGGTATAGGCCGAGCATTTGCTCATGCCCTGGGGGAGGCTGGTGCGAAGGTGGCTGTAGTAGACCTGGACACAGCTAAAGCGGAGACGGTGGCAAAGGAGCTCTCTCTTAAAGGTATGGCACATGTATGCACATCAAATGTAGAATTCAGCATGAACTGCATATCCCCATCCAGTTTCCTGCATTTCTTTATCTCTGTTGGAGCTCAGGCCAGTAGTACAGTTCAAGTGAAACTGAACTTGGTGTGTTTTCTGAGGGAAAATGGCAGGTTTGCAACCAAACAGAAGCTCTGTATTTGTTTGCCATAGTGTTTGCAGGCTAGCTGGTGAGACTTGTACAAATATTTACTCGGCCTCAACTTCTAAAGTTACACCGGGCTCTGCAACAGATCTACATTTTCAGTTTGCTTTTTTACTCAATTATCAATATAGTTGCTGATTAGTTTTCCGTTAGTTCTCCTATTGTTACTCGGTTTGGAATATTCCTGTGACGTCAGTGTATTTCTGTAAGGGAAAAATAAACTTCTCTCCTAGCAGCCACTGAAGTTATTGACGCAATAACAACATTAGGGAGTGCCTCTGTAACCATGTAATTACTGATAATTAAAGCTTCTATAGGTGGCAGAATGAAATGTGTGAAAATCTGTAAGACTTACAGCATAATGGGGCCCTCGGACTGGTGAAACAGGTCAGTCAGCAGTGTCACACGCATCTAATGTCATACTGATGTACAGTCCTCTCAACCATTAATGGGTTGAACAGCAGCACTTCTTCAACAACCGCATGAATACTTTCAAACTGGGTTTGTTCACCTTTGTGCCAGAAGTCATCATTTGTCATTGCTGTCAGTTTTTGGTATGTGGCCAGCAGATGGCAGCATGCTAAAGGAGAAGATATACTCTGCCCGGTCAAACGAGTTCTGTCAAGTTTTTCCCACAGGGTGAAATGTCCCACGCATTAAAAAAGAGAAGCAAAATGCTATTTAATAGAATGTTTAATTTTTAATTTATTTCTGTTTTGTGTGCCTTATTCATGTTCTTTTGTTCATCTTATCAAAAATAAACTTCTTAAATATCCAAGTACAGTCATTCATATCATCTATTACTAAATGTACAGTATGTGCACAGTGTTCTAACAGACAACCATGTTTTTTTTTTATACAGGTATTAATTCCATTCCAATCACAGCTGACATCAGCAAGTCAGATGATGTCCAGAGGATGATTGACAACATTGTCTCCAAATGGGGAGCGATCCACATCGCTTGTAACAACGCCGGCATCAACATGAACTCACCCAGTGAAGACACCAGTCTACAGGAGTGGGACCAAACCTTTAATGTCAACCTGAGGGGGACTTTCATGTGCTGTCAGGTGTGTATCACTGGATGTAAAAGACATAGAGAGTGTCTCTGTGTGCGTGCGTGCATGCGTGCTGACTGTTGCTGCCACAGAGATGGTTTATTCTTCACCTTACTGCTATAGTGTAATGTGGAATTTACAGAGTGACAAATATAAACTTGTAGAAGGAAATTATATGAAGTTAAGGTTTGGGTTTCATTTATTTAGACTCTTTAATAGTTTCATAAGAATTTTACTCTTTGAAACACTTTGTACAGAGAATTTTATTTTTATTTTATTTATTTTATTTTATTTTATTTTATTTTATTTTATTTTATTTTATTTTATTTTTTTAATTTTCTTCCATTGGACCTATAGGTTCAAACAGAGGAGAATATTATAATTTTGTATTTGGGGGAAAAAAAAAAAAAAAAAAAAAGCTTGTGTGTGTCATCAAATTCTGCACCGTTGCTTGATGCAACAATTTACTTAACAATAAGAGACTCAGCTAAAATCCTTTATGGATCACTTTAATCTGCAGGTATCTTTTGTTCATCTTACTGGAACTGGAATAATTGTACATAATCAGAATAAATGTCTGTGTTTAACAGCAATAAAACAACAGTGACAGAATCAGGCACACTTAAAATTAATGTGTGATCAATATATTTCTTTTTGTATTGATCATATCACCTTTATAATGGGAAAGCAGTTAAAAAAAACAATTTTAAAGCAACAAATCTGTACAGGAGGTACAAATGATTTCACTACAATGGTAAAACCAGAATTTTCCTACTTAAAGTCTTCAGTCATGTATGCTTTATCAGAAGTTAAAAATGTTACAATTACAAATATTTCTGTACTTCTGTCATCAATTTGCTTGTGTGAATCTTGATCACATATTCACTTCAGTAGTCTATCTCTGTCGAAACTAGTTAGACTGTGACCTAATTACTGTAGGTCTGGCCAGCTTTAGCTGCTCTGTTGTTACTAAATTTAGTTGCAAATTATCTAGTTGCTGTCAGTCGTTTATATACCACCCCTTCTACCATTATGTGAAGCTTTAAAATGTGCTCACGTTCACGAATGTTGTTTAAACACTATGTCTGTCTACAAGGATAAACTCCATGTTTTTCTGTTGATCTGTACTCAGGCTTTTGGTAGGTGTATCGGTTCCATAATAAGGTGTTTAATGTGCCTCTTTCCCCTGAATCCTTGCCTTAGGCAGCAGGTCGAGTGATGTTGAAGCAAGGATACGGCAAGATTATCAACACAGCTTCCATGGCCAGTCTAATAGGTGAGTGATGATTCTATTCCCCCACCCCCTCTCTGGAGCCCATCCATGTCTGCTTTTAATCTCTCCATTTGGCGTGGAGAGTTAGGCTGAGGGGAGGAGGGGGAGGAAGTAGAGAGTTAAATACATTTATTCTGTACAGCTATGTGCCCGAGTACACATCACATAGTTTTCATCATCAGACAGAAGGTCATCATATCTGACTTTAAATCATTACAATTGTGAAGTTGAAAAAAATCAGATTTAAGTACCTCCTGCAGTTTTTGTGTTTAGGAGAAAACTTAAGGTGAACCTGCTCATTTAAAACAGGATTAGGCAGCTTTTCTCCTTTGCAACTTGTACCCCAGTTAAACTGTTCTATAGAGATGCATCCATCCCTACATACAGTGAGCCTAGCAGGAAATACAAAGTGTTGTGATTGCGTCTCGCTGAGGTGGTTTTGCATCATAATAAACATCCCCTCTCTGCGGAGCTGTCTGGAGGATGTGGAAGGCAACCTGAGGTCCAACTTGGGAAGGGAGGGTTCCTGTGCAGCGGCAAAACCTCAGCCTGTGCCAGCAGCCTTGTTTGAACAGCGGAAGACACTTTTAGAGTTTAGTGAGAGCCTAGTTAAAAGCCTTGTAATTCACAGCACCGGTGTAATATTCCTCCTCCAACAGGTTCCTCCAAAGGAACGGCAACACTTCATCAGGAGCATAGTCAAATCGCCAGTAAACCGCTGTGCCATATGGGCCCCAGTCCCGGCTGCAGGGGCAATCTGTAAAACAGGAGCATGCTGGTAAATAGAGGCCAGCGTAAAAAAAAATGATCAATTACTCACATTACGTACAGTCCTTCAGGAATTTACTTTATTGGTCTGGACATCTGTTGTAATATTGTCATAATGTGTAATCAGATGGGACCTGTTCTAGCCAAGTGGAAGCCCAAAAAGCAGCCGTAAATGCCCAATTAAAATGCACAATGACAGCTTTTTGTCCATCTGCTGAATAGAATGTGTGTGTGTGCCCACTAACACCCCCTCCGCACACACACGCACTCTCACATTGGTCTCTCTATAGTCACGAGGACACTCATTGACATAATGCATTCCCTAGCCCCCTTACCCTAACCTTAACCATCACAAATAAACGCCTAACACCAACGGTTACCCTAACCCTAATCTAAACCTGATTCTAACCTGAACCCTAAAACCTGGTCTTAACCCTCAAACAGCCCTTTGAGTATGTGAGGATCGACCCAAGTGTCCTTACAACAGTGGTTTCAAAACAAAATTTGTCCACACGACCATAGAAGGACACGTACACACATACACGCACACTCCTGACCATCAAGCACCATTTTTTTCTGCATCATGGCCAACAGCTCAAAGACACCCAGACAGGAAACAGTTCACATGGTCACACTCAGTTTTTTTGACAGCTCGACGACCTTGGTGAGGGATTTGTGACTCTCACACACACATACCTGCAGATCTCAGCTGCATGGTAATGTACATTAGCAGCATTATGGGAAAAGAGTGCATCATTTGATCTCCTTATCTGCTCAGAGGAATTCAAAATTTAAAGGCGTGCCTGATAAAAGAGCATGTTTTCTTCCACTTGAAATGGGCAATAAGTAGCAGGGTGAATGTTAAAGAGGGCTTTGGAGAATGCTCTCCTTCTACCTCTTTTTCCCTTCTCTGGGGATTACTGCTCTTTAAGACGGTGAAAACATCAATGCAGGTTTATTTAAAGGATGAAGGCATTTTCTGAATGGTATTTTGGGGCCGTATCATCAGGTCTTGAGTGAGGATTAGTGCTGTTAGGCATTTTGAGCTGTGTTTCCTGTCCTGATAAGTCGGATTTCACCTTCAATCTGCGTGTAAGCCCTGGGCTCTGCTCCTCCTCGCCTGCTCCTCTGAGGTCCTAGCCTACCCTTATCCAGCCCTGCCCATCCCAACCTTACCTTCCTCTGCTATCTCGCCACACTCTACACAATCCCACTCAACCACACTCTCAGCTGTGATGCCGGCGTCCAACCCTTTACAAATTATTTCCTCAGCACTTTCCACCTTCTTCCTCTATCCTGCACATTCTCCTCCTTTCCTCCCAGCAAAGTGTGCAGGATGCTCCAGCCTTTTCTCCCCAGGACCGGTCCCTGCCTCTTTGCAGCTGGCCGGTATTTATCATCCCGGTCTCACACTGAAGCCATTTGGCAGTCAGATCGGCAGGTGATGAGGTTAACTACTAAAGTTGTATGTAACTTGGAGCCTTCCTTGTGATGATTAATCAACCAGCAGAAAATGAGCCCCTGTCCCGGCATCCCATGCAGTGTGCAGCATCTGTGATGGTCAAGGCAAACAAATGGCTCCCTGCCTTTGTTGCTGAGGACAGAGCAAAACTGGACATTATAAGCAATTAATTTTACATGGCTTCATCCGCAGAGTCCCCCAGCAGCTAATGGAAGAGCTCTTATGTAGTGTCCGCAAGAAACTGCATGGACTGCAGTATGAAATGTATGTAGGTTGTTAGCGCCCTTTGAGAAAACAACCATTGTTTTCTTTTTTTCATGTTTAAAAAAAAATAAAACAGAATATTTTAATGATTACCTGGGAAGTACATTATTACCATTACTGTTATTAATGATGCAATAAATGTTATCTTTATGAATCGCTGTGCTTTTTTTGTCCATTTAAGGTAACAGATTTTCTTTCCTCTACCCTGCAGTCCCCCATCCCCAGAAGCAGCTTTCCTACAACACATCCAAGGCTGGAGTAGTCAAACTGACTCAGACTCTGGGCACTGAATGGATTGACAGAGGAGTGCGCGTCAACTGCATCTCACCGTAAGTGCTGTCTGTTCTGGGCCTTCGTCTCTTTGTGTATTTGTGTCAAAACACACTGGTCCACCTTTGAGTGTGGTAAGGGATTGAGCTGCAAAAGGAAGTGGTGATTAGTGTGTTTGCTTTCATATGAAGAGCCCCATTTGAGAATGATGCACTAATTTAAGTCCTCAAACAATGCACCAGTGCTTAATTAGATGACGTCTTGAGGGATGAATCAACCAAACACTTGCTCTAATTGTTCTATTCAATTAGGGAATCAAATTTGCAACCTCACTCCAAGTGTCTCTGTAACAATAGCGCCTTGTTTGTATCTATTTGTCTGTGAAGCTGAGCAGTGGGAAGAAAAGAGGAGGAGAACACAGGAAGGGCTGTGTATGTGTAGAGGGGAGTGTGTGTGTTAAGTGGAGCATCCCTTAGCCCCAGCCATCCCTGAGCAAATCCGTCCGGTGGCACTGGGCAATCCAGGCCCAGTCACAGCCCCAGAACAAAGCCCTCACACACGCGCCGCGCTCAGCTTTATTTATCGGCAGCTTGTTTGCTAATTTTAATTTGCAAAGAAGCAATTCTCTCTCCCCTCGCTAACTGGGTGTCTCAATGGGCTGCTGATTTCTTTGAAGTGACAGTCGGTAAATATGCATAAAAAAGGGACACAATTAGCGCTCACGAGGTTGACTGGAGCCTGATTCCATTGGCAACTTTAGCCGCAGCGGTGATAAGCTGCATTATCTAGAAAATTGGCTGAGGGAAAACAGTACCTCTGATTGCCAGGAAAGGTTCCAGATAACAGGGCAGCTGAAGAGAAATATAATTGAGGTGGAATATGTTAACCAAGGTGTCACACGCTCCTTGGAAGTGCTAATTTAGCCAAATGTTGGAATTCCATATCAAGGCACCGGGATACATCGAACAATGATTCAGGCCTTGCGGCTTTTAGTCACTGTCATGTCGATTGTGCAGAAAGTCAGAAGTCGTCTCGTATTAGGCACAAGCGAGCGTGTTGACATATTTATTCAAATGTAAGCTCTGTGATATTTTACTGGAGGAGTTGCAGGGAATTGCATTTGTTGTGACACGGCGCTATTAGAAAACAGCGCAGCACACCTGTTTTCTAATGAATTCTAAGTACTGTCTCTGCATCAAAGCAGTTGAAGCACATTTCAATCAGGAATATGAGGGAGTTGCATATAATAAGTAGTTAACCGAAGGCTATGAGCAAATTATACCAGACGTCCCCTCGTACCCGTGGGCTGTTCCTGAGATGTGCCAGTCATTAAAGTGCCACCAGTCCCACAGTAAATATCAGAGATGCCATGCCATGCCCTTTCTTCAAAGGATAATTGGGTTTATTTTTGTCACCAAAGTGGTGGCTCTGAAACAACGCTGTCACTCCTGGCTCTGAACTGTGATGCCTTCTGATTTCATTGTGGTTTTTGTTTTTTTTTTTCTTTTTCTTTCTTTCTTTCTTTCTTTTTTTTTGTGTTCCTCTTTCTCTCGCACTTTCTCTGTCTCTCTTTTTCAGGGGGATTGTTGACACCCCTCTCATCCACTCGGAGAGTCTGAGGCCTCTGGTGCAGCGCTGGCTGTCAGATATCCCTGCTGGTAGACTGGCTCAAGTGACAGACCTGCAAGCTGCAGTGGTCTACTTGGCATCTGATGCCTCCGACTACATGACAGGGCATAACTTAGTCATAGAGGGTGGACAAAGTCTGTGGTAGAGGGGGTAGATGAAGAGATTTTTTCCCCCTCTTCACTCTCCCAGGATTAGTCTCAGAAATAGGTGGCATTCACATGATCTCCCTGTGAAACATTCACAGCAGTATTAGTTGATATGTTACCGGATGTTTAACTTTTGGTCAGATATCATCTATTTTGTGGTGTGATGAGATGACTGGTAGCATCCTGTATACGTTCAGTATGCGTGTTATGACTCTGGCACACTGAACTTCTTATTAGGGAAAAAACAAACTTTCATGTTAAGTAATAAAAGCAGTAAAACAGCCACCAGCTCTCTGGTCACACAGTGGAAATTTGCTGATTTGTTTGAGAAAAGTCCAAGTGTGGAAAAACTGTAAGTCCTGTCAAATATGTCCATGTTGTTTTGGCACATTTTTATAAACTGAATTCTGTTTAAACACAGTTTTGTTGAATGTGACTGCTTGTGTCTGTTTCAAATGCCACTGAAAGAATTGTATCAAAAATGCTGATCAGACTGGAGAAGTTTGGGATTTCTAGTTTGTTTTTATAGCACGATTTCATTCAAATGCAGTGCAGAGTGCTTTAGAGGATAATAAAAGGACAGAGTTTTGTATTGGGATGAATAAATGGGAGTTTTCTTTGCATGAATGCATGTACAGGGCACAACTGACTATATGTGTTATTTCTACACAATGTCCACGTCCAAGCTGCTGTATCTGCTGTATGTTATACAATTTATATTGACACCAGGAGTAAAACCTCGTTTATTAGCTTTGAATGTTCACAGAAAGGGCCTAATACAGAATACAGACTGATTCAGTGATGACCACCAGTTTACATTCACCCCAGAACAGGAGACCAGTGAGTTGTATTATGCCCTGTCTGCACCTTAACTTGCCACTCCCCCCAGACTCTTACCGTCTGGGGGGAGCCGTGTACCGTATGCAGGATTACGGCATCCCAGTTCACCTCTCTCTAGCTCTTTCTTGCCAAATGGTCCCCACAAGTGGTACTTGTGAGTGCCATCTTAATTGCTCCATTAACTGTTTGTGTGCTGAAAAACAATACTTAAAGGAGAGGTTAGCTGAGGACATGACCCCAGTCCCTGCAATTATGTGAAAAGTAGTGGCCAATTAGCACTTTCTGCAATGTGACACTGTTGGTGTTTATGTGAGAAACTTCAATTTCTCACTGTTAGTGACCGTTCTCTGATTTACATAATTGGGGTATTGGTCATTAATGGGGATGGCGTGTGAGTGGATCCCATTAAGATATGGAGTGAGATCTGATCATCTCCTCTGCTCTGTGCTATTTATCTCCAGCTGTATTGGCACATTAGGAATTATTGGGATTCTTATCCTCATATTTTATGGTGAAATATCGAACTGTGGCACAGCGTGTGCGTGCAGGATTTTGCAGAATTGTTCGGATGGTGACAACCTTCTTTTTTTTTTTTTGAGGCAGTTTCCCTGTCTTACCACTGAGGGGCAGTATAAAGACAGGCAGCTACAGCAGTGACACAAGGACACAAAGTTAAAGCAAGAGGTTATCACATTATTTGCTATCATCTAAAGGTAATAACAGTGAACCTTATGTGTATGTGAGGAGATGATGATAAAATAAGAGCACCTCTCCAATTCTAGTATGCAAACAGCTTAACATAAGAGACAGAGAAATGCTGTATAAATACTAATATATTTTCAATTAAATGTGGTTTGATAGTGGACAGTTACATTTCAAATGCATTAAAAATGTAATTATATCTATTGTTTTTCAAGAGGAGATTGGAATATTTCTTAAAGTTCTGTGAAAATGAAGTGCAAATATGAAGCTATAACCCTGGTCGATAAAGTGTGATATACACTGGCATCTACCTACCAAATCTTTACTCAAGACAAATAGGATTTCAGTTAACCTCAGTGTTTTTCATTCATATTTTTGCAAGTTGTATAAAGGTGACATCTGGACACAGTGTGGTGAGTTTTTAGTTACTGTGAATAAAAGTGATTGTTGTGTCCCCAGGTCCATCAAAAGGGATGGAAAAAGTTGTCAAACGCAATTGACACCTAAAGCTCTTTTACTCTCAGCACTTATGATTCCAGCTATTCACTATCCTCGTTCAGCTGCAGTGTCTAAACTGTTGTTTTGCCGTCATGTTTTGCACCACATTAAACTCTTTCAAAGACCTCTTTCAAAGGTCTTGTTTGCCTTCACAATTGCAGCCAAAAGAGCCAAATCTATAATTTGAGCAGCAATATGTGATATCCCCTCGAATGCCATACCCTGCTTCATGAGGTGTAAGTGATCTTGAATCCATTATTTATGACCCCCTTTTGCTACCATTACGCTGAAGAGTGAGACCCTGTTGTACATAGCACTGTTGTGCTAAACAGTTCTCCAGCAGAAAAAGGCACTTGCGCCTTCACACTTCAAATCAGCTTTGATTAATGCTCAACTCAGTCACGGCATGCAACATTTTACAGCAGCAGCCATTCAGGGGGAGGCCTGGGTCGAAGCTGAGCAATACGATGAGGCAATATGTGTTGCTGAGCAGGCTGTGTCCTGGTGACAAGAATGCCCAAGGGTTTATGGATGACATATTAACATTTGACAATATCAATACACTTTTATTGATGGATTATAGCGTCTTGTTACATACCCACTCAGTGAGGTGTTTGAAGATGAAATGTTATCTCTTATAAATTGAGTTGAGCCCCTTGATGCTATCATCAGAGGTAAGGCTGTGCAACAGCAAAAGGAAAATGTCAACATTTATCTTCTAATAAGGGCTAGTAGGGCTGCGAGAACTTCAAACTTAATGACCCAAGAATTTTTAATTTGACTAATTACCTGATTGAAAACATGATCTTCACTGCAGTCACAACACTTGGCCATTTTGAAATACACGTGAAACTTTAACTCAGCTGTCAGCCATTGCTTTAAAAGCTTATTTAAATTAAAATGTTTAAGTTGATTTAAATGAACAAACAAAAGATAAATGCAGTTGCTGCTATATGTTTGAAGCTGTTACAATCTGTAGACTGATATTTCAGAAAAGGTTTTTGTTTTATACCTTGATACATAAAAGTGGTTAAAAAAAGATTTATTTTTCATGCTGAATGCTGTGTTGTGCTTAAAGGTTTCTTGCTGAGAGTTAGATGAGAAGATTGATACCGTTTTCATGTCTGTACCGTAAATATAAAGCTGCTGCCTGCAGCCTGTTAGTATATATCCGCGTAGCTTAGAGAAAATGTGTTATTTCCAGACACAGCCAAGCTACCTGTTTTACCAAGCTTTCAGTTACACAAACTAAACTAACCACCTGCTAGAGTTAGTTTCAAATTTAGGATACAGACGTGGGATCAAAATGTTCAAGTTCATATCCATTTATTTAAGTTTATTTTCTTTTACAAAAGCACACAGACACTGATTATTGACTGGTGTTTTATTTTGATCATGAAATGTTGCATCAAGTTTGATGAGCCTCTTGTGTGTGTGTGTGTGTGTGTGTGTGTGTGTGTGTGTGTGTGTGTGTGTGTGTGTGTGTGTTGCACTTGATGAAGGTGCTGGATCATTGTCTACTACTGTCTGACATAATGTGTTAGCTTTTCTGCTGTTTTTCTGTCTGCTCTCTTCATGCTACCTGCTGATTTTACATGGGGTCACTTCAACTGGATGCTGCGTGCACACAGGAGGATTACTGATAAATAAAAGAGATAGGTATTATTATATCATATTCTGTTTGAATGCCTGTGAGGTGACTCGCACAATCAGGTTTTATTAAGAACTTTTTCTTTCCAAAATCGTGTTTCACATACTTTTGTTCGCTTTGAGATTCTTGGCTTTAAAACACAGGATTTTTCATAATCAAATCAAATACGTTGTATTCACATCCAAACGTACCTGATGTGTTTTTCTTTCATTATTTGCCATGACTGCAATAACACAGATGTGTTCCTGCTGCTTTATCAGTCACAGGACTAGACTGATAAAGCAACAGTACTGTGTTTTTTTTTGTTGTTTTTTTTTTGTGCTTTACATGACTGTTTCTATCAAAGGTGCATCCTATGACAACTCAAGAGGTATCTAAAAAAAAACAATTCAAATGTCCGCACCCTGTATCCACATAGTAAATGTATCAGGCTTTTATTCAACATTAATACCGAGCTGGGGAAACATTGCACTCCGAGTTCTCTAATTACAATGCAGCTAATGTATTATTTCCTCCCCATGTGGGATTACTTTCATCTTTCCCATTAAGATGCACATTTTGTTTGGATACTCAAATTACAAACCCCATATTAAATCTGACTGTGCAAAAGGCATTGATCATAGCCCCGATAGCTGCACTCCAACTTTGATTTAATTTGCACTTCCATTAATATCTATGAGACGTCCGATTGTCGTCTTGGGCATATTGATGGTATTGTAAGCCCTGCCTTCATATAATGTTCCCCAGCGGCAATGAGGAAATGTTACAGAGAATTAGGCCGAGAAGCAGGCTCAGTGGAACTGGCACTGCAGTCGGAAATTCATTACCCTAATAAATAGAGGGGGGAAAAAAGCGAGAATCTTAAGAGAAATTTCTCTCTTCCCCTCTCTCGCTCTCTCACCACAAAAACACAAAAAAGCCCTCGCTTTGGCCTAAGAGTGGATGACTAACATAGGTGCTTCTTATTACTGCTGCCTGTGCACCCAAGGGTCTTCTTGGGACCCTGAGAAGTCTTTAAAATGTACCCAGTGATTCAATAGAAAAGCAGTCACTTACTTCCTGTCCGTCACAAGGCTGTATGCCTACACACTGAGCTATTTGGATATATGTGGCCGCATCTCTGATTATTACATTAATGAGAATGCAGCCTAAATCTCATTAAAATCTTCTGAATAGGATCAAATAACATTATTAAAAGAAAATACAATACAACTGCAGTAGTAGATTCAGTCGGAGCTAGATAAGTGTCAAGCCATGCTGATTTCTTATGTTGATTAATGAAGTGCCAACTGAGTATATGTACTGTTCCCTTCCTTTGTTGAAGCTTTGACAAGCTGTTTTCTATGGGGAAAACACTACTGGAGCCGAGAGACATGAGTTATGCTGTAATTAATGCAATCATGAAGATGAAAATAGCTGTTGTTGCAACTAGAAAACGACAATGAAGAGCGTGTGAACCAAGAAGGATGAAGATTCATTGTTAGGTGACTGCGTTCAGAGACTGTGCCGTCCTCTGAGGCCCTCTCCGAGGCTCGACAGTGTATCTTTCAGCAAGCAGCATCTCTGAAACAAATATGTTTTACCGCATCCCTCATTTCCCGTAGCATGGCTTTTATTTCAGACAACTGCGAGCTTTTTCAGTGGATGGCACAATTTCCCTTTTTGTTTTCAATAAGGGGGAGGGCTCCGCTTCTCCTATGATTCTGCCAGAGTGATTCATTTACAGGTCATTAAAAAGCTCGTCTTTTGAAAGCGTTAGGCTGCTCAGGTGGCGAAGCCTGTGCAGGGGAGACATGTCGTAAATAAAGGCAGCTACATTTCAAATGCCATAAATAGGGGACACCTAAGGACCTTGCATGATTGCAGACATCTAATCATTTAATTTATGCGTGTCTAAAGGAGCCCTCATTAACATTCAAGTAGCACTCATCTGTCTAGCGGGATCATTCCGAAGGCTGCATCACTCTCAGATGGAACGTATCTATTTGGGCAACACAGCATGGCTACACACTCAGCGAGCACCTTCTCGCTTCCTCCCTCAATGTCACGACAGACACAGCATGTAACTCTCATAAGTTACAGTGTGTGATTTGTGATCCAGTGATTGTGTTGCTGTTAATGTGGAGAACCTCTGACAAAGTTAAAGTCATATTCTCTAGGTCACAACACAGTGTTGGGCCTAACACTTCTGGCTGTGTTGCAGCAAGTCGTTTAACCTTATCTCAAGCAGCCTGGACAAAAGGTGCATCTTGGAGTGTGTTTGCAGACGATCATCAGCATCCTTTTGATGAAGACAACTGAAGCCTGTGATGTTTATTTTCGAAGACTGTCTGAAGTCTTTGTTAGCACTGCGATACTGTAACACACCTCAGTGTCTGCACAGCAGATGCATGCGTGACAGAAACTCAATAATAATTGGCGTGGATTGCTTTTGACACGTGCTGGTTGCTGACAGCTGCTTTGTTCTATGGTCAGATTTCATATTTAACACATCAAAGAGTTGGGATACTTCACACTCTGCTAAGGACTGATAGCAAGTCTGACACTTTGCTGTTAAGAAAGCAGAGAGTTGGTCTTTTTGTAGTGGAGAATAAAGTCAAGTTGCATTCAGCGTTTCTTTTTTCTCTCCCCGCCAAATAAATGAAGTTATATTCAAGCAGTCTTTTACAAGGAACAGAGTATGTCATGTTTACAATGACAATGAAGGAATTATTTGCATGAAACTCCTGCAGGAAGGAAGCATGTTTAAAACTGTAACAAAGTTTAAAACCTTCAAGAAGTAGTCTGTAAATGTGGATTTCACAACTGTTATGAACACAGCATGCTCATGTGTCTGTACAGTAAGAATGACTTTGCAGTTAGATGATTAACTGCAGGAAAAAAGGAAATGATTGGCAACACCCTTACCACAAACAGCAGCTATCCAATCACAGCTAACAAAATGAACCAGACACAACAGGCCTGTCAATCTTTAGCTTTGTCCATATGACAAAGTGGCATATGAGGCTTTAAAGAGGCCAATGTAAAACTTTGACTTCTTGGTTCTGTTCCAGAAGAAAGAAAACCTCATTCAAATTCCCACTGACATTTGTAACTAAGCTGATGACCACAAATCCAGCCCTGGAACAGAGCCTTAACAGTAAGTCATGTGGCTTCCTTTTTATTTTTAGATAAGGATAGTAATTAAAGGGCTGGATGAAGTTAATGAATGTTAGCGTGCTAACCAGCTAGACTCAGCCTGCCCTGTCTTGTAATACCACTTATTATACTTATACCTCACTGGTCAATAGTGAGTCACAGTCCAAAATGATAGGCCAAAGAAGTAGTAGCTGTGAGCAGGCTATAAACCTGTGTTGCAGCTGTACCCTCTGTGGCCTTCCTCCACTCTTTCCTCAAGCTCAGCTGTTGTGTCTCATTCTCCTGCCACCACTACATCTTCCCTGTCTCTCTGACTGGGCAGACTGGGTGTGAAATTGTCGTTGTCAGGCTAACAATAACCAAAGAAAGCGGCCTACCAGTTACATAATCAGCAAGGTATATCTGTGTGGAAAACATTATTCTCCAAACCATGCAGGCCTGGTAACATGGCAACAACTGCCCTATGCTGAGGTTAGATTTATTCAGAATAATGTTAGCTCAGCGTGAGGGTTGAAACTTGGTTGTGAGTGGTCAGTCCCAGAAAACACCTGCAAAACGCTCTCATGTGCAACTTCAATGACAGGTACTCAGAGAAGGCCGGTACGCCCAACAATGGCACAGGGGAAAGGAAGTGAGGAGGAGGGGCCAAAGAGTGCATTTCCTTGTTTCTTGTGATCTTTTAGGCTATATACTGCCCCCTGTTTGTTTGGACTACGAATTCAACAGTTGGCCAATTCTTACACATTGTCCCTTTAAAAGAAAGCTTTGGTGAATTTTACAGATCAAGATCATGATCCCAAGTTACGATGATCTAAATTTCAGGAGAGCCAAATTTAAAAGAAAAAAAATGGTTCATGGAAGTTGTAGTTTTTTGTATGAGGACAAAGTGACAATTAAAATGAGTAAACTTAGGTTTCAGTTTCTAGTAGCAAGTGCTGTAATTGATGCTGATTTGTCTCAGGATTGGATTAAACAGTGTGTTCATCTGTGAGCTGCAATCCTTAGCAAGTCCAGCTAACCAGTTTAATACCTGCTGTGGCAGCCATGCTACTTCCAAGGCCACTAATTAGCATGTTATTAACTAACTACATTACTTTGTGGGATTACAGGTTACATGAAGAAAAGCCCAGTTCAGTTCTTGATTGCTGATAATCTAAAAATCAAAAGCTCTTTTTTCTCTACCTTTTTTTGAATATCAAGCTTAAGCATCATCAGCACAGGACTTGAAAACAAGGAGAGAAGGTGTCAATGCAGCTCTCATTAGGTTTTAGTATAAACTCTGAGGGCCTGGAGGAAAGTGTAAGTATTCTAGGGCAATGTGATAAGTCCCCTCATCAGCCCAGAAGACCTGCAACACCCCCACTTTATAAGTTAAGGCAAAGCAAGGCGGGAGCCTGTTAATGACTTGGAGTTAAACACCACACTTTAACCGATTCACAAGGAGTGAAAGAGGCATGCTCGTCTCTATAGGCAGTATCCAGCAGCATTTTGATGTCTCTAACAAGAACACAATAAATTGTTCCTCATTATTCAGTAATTAACTCCAATGCGCTGGGTCCCCATCCCCCTGCGCCACGCTCTAAATCACCACCCTCCTCCCCTTCTTCTCCTCCTGCTACACAGCTCTTTAATTTCCTCTATGCTGTGGGGGGTGGGGGCAAGAGATGGTGGAAGGGGGGGCACACACAGCTTGATGCACTCCATCATCCCCTTGCCACCTTCCTGTCATCCCTTCACCCTAACCCAGCCGCACCCTCCTCCTCCATCCCTCCTTTCCATCCCCATGCCAGCTCCTCAATAGTGTGTGCTCTCCCTGCAGGATGCCACCTGGTTAAAGCAGGGAGAGGTCACCTGAGCTGGGACCACAGGCTTCAGTCACGTTCGACATATCGAGATAGTTAGCGCCTTGTACTATCAAGGCATCAAAAATTGCCCCCCGGCTCTGTTCGCTGTCTTTTCACGGGGCTTTCCCCTTCCTCCTCTGCTCTTAATTGTTAAAATGAGGTCATTAATTGGAGGCTGAGTCAAATCACCTGTCATTTCAGCTGGGAATCATCCGCTGATTGAAAGGTATCATAAAAACCTGCCCAGGGCCTGGTTTTTGCAGTGCCTGCTGGGAGCTCCCTTTGTGCCTTGACAATCTCTGCCCATGGGCACACAACTCACTTTACTTTCTGTGGCGGAGATTAGGCGGGTAGTCTTGGGTGACACACATCCACGCGCGTGGCCCAAATTTAGATTCAAGAGAGTCAGTAGTGTCAGGCACAATTCCTGGAGGATGTTGTGGGGAGTGTTCGTTTTCCACTGTACTATTAACGCCCCTGACCTAATTGAGGATGATGCTCACACACACCACTTCCCTATATGAGAGTGAGGTCAGGTTCATTTGAGGGGGTAATTGTGAAATTGGCATGTAAACTAGGACAATAGAACAAATGACAAAAAATGAGGACAGATGACAAATTTCTTGATAGATTTTTAATAAATTTAGACGTGTCCTGCTGCATCCACAGACGCAGTGTGGTAGTCCAGCGATAAAACGAACTCGAATGAACTTGATTCTGATCTTTATTTTGTATTATTTACTGACTTGATGTCATAGTTTGGTGGAGCTGGATGTTGTTTTCTTAGACATCATGCTATTTTGCTCTAACAATGCTCTGCATCATGGGTGTAACCGCGAAAGAGGCATATGAGAAACACATGCATCAAATATTTGAAGTGACGTCAACTTTAATGTAACCAAACATTCTTCACCTTGTGACAGCTACACTGCACAGCAAGGTGCAGAGTGCGCTACTCTGGGACACTTAAAAATTCTCCATTTACTTAAGAAAATCAGACTGAATATGTTGGCAATATTAACACAGAAAGACCATTAGAAAAAACGGCCTAAATTATTCTGAAGGCACAATGCTACATAAAGCTTCGGGACCCCCATTTTCCACATGGACTTAATCTTGAGGAACACTACATAAGATGCTGACAAACCCGCTGTTTGAAATAAAAACCCTCTAAACACATGGCATTAATATTTAATGGTGCTGCTTCCTCGGGAGGCCACTCTGGGCTGCAGTGCTGTGTCTGAAGGGAGACGGTATTAGTGCTGTGTGCTCTGGAGGAGGAGCAGCTTCACACTAATGAAGCGATCAGGGCCTGAACTCTGAAGAAACCTCATATCCGATTAGTGAGCAGAGATGCATGTAAACATGGCAAAGCAGCACGCAAATAGATCACTTTGTTAATGCGAGTCTTGTGTCACTAAACACAACAGCGGAGTGGCGTGCGGCGTTTGGAAGTATTTTGCTAGCTACAGCACATTTCACATTTAATCATTTCAATATCACTGTTTCTATTTGGCCCTCTGTGCAAGTGTTTTGAATTAGGCTGTGAGCTAGAGGAGTAGTATGCAAGCTAATAGGTTAACACTATCCTCTGAGCAACCATTAAGGTGCATGCATGTGTTGTGCAGCAGTGAAAACCACCTGACCTTGTCCGCATCCGCTCGGCCGGGATGGGACAGCTTTTGAACCTGGCCAGTAAAGGACGGGCCATTTGGATGTTATTAAAAAACATTAGAGTTTCTGAAGCCCATTCTACTCCCAAAGCCATCAGGTAATTTGAAAGAGATCCAGCGAGTTTAAGATGTGCAGATGTTTTCGCTTTAAAACTGGCATCTGTTTATGCAGACACACTTTATGTTCGAAAAACCACAAAGGACCTCCAATAGGTTTTATGGAGCAGTATGAGCTAGAGCACTCAGCTTTGTAATTGTGCTACACCAGGTAATGAGAAAATTGGTCACAAGCAGTGTTCCCTGTAGATGTAACCCGCAACATACAATTTTGCACAGCATGTGCAGTATCCACATTTATTTTTTGTAGTCTGTGCACTGCTGTCTGAGCTCCTGTTCAGCTTTCAGAAGGTCAAACATGGTCACAGTTTAGAGCATAATTCATATCAGAGGACCGATTCCAGCTAAAAATACATGTGCAAATACAACAGTTTTCAGTTAACTTCCTACAGTAACTATAAAATAGCCCTTCAAGTCCAGAGAAAGTTAAATCTGTGAGTAAAATCTAAACCGTCTGTATTAAAAACCCTCTATTTTTTCATAGCAGTTCATTCCAAGAGAATCTGGAACATTTTCAAAATATTTCAGTCTGGTTTTGATAAAATAACAAAAATTGAAACAGCCTCTTAGAGTTGCTGATGATTTCCTGATGAATGCAGACTAAGCTTTGTTTTTCCTGCATGACTTAAGTGCAACTTTCAACACAACTGATCAAAGTATCTTCATTAAAAGATGAAGGATCAGGATTAGTGTCTATATGGCTGCTCCAGTCTGGTTTTAATATTACCTGTCAAACAACTTTCAGTCTCTGTTACCAAATACTGTGAATGCAAAATATTTTTTAAATGTGACTGATCTCAAGGCACAGTTCTCAGGCCAGTGTAATAACATTGACCAATATGCCATGTTGTACATATTGGGCAATTCATGGCTACAACTCAGACATAAAAACTATGGTAAAAACATGGAGAAATATAAGGAACGATTAATTATTTGCCTTTAAAAATAACATCACTCCTCCATGCACTGCTGTCACATATCAACTTGAACTGGAAGCAGTGCAGACTGGACCTTTCATCAAAAAGAAAATCAATTGCCTTCACTTCCCATATTATCATACATCTGCCAACAGTTAGAGAGGGATATGTTGGATTGGAGATGTCCTTAAATGTAAACCTGTGTAGTGTTAAAAAACAAAAAAGGGGGTGAGAAATACTGTATTGTTGAATTAGCAGAAGATTCCTGGTTTTGTGTTTGCTAAGACCATGTGTCCTCTGACAGAAAATGTCGTCCCTGCTGTCAATAACAGCTTTTTGATGTTCACAATATGTTGTTTTCATTTAGACTGTGTAAGAGAGTTTTTCTTGCTGTTAGTTGTTCTTCTGTCTTCTGTAGGCTTTGTACTGTGACTGGTGTGAGCCATCTCCGTTTCTCTGTTTGGCACATGCTGTCATGATTTTCAGGACGATTCATGATGAAAACTTTTTGTGACTGATGCGTTTACAGAGAGGATGCAACAGAGTATGCCTTAAGAACAAAAAAGTGGTGACTGTCATGTCCACTTTTACTTGAACTTGGTCCAAGTTCTCAACTTGGATGAGAGAGAGCTACAGTTCTCAACCAAAGCAGAATCGGAAAAGCCTCTTGGATGAACATCTTCAAGATCTACAACCAAGTCCAGATGTCCTTGATTCAACTCTTCCTGGATGGTATTATTGAGGTTTTCCAGTGGTGGGGCAGTTTACTCAGAAGTGACAGAAGCTATAGAGTTGAAACACATGTAACACAATGACAGCTCGTGGTTTATCTGCTGTACACATAACACTGAATTATCAAATTTCCCATGCAGGCCAGATCCATATCTCGTGCTTTCATATGTCTCAGGACTGTCCTAATGCAGCACCTTTACCACAGTGTGTAACTGTAACAACAGCAGGTGGTAGTACTTCTGACAACAGCACAATAATAATCTCCTTGTTTGCAGAGTGAGCTTACTCTCATGGTCTTTATATGTAATAGCAGAAAACAAATGTTTGGTAATTGAACGTGATCCAGTAACTCTGTGTTGTGCGCCTCTGCTCTCACACTGACCTCTCTGGGAAACAGATGATGCTTAAGAACAATGTTGTCTTGTATACTGTTCTCACACTGACATGCTCCTGTGTCCATTTCCCATTATGTGACAAGGACATATTTCAGACTGAAGTGATCCAAACAGTGATCTACCACTTGAGAGAACTGTCTTTGAGAACAGAGGTCGAGGGGAGCGTCAAGGACGAGTGTCCTACAAATGCCATATCCAACAGCTCCTGTGTTTCCAGTGGCACTTGAACTGAAATAGGCAGGCTCAACAGGGGACAGGCTTCAAGATTTTTTTTTCCATACTTCAGAAAGACTATCATGTTGAAGCTGGAGTGCTCGCTGGTGTGACAGTTTGCGTATCAACACAGCAGCGATGGAATTTACAGGCCTCGAGGCCAGTGTATTGTTTGTGATGACACTGCTGCCTTGCTGCATAGTGATTTGGTACAGTGCAATTTAAATTCAAGGCACTACATTACCCAGACTGTTAAGGTATTCACTCATTCATCTACAATAGATGGTGATAGTTGCAGTCATGATGTGAGTTTTTGTAACAACCTAGTAGGAGGAAGTCAGAGATAAAGAAGTAATTGTTTACAATGACAGTGTGGGATGCATATGCATCAGTCAGCAATGATCTATTGATCTTTGAAGCAGTAATATGCTTCCTGAGTAGGTGGAAAGAAACTGTTTGACTAAAATGAAATCACTTTGCACTTTGACTAAAGTCACTTGTTGGCCAGGACATTTCTAACCAACACATGCAACCGTAACATACAAAATTTGAAGCTAGCTTGATATTCAAAGGTTTAAAGTGAAACTGTATAACATTTCTTTCTTAGAAATGAAAACCTGAATTCATAAGAAATATAACACACTTCAATTCAATACATTCAAAGGTTTTGCTGCTGCAGCCTTACTTGATCTGGTATGACCAGTAGCTAATGGTGACTAATATTAGCAAACTGCTGGTAGATGTTGCTTATTAGCTGGGGCTGTCACTTTTACAATAAAATCAAGGTTGAACAAATGAGAACAAACACATAATTTGTTCAAATGTTTTTAGCTCCACCTGTTTTTTCCTGCTGTAACAAGTCAAAATGTCTGCAAAGAAAATGGTCTATTTCATACATTCAGGACACAAAATATAAAAACAAGGTCACATGAATACACAGATGGATAATTTATATATTTATTATCATTTAATATCACAAATGTTGCGTATCACAGCTTTAATGATATTTTCTTTGTATTTATGTGTGTTTTAGCCCTTAGAAATCCTCCACTTCACATGGGACAGTCTGATCTTTGATTATCCAGCCAGTTGCCTACGGTGATTGGTGATTAGCATGGGTTTCGTACTAGTGGTAGCATATTTCAGAAACCTCCATAGCTAGCTCCAGGCAATCACTTGCATCATGACAGGAACTGAACAGACCACAGTCCAAGTCAACGCAAGAGTCATCGTCACTGCTGGGTGTGGACTCCACTGGTGGGATGACTTGTTTGTAGTTGGGGCAGCAGTTATTGGCAGCTCTCACACAGGAGTCAGGCAGCATGAGGATCATATCGTAGAAGCGGCAGAAGAGACAGTTCAGGACGATTCCTGCACAGTCAACTGAGGGAGACACACCCAGTAAGGAAAGAAGGAAAGGAGGTTTACTCCACTGTAGTTATTCAACATTACTTTTTTTTTTTTTGACTTAATAAAAGCCAACAACCCCTTCACACTTCTGCAATGATCTCTTTGGAATAATGTGTGATGTTTAAACCATATCTTGGAACATAAATCATTTGTGTTGCTATAAGAGTTGCTTGTCTTCACTTATATCTTATAACATTTTAAAAGCCTCCTTTCCTTCCTCTGTACATGCATAATTTAGGAAATCATGCCTCGCTCCCTCACAGAGAGACAAGCAAGAAAGCTGTTTGGAGACATAATCAATTACTAGAAGTCTCTCTTGTATACTTTGCCAGGAGCATTTCCAACTTGCGGTGTGGTTGCAGTGAAACAATGCTATGTGTCTTCCCAGCAGCCTTTGCCAAATGGTGCCCTCATGGGTGCAATGAAGCGTGAGATCATCAAATGGTACTGACCATGAACAGACAGTTACTTACCGAAGACATGCTGTAGGAAAGACCTTATGACTTGTGTTGCACGGAATACAGAGATATATCTCCTCCAAGACTGACTAATCCTCTATATCTGTTGTTTAAATGTTCAGAATATCATTTATGGCAATGTTAAGGATGAATTATACACATTTTTATCTGAGGTATGATTAATTTGAATTCATTAGGTTGCCACTGTATGGGCAAGATACCAGCAAATTTCACATACTTGATCACTTGTACTTATTTTCAACATATATCTACCATATGTGATTGAAATTATGCAGCGTTTACAGAAACAATATCAGTCGTCAGAAGCACCGCCATCACATAGGCCACAAATTCTAGAAGCTGGACAGTTTTTTTCAGCGTCATCTGTATATAGCATATGTGGAAAATTTGCTAAATTTTAGATTAAATTTGTAAAATAAAGAAAAAATAATAATAATTTTGAAAAAGAAAAAAGAAGTTATGAGTGAAAACCTAATTTTGTGATTTGTAAACTGGCTACATCGTGGGGTTTTTTCCCCCACCAAAGTCAAAAGTAATGAACTCAGCCTAAATATGGAAATATGATACGCAGTGATTGAGATGTCATTTTAACTAGACGAGCAAAAACATCTCAACCTCATTGGTGGATGTGATAATCCAGTGAGAACAGGGTGAATACATCAGAATTCATTCTCATGAGGTTCAGCAGTAATAACACCATCTAGCACAGAGCACCATTTTTAAGTGCAAAGCAACGCACAGGGACTATAAACAACAGCAGCTAATGCATTCTTTTCTTTTGAATCAAATGGGAGATAAAAGGGTTTTCCAGTCGCTGACTATTTGTCTCACCGTAGTTCTACAGAGCTAGAGAGAAGCAGTGGAGGAACAAGGGAAACACACACATGTGACACCTTCAGTATGCTGTCCCTGCTCAGGTGTTTACATGCTTGAAAATAGCTGAATGTACCTACATGAAACCCCAGCTACACTTTGGTGACAAATGGGTCTTGCAATCTGGTGAACAACAGTTGGGGGACAGTGACTGTGTGCAACTTCCTGAGGCCTTGTCATCAAAATGAGGTAACCATATTTGGTACCATAGTGCCTGCACATACACATGTACCCAAACATGTGCTCACTGATGATATCTGGCTTCTTACGCTGTAGCATGAGACTTAAACCACCAAGTCATTTTTACATTCTTGTCTGTGTATGGGTTAACCGAACATGACACAGCATGTTAATTAGTGAACTTTAGATGTGTAGGTACAAGTGTTTCTGAACTTTAGACAGGAGTCAGGCTAGCTGTTTCCCCTTGCTTTCAGTCTTTATGCTAAGCTAGGCTAATAACATCCTGACTCTGACGACGTATGAACCGACACGAGACTGACATCATCTCATCCCTTGGAAAGAAAGCGAATAAAGGTATTTCCTAAAATGTTGAACCTTCACTTTAATTAAAATGAGTTATTTTAAAATGACATATTTAATATTTAATTTGATCAAGTGCATAAGAATATAAACAGTCTGCGGTGTAATCAGTTATGCTGCTGCATCTACAGTAGAGACTCTACTTTGGTGGCCATTTTTTTACATTAGTCTTTCTCTTTTCTGCTGTAGTTTCAGTTTCTAAATTATTCACACTTTTTCATAATTGATAATATGAACTGTATTTAAGCATTCTCACAGCATGGTGAGGCATAAAGCTTGCAATTTGTCAAATTTTTTATTCTGTCTGTGGTTTGTGGCATTATTATTCTGCATATTAATAATCGTTTATTTCATCAGTAGCAAAGCTGTGTTTGGATGAAAAAGTTCATTTCATAACAGTTTTACTGAGGACTCACCACAAGGTTTTTTATTCTGAAATGATTTTAATGTGTGTTTATCTGGATGTGTTTGGCAGCTGTGTGTGCAGTTAGTGGGCATCAGATGGGGCTGCGGGGTTTTTGAAGAGGTGCTGGTGTCACTAACCTCCCATGTTGCTCTGCTGAGAAGAAGACAGAGAGTCTGTGGTGGAGGAGGCTGTGGAGGAAGATCTCCTCAGGTACATTTTCAAAGACAACAGAGGGGAAGAGGAGCTGTCACACTCTCTGGGCCGCTGAGCATCTGTCTCTCTACTGGTGTCCCCAGGCTCAGGCTCTGCAGTTTCACTGAGTCTCCAGTTGCTGACTTGAGCCTCACTTTGGATCCTTTCTGTGAAAGACACAAAATGTTAAATAAATAAAGACACATCTTTTTGCAACCGGTACAATTTACAGTACAATTTGACTGAGGATTTAAAGACCATATACCCCAGCATGTGTTAGTGTGGGCACACACAGGCTTACAGACTAACACAACAGGCAATGGTCCAACTAGCCTCATTTGCACATGTTCTAAAGCTGCTGATGAGAGGCATTACAAATTGATCCAATAAGACACAATAGGACACAATACAATACAAAAGGACATGATATGAAACTGTGTGGAAGTACAGTAGCCACCTTTTGCTTTGATGACAGCTTTGCACACTCTTGGCATTCTCTCAGTCAGGAGAGTGATGAAGTGCTGCGTCAGATGACCTGGCCTCCACAATCACCTGACCTAAACCCAACTGAGATGGTTTGGGATGAGTTAGACCACAGAGTGACGGCAAAACCAACAAGTGCTCAGCACCTCTGGGAGCTCCTTCAAGACTGCTGGTAAGCCATTGCAGGTGACCTCATGAAACTGAATGCAAAGAGTGTGCAAAGCTGTCATCAAAGCAAAAGGTGGCTACTTCAAAGAATCTAAAATATAAAACATATTCTGGTTGATTTAACACTTTTTTGTTTACTACATAATTCCATATGTGTTCCTTCATAGTTTGGATGTCTTCAATATGAATCTACAATGTAGAAAGTAATAAAAATAAAGAAAAACCACTGAATGAGAAGGTGTGTCCAACCTTTTGACTGGTACTGTATGCCTGATAAGAAACAAGATACAAGATACAATATGACACAATACAACATAATATGATACAAAACAATAAGTGTTTTTTCTTTCGCTATTTCTTGGCTGGAGAAATGTGGAGTCCACATTCACCACAACGCTGATCATTTGCATGCCAGCATAGTCCAGTTTCTTTCTGTCAGCACAAAAAAAGCTTTTAAACAGCATTTATACCATCACAGGACACAACAGCTGTCCAGGAAAACCAGACTATTGAGATTCTTTTAGGGTGACACTTAAGAAAGAGTGAATGCCTAGGCAGGGGGAATGAAAGTGTGAGATAAATTATAGCTATAAAACAATTAAATCAAATGATCAAAACATAACTGAGACTTAAATTAATGAATGGTAACAATTTAATCATATTATCCACAGGCTTTTTTTATTCATTAGAATAGCTTATTCCCTTTCTTGCTGAGAGTCAGATAAGAAGATTGATGCAGCTGTCGTATGTGTTGTGTCGCTGAACTTGAAAAAAGAGCCAGTAGGTGTTTAGCTTAGCATAAAGTCTGGAAAAAAAATAGCTAGTCTTTTGTTGTTAAGTGCCTTTAAACCCACATACTAGCATTTATAACATGTTATATTTCGTTTTTTTTTTCATTCAACCCACAGAAAACACCAAGATTTTCCCCATTTCCGGTCGTTGACTCCATCCAGCCAATCCACTCCTGTTAACGGCTAGAGCAGGGGTCGGCAACCTTAAATACTCAAAGAGCCATTTGGACAGAAAACAAAACACCCGGCGCCACAAAACCCTTTTGACATCTAAAATGGGGATAACACTGCATATATCGTTTTTCTTGTCTTTTTTATTTTATTTTTTTTTTTTGTAAAAAAACTATAATGTGTTGGAGTTATTAAATCACTGCAAATCAGTTTACTTCTGCATGTAACAAAAACATTTTGAACTCTGAAAAAAAGAGGCTTGGTTGATGCTTGCTTTCAAATAAAATACTCAATGTCTATTATATGAAATAAAAAATCCAAACTATGCACCTGCCGTCTGCTCCCGTGTTCCGCTATCACTTTATCGCGTGAGCTGGAGCGTGCAGTCAGCTGTCAACCTGTAAATATTGCCGCCGGGTGTCGCACATCGGCGGTTGTGACGCATATTTTGAGCGACCAAAAGTTACAAACGTTTTATTTTAATGTTACAAGTTCACCATAATCTTCAAATGTGGAATTACATTTAAAAAACGAACGAGCCAAAATAAAAATACATTTAAACAGGGAGCCACAGCAGAGGGATGAAAGAGCCACACGCCGCTCTGGAGCCGCGGGTTGCCGATCCCTGCGCTAGAGAAACACCCAGCTTGGCTCTGTCCGAAGGTGAGTTAGCTAAGCTAACCCGACTTTTGCTTCAAAGTCTATGCACAGACTGGGGAGAACATCCACTATGTGTGTAAGCATCAAATGACTATCTGATGCTGATAAGCCACTTTTGTTCAGTCATATTGTTTTCTGTGTTTACTCAATCTGCAAATCTGTACTCTGATTTTACCACTGACTGCAGCAGCACACAGACTTTCTCTGTTTCAAGTAACTTTCCAGTCAATGGACATGAAGTTGTTATTAACAGCTTAATAGTTAAGAGTATCCAAAGCTTAACAAGCGCTGGAAAACTCATAAATATTACTAGTAAGGAAGAAATTATAGTTTGACACAGAATTCATTGAGTCCATTAGTCCATTATATTCTGATCTTAAAAACAGCTTTTCTACTTGTGGAGGCTTAAACTAATTGACACAACATAGAAAAACAGATCAGTGAAGCTTCAATGTCAATCAGTGTTACACCCATTGCTTCTGAAACAGCTGGTAAATGACAAGATTGACATCATGAAAAGGCATAAAGTCCACACTGATCACACGTAAAAATGTACAGTCTGCACATGGCAAGCAGAGTCAACATGTGCTGAAGAAATTTCCAGAAAATGAGACGCCAGAATGTGGAGTGAGGCTGAGAAGTTTCGAGTGCAGGAGTAGATCTGTTTGTTAACATCTGATTTAAATAGATATTAATGAATTATTGCGCTGGCTGCAGACTGTTTACTTTTTCACCACCTATTTGAAATGAATTATTCACCATTCTTTTCTCTGTTTTATTTAACATTTAATGCCTAATGATTTATTCACAGTCTGGACACATTTTTGAAAGTCGAATAAACTGTATTTGTCTTACCTAAATTGTTGAAAGAGAGATACAAATGGATGTTGC
Source organism: Toxotes jaculatrix (assembly GCF_017976425.1). Classification (NCBI taxonomy): domain Eukaryota; kingdom Metazoa; phylum Chordata; class Actinopteri; family Toxotidae; genus Toxotes; species Toxotes jaculatrix. The sequence continues at coordinate 6,245,259 of NC_054396.1, read as the reverse complement.
TCAGGGCTGTATTGGCCATTTACAAGATTTTATTAGCTGTTTTTTTTAAATACAAACAAAATGACAAAGTTCGGTTTATTGCCACCGTTTGTCAGCTTGAAATGTTCTTTTATCTCTCATGGACTGTGTTTTTGTCTGTCATTTCTCAGTGGCTAAATGGGAAGAGGAGAAGGCATCGATTGGTATTTGAAGCACAACAAGTTAAAATTAACTCCAAAATCAGTGCCATCTGCGTATATGTTTGAGCTGAAAAGCAGCGAGATACTCCCGGGTAATCTAATGAATTAAGTAAGAGGTGCAGCTAGTCCGTGCCCATGACCATTAGCTGATAGAGAAATAAGGCCTGCAGGCATACTATGTATTTTTCAGGTTTTGTTCCAGTGTTTCGCTGGGCCGCACTCACTCATTAGACACCACAGTTACTCGGAGCGGCGGATCTGAAGATAATTTCACTTCATGTTTTAAATCAAAATGCAAACTCAAATTTGCAACACGTCGAACAGAAAACATCGACACAATTTAAAGAGCGTATGCAAGCAAGCCACTGACAAAATCCATTTGTGTCATTGCTGCAAAATGTGATTTGTTGGGGAAATTGTTCTGAAACCGAGCAACAACTGAAAAATTCCTCATGCTGAATTTCAAGGTAGCAGTAGGTAGATGCATGCAACTGCTTCAGTACCGTGAACAGGAAAGATGACACCGATGATTGTACATTATCATAACAAAGATTTACAAGAAACACAGTGACTCAATAGTGATGCTCAGATTTTTTTCCACAGACCTGAGTCTGAGTTTAACTTACCTCCTCTCGCCCAGATGGAGCTCTCCTCAGCAGTGTTTACTCTCCCTTTGTCTTTCACATCGGCTCTCAGAGTCATTTCATCTGCCATCTGGTCCATTGCATCACAAATAGAAAATGTACTTAGTATGACAAACCTGATTACCTCAAGCCAAAAATATGAGGCTGCACACATCTGAGGCCAGTGTGAGTTAATGCCTAACACAGGTTTACCACAGCTCGGTGTCTTCATGCACTCCTCAGCTCTCAGGATTAGGGTCTCAAGCAGCGGGCTGCAACATAGTCTTCTGGTCCTGGCTGTGGAGGCAGCTGTTTACTTCTGCAAAGCAGAGAGCATCCAGGACAAATTATCCTCTACATTGCACAGGGTCCATTTGGCCTGCTGCCTACAGTACTGTAAACCTCTCCAATGTTCCAGTGACGTTGGCAAAAACACTGAAGATCTGCTCCTCTCAAAACATCACTGAGACAAAGTCAGCAACATTTTATTAATTTGACTTGTTTCCCCTTATGAAGTGATAATGAAGCCAAAGGCAAACGCAGAGCATCGCATAGTAAAAGGGTGTATCACTTTAAATTATTTCCCTTTACAAATGCATTATCACGTCATCATGACACACGATAGAGGTTTTGTAAGGTCACAGTAATAATATTATGGGAGAAAATACCATACAAGTACCAAGTCCTTGTTTTTCAGCCTATATGAGAAATTTTGGAAGATCCCAGTTATTGAAAAGAAATGAAGACGTGCCACATTTGAGCACATTTACAGTTTACGTACACTCACACACACACACACACACACACACACACACCTCATCTCACTCACTCCTTCAAGGCTGTGTTTCTGCTGAACATATTTATGAGGCAGCGAGTGCCAGTTTGTTTGTTGGGGCGAAACACGCGGTGAAACATGGATGGCGTGCTGCATTCAAATTTCTCCGAATACAAGCCAACCAATTTACTCTAATTAGGCTCAACACTAGAGTTGCATTTTAATAGACGCCCCGCTGTGTTTGCATATGTTTAGAGAACAAGAGCCATGCTAATTGAAAAATTAAGATGTGAGAGTATTTGTCTACTGAGCTCCCACTATGCTGCGCTCAGTGTAAATATAACTCCTGAAGAGAACTTCCACTGAGAGTTTCTAGTGCTTTCTTTCTTCCTCCCCCTCACATGTTCTTTGTGTTGTGATGATGATACAGTGTGACAGAGAAAAGACAAATCGAGACCGTGCTCTTGTGTTCTTCAAAAGGTCTACAGTGATGATGTGACAACACCATATTCCCACTCTTTGGTCAAGTTGTTTCTCACTGACACAGCTGGTTTTGTTTCACTGGTCTGCATCAGTGACACCGTCACCGAGGTTCAGCACGTCACGTGGTTAATCTGGCTCCCATGGAAATGTGCTGTCTTTGAAATGTGCTGTGCGGCCTTGCGTCTACAGAGAAGTCACAGTGGCTGACACTCTGTCCCATTAGAGCTCTCCCTAATGCAGAGCGAAGTGACAGCCTAAGATCAAGTTCAGGTACAAATTACACTACGTCTAAGTGACAGCTTTCTGACCCCCTTCGCTGCACTTACAGCCCACTCCATTATTTACAGTTGTAAACAAGTGCTTGTACACATCCACCCCTGCTCCTCATCACAGCTTTAGTCTTACTGTGTTTATGTGCTGTCTGAACCTGTTTTTTCTGCTTCTTCATCTTAATTTCCATTCAAAGTGATTGTCTGTTTATTAACTGATAACGTAATTTGGCTATAACCACACTAAGGCACATCATAATTTCTTAATTACTCTCTGCATGTATATGACTTAGTCAGATTCGAGAGTTGGAAAATGAAGAGCAGTATGGCCACAAATACTGATAAACCTTCAGGTATTTTTGAGGGAGACAACAGCAGAAGGCTTTAATGCTGCATGAAGGTGATATACAGTCATCCATGTGTTTCCTGTTAGTTTCTGGTCTACCACAACTCCTTCGGGATATTGCAACTTTAAAGATAGATTATAAGTAATATATTTTGAAGGCAAATGTAGCCGTTTTGGGTACGATTTTTGTGGGACTTATGATTTTGTTTTTAAAAGCGTAGTTTTGAACAACCAGAAAATACTTTTTTTGGTGAAATTTCCATGATCTGCATACAACCTGGCTGGTTGTATGTAGATAATCCCACATGAATGCAGTGTAATTCAACTCTCTTTTAATGAGAAAGTCTTACAGAAGGTAATGTTTCCTCCTCCCCTGTCCAGATCACCTTGGAAGGGTGACTTAACATTTGCACCATGCGTGTGTGTGGCCCTGGCAGGTGCTTCATTGAACTGAATGGAGCTTCTTTTTTTTTCTGGTTTTCATAAAATGTCTTAGTTTGTTGAACATGCTGCCGGTGCAGAGGTCCCCTTTGCCCCATAATGAGTTCCATGGAGAATAAGTGTCATAGTTGGCTCTGGTGATGAGAGCCGACTCCCATGTCACCTTGAGGCCGGCTAAGACAAAGGAAAGACGACACTTGATGTCATACTCGCTGTCTTTTTTTACAAATGGTTAATCCTGGTGGGCTAAGTTTATTTTTACAGGCAGATGTCATTACTATCAGATAGATAAAAGGTGAATGTCTAAAATATGACAGATGGGACAACAAACAGTTGAAGCATTATTTGGTTCATGTTAAATGATGAGACTGTGGGTGCATTTGTTGAATATTGTATGATAATAGTCACATAAAATGTACATTCTTAATTCCTTAATGTCTTATTTTGCCTTATTTATACTTTATAAGAACAAACCGTTAGTGTGAATATTAAATTCATCAGAAAGTAAACAAAGATCATCAAACCCAGAATGTCCTTATATGTAATCCCTCGGTCTAGCTGGTCAGCCTTTCCAAACACTGACTGACTTCCCCTGTCTGTTTTCACATCAACTTACTGTTAAACTTCAGTGCGAACGTGACGGGAACTCTTGCCTCCAATAGCCATTTCCTCACAGGATTAAGAGATAATCCTGAAAAATCACGTCTGAGAAACAGCCATGCTTGGGAAAGGATGAAATATGAAATCAAAGAATCCCTTTCTGACAGACCGACTGCTCTACTACTGGTAAAGATCTTTAAGAGTATACGTTTCTGCAGTTATTAATGGTCTTCATTAACGACCACAGAGTTTCCTGTGGAGCAGCTTGTTCTGATCCACTTTAAGTGCTGTACCTTAAAGCAGAGATCACCTTGTTTGCTCTGGGGAGTGTTTCTGCTCAACCCATTAAGAACACAATAATTCATTTTGGAGATCATTTTGCTCTAATTGAACATGTCTGTTATGTTCAAGTTTTTCTACATCTTCAAGGCCACCTGCCTACCTTTATGACAGCCAACAAGGATGGGGGAAAGAAACTCCTGCTGCTTGTCACAGAGGGAAGAAATCACAGTTTCCAAATTAAGATAGCAGATAAATGACCTTACAAAGCAAAGGAAATCAAAGAAGTATGGGAATGGGGTAAATTGGATTCTTTGGCGTCTAACAGTATATGACTTAAACCAACTGGGGATTCTCTCCACAGTGGAGGAAGTGAGAGTTTCCTAAGGCAACAGTCCCACCTGGGACCTCCTGATGATCCATGGGGTGTTCGTAAAAAGCCTTGAAGTTATTCAACCCACTAAAAGGCTAAATAGATTTTTTTCTATTAACATTTAGGCGTATTGCTCTGATTTCAGAGCTTCTATACTGGTTTCAGGCAATCTATTCCATTTTACTCAGTCAATATTCTGTATTTAATTTGCATAGCTGAAAGGTTCGTTAATGTCTGAGGTCTTATTGTGTCACACCGGATATTAACAATGATCAAACAATGGTAAACCTAAAAAGTGTTTGGCCAAATCTTCTGATTAATGAGCTTTGTTAAATTTGTTACTCAGAATATTCTCTAAATATTCTGCAGTCTATTTTTAAGAATATATCTTTAAAAGAATAACTTGGCTATAACAGGGGGCACTTCTTAAAATAACGCTAAATATCATTTGACATTTTTCCTATACTATTGACAGCCGTTATGATTCCAGTTTTGATAGTGATACCAAACACAGTATTTTTTTTTTCAGTGTACTTTGAGAAGCACACACGTTTTTCTTAACAAAAGAAGCTCTCAAATGTTAAACAGTACAGGATTGCTGCAGGTTCAGGCAGCCTTATTTATATCAGTATCAGATAACAGTAACACTGCTTAAAGCAGCATTCAGTACACTTTTTTGGCCACTTGAACACAGTCGAACAGGCTGAAATGCAATATTGACATATTATCAACATCAGCAGCATTAAGCATTTGTGACCACCTGCTGAATGTAAGCCTAATATTCAGTCTTCTTTTAGTTTTGTTAGCTTCTTAGGAGAAATATCCACCGCTTCAGCTAGTCGTCAACTATGTTTGGTGCTGAGCAGGTAGCATAGTCATAGTATCAGCTTTTGTCACTAAAAAAATGTCTGCTGCCGGAAAAGATGCTATAGGAGTGGTAAGACTGAAATGAATAATTACAGAACGGGCCATAAGAAACAAGCTGAAACACTCTCCCTAAAACTGAGGGGCTCTGCAGAGTCAGCCTTTCACACACTCATTTGATCCATTGTTAAACAAACTGATTACCTCAACCATATTAAATATTAAGTAAATGGCACAAGAAAGGTAACTGACATTTTTGATAAACCTGAGCTTTACATTTATGCTGAAATGATATCAACTCCATTTGTGCAGCATTTATATAAAATGAACAATGTCTGCAGCTTCACAGAGGCGTTGTGAGAAATACCCATTATTACAGACCAGTTTGCTCCTTTAGATAATCAGTGTTGGCACTGACTCAAGCCCTGCTCCACAGGCTAAATGCTTGAATTGATCATTGATGCTTTCCCACCAATAAGCAGTTTAAAATGACTAATTGGGTGCGGCTAAGAGTAGCCCACACTTTTGCTATTAGTGTAATGATGATATGACATCAGACGTTTTCTGTAAAGCATTGTCTTGTTGTTATTGGGCAAGACAGATTATGATTGGGTTTAGTCAGTGCACATTATGAGATGCTCCTTAAGTAGCGTTCATAAAGCAAAGCTCCTCGCTGTGTCAGAGTGATAATAAGGGTAGTGATTCATATATACTTTAGGAGTCAAGGGGAGCACCATGTTAGACCTGTATTTTCTTTTATTTGTCCTTGCTGTTGGGGATCACGGATCTTGTGCTTCCTTTGTCCCTGCATACAGTACATCAGATGGAGAGTTCTGTCTAGAGAGTCATTGATATGCCAGCTCTGTTTTTACACGTTGTCATTTTATCTTTCTCATTACTGTCATTACTACAGACTCAGATACATCTCATTACAAGGGTAATTCGGACAAACATAAAATCCATGCCCCCCCCCCCCTTTAAGTTGGATATCTTTCAAATGCTCAACTTAGATAAGCGCTGTGTTAGGTCCACAACAGCTGTTAATGTTCCATGATAATATAGCTTTATTCCCACTGATATCTTTCTGACTTTGTGTTTCTTTTGATGGCGTTTTAAAATGGAAAATTACCACAACTTCAAACGGGTCTACTTTATCTGCATACTGTCCCTGGATGTGCACCTGTACAGCTAAACTCTCTGTCTCACATACACATATACTACGTTGTAATGTGCATGCACGTGGACACTCGCTACCTTGAGCTTGAAAGCGAGCGGACACACACTTTAACATCGGAGCGCACATGCATGTCTTTATGTTGAGTTGGCTCCAACTTCTGATGTAATTTTATTTTTAGCTGGTCCTCTTTTCTGTCGGAGCCCCATGAAGTCTTTTCCATCTATAACTTAGTTCCTCAGCCAAATATTGACTTTGGGATCTGATTATTAAGCAATTTCCACAAAACTTCAAATTACTATCTGAACAATTATTTTAAAGACGTTACAAGACCCAGTAGACCCCCAAGGTCTTGAAACTGATTATGCAAAAAGATAATTGCTATGAAGATTTAAAAAGAATGAAATTGGTTTGACAAACCTATAAGTTGTTAACTACTGCTCAGTGCAAAAGAATACATTTGCTGACAAGGCCACAAAGAACCGGAGCAGAGGAGGTTTTTCCCTGTGTGCTCAGGTGGGCGGGAGGTATCGCTCTCTTTATTATCACAGCTAATGGCGTTCCAGATCTGTCCTCAATTATACAGGATGAGATGAACTATTAATTAATAATTCTTCTGATAGATAAATTGTGCCATGTTCAGCAGATGTGCACTTCTTAGAGATGAGAGGAGACACAGATGGAGGCTATTGACCAACAGTGGCACCGTTCTGTGTCTGCCTTTATAGATGTGTGAGCTTTATCTCTGCTTGACACGTTGTTATGTTCCCTGTCCCCCTGTCCTGCTTTAACTGCCCACGTACCGTCAGCAGGCGTCCATGTTTTCCTGATTTACTGTGTGTAAAGCCAATGTTGCATAATTTGTGTTTTAAGAAAAGATATTAATCCTTCTTCACACTGGGGAAAATGGTTATTTTTTCCCCTCCCAGGTTAAACGTACACTGCCTGAGAAATGACACATCCTCAAGGTACTTTTGAGCAAAGGCTGAATTGTATAATTTTCCCATAAGCTCAGAGTGTTTAAGTGTAGAAAGGAGGAATTATATGGCTATGAATGGCTTCCTTAATAGCGATATTGCTTCCTAGAACAAAAGAAGGTGGCTTTGCGATGAGCTGGGGAGTGCGAACGCTAGCTCGATTGCCCATTTCCGTGGCTTCCATTAAGGTCATGCACTGCGCCACCGTGCCAGAGAGTGCATGAGTGACAACACAGCCAAGACGAATGGAGCACTCTCCCACAAACCTCGTTAAGACTGAAATCACCGAAAAAATAATAGTTATTAAATTAATTGCAGTCATAATCTCGTAAAATATGTGTCAAAAAATTATATGCAGTTCGATTAACACATAACATGGGTGTCACATATGTAATAAAACCCTGATCAATAAAACAATAACCATGTTGTTAAAAGCAGTCATTGAAAGGTGTTGCTGGCAGTGGGCTCCAGGGGTGAGCAACCCTTTTAATATAAACGGATTTCATCTTTCCACCGTGTCACCTAAATCACCTCAATGTTTGTGTATACAATTAAAATAAGATAATAAATTGCAGCAATGGATGGATTACGAACGCTCCCTTCGACCCCATACATCAGGCTTTGTCAGTGGCCCAGAAAATGCATGTCTAACAATCTGTTGATTACAATGTGGTGTGAGCAGAGGCCCCGCTGAGGGAGGGTGATGACTGTTGCAGGATACATTATTTTAACATATTGTTATGTTTAAATCGATAAGTTTTAAACGAGCGCTAACGACTGCTATTAATTAAACTTTCAGAATCTTTTATTAGAAAAGTTACCACTTGTGTGCTTGATTTAATGAATGGTTTATTATTTCATTTTGTTGGCCCTGACCATTATGCCCAAACGACTGGTCTTTTATCTTGAAAAGAAATGAGGCAAGGCACAGTTTATTTGCATTGCGGAGACGATGATAACGCGCCAGTTGAAGGGCATATTTGTTTTAGAGCCTTGGAGGAGTAACCGTGACTAGTTCTTGATACAGTTTGCCTGCGTCTAAACCATATTGAAATCATTTTCCTCCCCCCTTCTGTCTTGCTATTTGGCCCTTGAGATATTATTATTTTTTATCAGTGTGTTTATATGAAATCATTTGAGTGGGGATGTCAATTTGGAAATGAAATTGTCTGTGCAAGGGAATCATTCAGATTGGAAATTAATGGTATTGCAATTAAAACTTGGGAGTTACAGTATTTGGTAACAATTATGATAATGACTCTAGCTGGAGGTGTGAATTTCACAAGTGGATCGGGGGGGGTGTGGGGGGCTGTTAACAGGAACGCTGTGCTGGAAAGCTAGCAGTAGCAAGCCAGTTCTTCCCAGAGTAAAAATATGTTTCTTCTAATAGAGCAATGCCACTGAGAAAATATCTGAGCTTCTCCTCAGTAGAATGTGTGTAATTCCATTACTGGACATAGATAAACTGCCTTTTGTGATATTGCAGCAGGAAGCTCTTTGCTCTCAAGCTTCCACTGACGGAACGTGTCCTACATTGTGCTGTAGTAATAGAGTGGTTTATCAGCTCATGTTGAGAGTAGCTATAGGCTAAGTATGGTTGAGAGTCACAATTACCAACAGACACAACATGCTGTTTGTCTGCTCATGATTAATGTGCTGGATCAATGTGGGCCGCTGCAAAGAAGCAGGGTGATGGAAGATTCCTGTGAGATTTTTTTTTCTCTCTCCTCTCTGTTTTCTTTCTTTCTTTCTTTCTTTCTTTCTTTCTTTTACACACACACTGCTATCAGCCAAATTGGATGATCAGTGCGGGAATTCTCCCACTCTCTGGGGTTTTCGCTGTGGTTTGTAGATTTTGCCTTCAGGTTTGAAATTCACTCAAACTGGAGAAGTCCTTTATCCAGAGACTGGCTTTTTTCAATTGAGCGTTAAGCGGGGGTTCAGATGGGGGGAAGCAGTTTCCTTTTTTTAGCAGGGGGAGCAGTGTTTACTCTGCTGCGTGCAATCCCATGTCAGCTTGGAAAAACCATAAATACCTGTCTGAAGAGGCCTGTAAGACCTGAACTGTTTGTGTGGTGTGGAAGGAAGATTTACCTCCACCCAGAAAATGAACTGTGTTTGCTAAAAAAATCATTTTCTTCTCATGTCCTTTGGTACTTATTTAAAGGGCTACCTCAACATCTGGTTCCTTTTCTTGAGAATTAGAAGATCAATACCACTCTCATGCCTGTCCACTACATATGTAGCTGGAGCCAGCAGCCGCTTAACTTAGGTTATCATAATTATCTACAAACGGCTAGGTAGGTTTTTTACATGAGTAGCCTCTGAGTGAACTCAGAGTTTACCAGGAACTTCTGTTCTTGTTCTTTATGTTCTGTTGACCTTGTTTTAAAAACGGCTGTCCACTATTTTACCACGCAACTAGCAGAGACTCCAGAAAGTTATTGTTCCAAGCCAAGAAATAAAATGGCAAATTGTTGTTTTTACACTTTTTGTATTGCTAAAACAAAGAAGTTATGATTTGTTAGGTAGTGGGCTGTAGAGATGCTGCTAGGTGAATTTTGTTTTATCTGGACAGAGTCAAGTGAGCAGTGTCAGTCTTTCTAGCCTGTATGCTAAGCTAAACTAACCATCTCTTGTATTATAGTTTCCTATTTAGCTACCATACAGACAACAAAGTGGCTTTACTCATAGCAAAAGAGAGTCAAACTGTTCCTTTAATGACCATTACCTTTCATTATGAACATTCAGTATATTCCAGTAGACATTCTGAATGCAGCTGAATTGTTCTGCCAGATTCAGAGCAGACCATTAAAATGACTAGTACACAGTCATCTCCTGTTTCAATAGCTTTCAAACAAAAGCCGATCACTCAGCACACACATCTCCCACTGAAAATGGCAATATGTGGTTTAAGTGCAAAGGCCAGCATCGCATACCAGAGGTTACTTAGCAAGATTTTATGGATAGTCCTGCCACAGAGCATTTAGATCTAACCCTTTCATGGTTCAAACAAATTATAATGTAATACGTTTTTTGGACGGAGCCCAAAAAATATTTAAACGACATACAATCCACCAAGAGGAGGATTCTTTGGTTTTTCACCAGGATGCTGCGCTGAACGCTGAGCCTCGGAGCTACAGTCGAAAATGAGAATTACCCATCAACTCTTGAGCAGATTCAGTGGTCAATAATTGAATGAGTGAATCCCATTGTCCAATTACCCGCATTATCTGTGGATACTCCTCTCATTAAAAGGCTAGGGAGGAAGGAGAATAATTAAAAAGATTTGCAGCATGGGCATTTAATGATCACTCTGCTTTTGCCTGATATACTCTCCAGGACCAGTGAGATCATGTGGGATTGAAGGCAGAAGAGCAGCCCCACTCCTCCCCCCAAACCTCCTCCCATCCCTCCAACCCACACCGTCACTTTATCCCTGCCCTCCCTGCAGCGCCAACTGGCTCTGCTCTGACAGTGAGTGGGCTTCAGCCACAGCTCTGTGGGGACGAGCTCACACTGTGGCCCCAGAGAGCTCTGACCGAAAACATAGCAGCTCAGTGTCCCATTTGCAAGTTTTCAAATTCACCTTATTAATGTAAATACACAGAGAATATTAAAAAAAAAACAGCAAGGTACATTAAAAAAAAGTCGCAGTGCCAAAGTGCAGTGTAAACACTTGTAGTGGAGTGCTAAATTGCTGTTTGGCTGATGGTGCTGCTGGCAGTCAGGACACATACCTGCGGTAGGAATGCCCTCGTCAGGTAGAAATTCTTTGCACCATTAAGCTTGTGAGTGCTTCAAGAAATACACCCCCACCCTCCACCTCTTCCTCCATGAAGCACAGCTTTAATTAGTGCAGTCTCAATGAATAACACCAGTACAATTTGGTGGAGATCTTTTGCCGTAGGGGCCTGCTTAGTTCAAGATGTTTTTTACCTCGTTCTCAGAGAGCGCATCACACAGTCGAGTGCGCTCTTGTGTGGTGTGTCTGGAGGGCCCTGGTTTTACTGTAAACATGCTTGAAGTGTTGCTCAGGAAATAGCCGTGCAGAGTGGTTGCATATCTCAATAGCAGCTGTCCAAAAATCGGCGAATCATCCTGATGATGTAACAGCTGACCGTATTTAGTCATCTTCTCGTTAAGGGCACTTGTAAGGCTTTTTTGATAGTGCTTGACTTAATATTTGATGTTTATGGAACTTCTTAATTGGTGTAAATATTAGTTCAAATGTT